>NC_141695.1:1464426346-1464896346 GCF_964263255.1 Lissotriton vulgaris | reverse complement strand
AACACCGTATTTCATACTATACATTGTTAAATGATCATTCATAAATGTAAACTTCTATGTTTAAATAAAAGTGTTGATTATCGAAGAAAAGTTGGTCACACGATTATTACCTGAACGTGTAAGTACATGAGTTACAATATATGTGCTACATCAATTAAGTATGCGTACACAAATAATGTTTAGGGGTTGCAGAAAAATTAATTAAATGACAAATATTGAATGCTGATAGTAATCTTAAAAATAATTGATTAAGAGGTGTGGGTAAAGACGCGAACTCGCTTAGCGCGCACAACTGGAAAATCATACACCTACGGCTCCCTTGAGCTATCGGCTTGCGCTGCAACGTCGGCAACGAAACTAGTACTGTATTGTTCTCCCATTGAATTGAAATACTCAGCATGTGCATACATGACCAATGTACACAGAGTATGAGTTACGTAGCCCTAGTGGGCCCAAGACAAATAATATAACAAATAGACATTCTGCAGTATTGTCAAGAAAAGTATAGTAAAACAATTAAAGGCCCTAGTGGGCCGATTAATGCAACTCCAGTATGAGTCATTTGATAGAGGTATTAAGCACACTAAACAGTCCATAACGGCATAATTAATGTGTAGCAGATGCAAATGTATTATTCTGATATGTGTTAAGTCAATACTGTTTGTATAGCCCCAGTGGGCATAAATCATAATTGTTCAAGATCTTGTGGCATTTGGATTGGGCCCACGTGACCAACCAGGTCTGGTATTGTAGAAGATATGTGATATATTCATCTATTCATCACTGTAAGAAGAGCAATTATACATCTGTAAAAAACCAGAGACGAGAACGTGAATTAAAACCAAGAAGGTGACTTAGTGCTTAAGGTGATAGAGTTAACATGTTTAAAAAACAACATCATTACGGATAGTTTAATTTACAATGCAACAATATGACAACTAGATGTATAACTGTGCTGACAATGCCTCATCCTTATTGAGTCCATTCGGTGCCAAAGTATTAAAACGAATAATGAGCTTGGATTCTAGACATCTCAGTTCAGCAAACCTATTCCCTCCTCTGATGTTGGGGAGTATGCAATCAATAACTGCAAATTTTACAAGATTAGCATTGCTTTTGTGAAATTCCTGAAAGTGTCTGGCCACCGGATAGTTTTTATCGTTCTTGTTGATGGCTCGCAAGTGTTCGAGTACTCTTTTCTTCCCCTTGTGAATATTGCTGCCAATGTAGTATTTATCACAAGGGCATTTCAGTGTATGTATAGAAAACTCAGTATTACAATTAGTGTGTTTTTCGATGTTTAATGGTACTTCGTGGTCATTAAATTTTATGGACTTGAGATTGCAGCTATACTTGCAGGCTTTACACTGATTACAGGTGTAAAATCCTTTCACATCATTCAACCTTTTGTGACCCTGAATCATGTTGTTGCATAACTGGTCACGTAAGGATCTGGGTTTTCGAAATGTTACAGACGGATATTCTCCTACATAGCTATCAAGATCCTCTAATCAGTTTTGAGTACCTCCCAAAATTTCTTGAGACTTTTTCTAACTGGCCAAGCCTGGGTATTGTACTTGGTGATGAATCTGATAGGTGCTTTATCATCAGGCACTTGGGGTATACTCTTGGAAGGCAAGATTTCATTGCGTTCAAGAATATCAGTTTTGTCACTGAAATCTTTGACAAGTTTTGCATTGTAACCTCCTGCCAAGAATCGTTCAGTCATGATTAGTTTTTCAGATTCATAATTCTCATTGGTACTGCAGTTTCTGCGTGCACACAGAAATTCCCCATAGGGGATACTGCGTATAAGGCTTTTAGGATGACAACTGTTTGCATGTAGCAAACTGTTGACTGAGGTAGATTTCCGGTACAGGGAACTTCAGATTTTATTGTTTCTAATCTCAAGTTTGAGGTCCAGAAATTCAAGGGAAGATTTGTCAATTTTGTAGGTGAACTTAAGATTTAAATCATTGGAATTGAGGATTGTTAGAAATTCATGCGCCTCATTTTCTGTGCCTTTCCAAACACAGAAAATGTCATCTATGTACCTGAGCCAGAGGACGGCGTGGTTTTTGTACAGATGGGAATGGTACACAACCTGCTCCTCCCACCAGCCGAGGTACAAACCTGCAAAGCTGGGGACGAAGCAGGTTCCCATCGCCGTCCTCTGGATTTGTTGGTAAATGGTCTAGTCAAAGAGAAAGAAGTTGTTACCTAGGCAAAGTTGAACCATGTCAAGTAGCATTTCTGTGTGGAGAAGTGAGGATAGGGGTCTCTGTTTAAAAAATGTACGACATGCTTGGTTTCCTAAATCTTGGGGAATACATGTATACAAGCTGCATACATCTAGGCCTATAAGAAAGAAATCATCTTGCCATGTAATTTTTTCAATGTGTTGGAGGAAATCAGCAGTGTCTTTAACAAACGAGGGGATTGCCTGAACAAAAGGTTGCATGAAAAAGTCGACATATTTGGAGGTATTCTCCAGAACACTACCACATGACGAGATGATAGGTCTCTCTGGTGGTTTAGTAGCATTTTTATGGAGTTTGGGGAGCAAATATAACACCGGTAATTAGGGGTATTTTCAATTGAGAAATGCATGTTCATCCTTACTGAGCAAGCCTCTTGATCTCCACTTCATCATTTTAGTGGAAATGCATGTCATGGCTCTATTATACTCTATTTTAGACGAGATTCGATATCTTGTGTGGTCTGATAATTGGTCTAGTCCCTCCTGTAAGTACATTTCTAGTGGCCAAATAACCATGTGGTATAGGTCTATCACTACATATGATGAGTGAATATATATATAAGTGACTATATTGAACTGTTGGTGAATGAGTGGATGTGTATTAGATGGTGGTATTACTGAATTTGTTGTTGTAACTGGTATGGGTATCTCCACTTTTTTGAAAATGTTAGTTACTATTTTTGAATATGTGTTTCAAGGGTTACTTTACAGTGAAAGGAGGTCTGTCACTCTGTCACAAGGATGGTGTCATCAGTGATGTCATGAGTGATGTCACTGACCATTTCATGAGTGATGTAATATGTGACGTCATCAGCAGTGCATTGCAGGCGCGCAAGTTATAGTGAGTCCAACTAACTATAACGTGGGAATTTCAATGGTTTTATGTCAGTAAAATTTCCAGCTAACTATAACTGGTGTGAAACCTATGGTTTTTTTCAGTGAATTTATTAGTTTTTTTAAATGCTAATTCCTAACTATAACGGATGTGAAACCTATGGTTTTTTCAGTGAATTTCATAGGTTTTTTAAATGCTAATTCCTAACTATAACTGGTGTGAAACCTATGGTTTTTTCAGTGAATTTCATAGGTTTTTTAAATGCTAATTCCTAACTATATATAAGGCCCCAAACCTATGTTTTTTTCTTTGAATTTCAAAATTTTGTTAATAGCAAATGTCTATAGCTATGAAATGTAATGTTTTTGAAAATGAATGAATCCTATATTTTATTTGTATTTAAAACAATTTTTTTAATGTATATATATATATATATATATATGAACCAAACGATCTTCACATAACCACACTCCTGTCGTGGAAAAAACGAAGACACGGACCCAATGGCTGTAGTCAAGGAAATCTTTTAATCAATCCCTCGCCGGTTACGCGTTTCGAGCACCAAGTGCCCTTGGTCACACACCGCGCACCAGGTCAGTTACAAATTTATACATTTTTTTAACCAGTGATGCTCCACCCATTTTCGTGGGTCTCAAAGTATGGACATAGAAAAAACACGTGTACACTTCGCAACTACGTGCTCATCTCTATATACAATTGAAACAAAAACCTGTGTTATATGAGAAGTTATAACTGCATGAATGCAATATTATAAACTCATTTAACCAAGACCATGTACATATAATAATATATTTGTACAACTACATATGTAGTGTATATACACCCATACATCCCATATTAACTCATGTCCATTAACTTCCAAATACATCTATATACACCTTAACACATAAAAATATATATATATGTACGTACCATCCTATATACAATATCAAAGTGTAAAAAAATATATATACAAATATATATCTCTATAAACCTATACCTATGTACACATCTATACACCACAAAAATATATAATCCCTTCTTATCTACAAATATACATTCATTATAATCCTAATTTGGAAATTTCTTAGCATTTATATGGACAAAGGGACATATAGCAATGTATAGTTATTGACAATACTTTAGAAGGATGTATGACAACCTGTACATGTTTTTTTAGCATGGCAACACAGATGTTCGATTGACCCACTAGTGTTAAATCAAAATATGATCTGTAATGAACAAATCGTGAAAGTGCAAAATCGTGAGTTAAAAACAAGTTGTTGGTTGACTTGAAATTCATTAGTCACCAATATATTCTTTAGAAAAGGAAAGAAAGATATTATTTACATGAAGGCAAAGCCCTATAAGGTCAATGTGATAAATGAATCCTTGCTGGACTCCCATATGATGCCTAGCCGGCGCCATCTGGTATCAGTTGTTATTTTCAGAACGACCTTAAGGAGAAAAAATATGGAGAAAACCACGTAAGAATTTTGCGATGGATAAAGTTATAACAGATGATGCAAATCTTCAGTGGTGTTTAACCCATTTGGGTACTTGCTGTCTAATTCAATAATATATTCGGTTTCCTTTTTTCGGAGCAGTCTTTCTCTATCGCCTCCTCGCATGAGGGGCGCAACCGCATCAATAACATAATAAGATAAGTTGGATAAATCATTATTATGTGTGGATTTGAAATGACGTGCTACTGGGTATGTACTGTCACTGTTCACAATTGCACGTAAGTGCTGCAAGATTCTGGCGTGCACCTGTAGCTTGGTACTACCCACATAACGTAGGCCACAGGTGCACGTCAGAACATATATTGCAAACTCACTGTGACAGTTGAAATATCCCCGGATGGCTTTCCTCCTAGGGCTAAAAGGTGTGAAATAATGAGATGTATTAACTCCAAATTTACACGCCCTACAGGAGGAACATTTAAAGAAACCTTTTTGTTTGAGCCAAGCATTGCCATTGCTTAGTTCAGGATTATTTTTGACCAGACAGTTATGCATGCTAGGTGCTTTTTTGTATGTTATAATAGGGGCACTGGGGATAATGTCACCCAAGATACTGTCGGTTTGAAGAACAGACCAGTGTTTCTTCACAATAGATCTTATTTGTTTCTCTTGATTACTGAATGCCAGAATCAGTCGGGGAGCCGGATTGTCTGATTCCTGTGCTACAGTTTCACTTGTCAAAAGGGATTCCCGAGACTTGGCTCGGCATCGCCTAAGTGCACTGTTGAGGACCTTATTGTTATATCCCCGGGCTCTCAGTCTATCCATTGTGACCTGTGCCTCTTGTTCAAAGGTTTCTGGAGTGCTGCTAATTCTCTTAACTCTGAGCAACTCTCCATAAGGAATATTGGTGATTACGTGTTGGGGATGTTTACTGCTGGCGTGTAGTATACTGTTGCCAGCCGTTGGTTTACGATATAATGAAGTATTAACCATATTGTTGGAAATGGCAACATGTACATCAAGGAAGTCTGCTTTCTCTCTGCTGATATGGGCCGTGAAGAACAGGTTATCATTGTTCTGATTCAAAGCATCAACAAAGACTCTAGCGCTTTCCTCATCCCCCTCCCAAATGCAAAACATCATCAATAAACCGTTTCCAGTATCGAACCTGCTCAAAACCTGGAGTGTTGGTGAGACCGCGCTCCTCCCACCAGCCTACATGCAAGCATGCATAGCTGGGGGAGAAGCACGATCCCATCGCCACACCCCGTACTTGCCTCCATACATCTTTAGCAAACATGAAGTAATTGTTATTCAAACACCATTGTACTAGTTCACACAACATCTTGTTATGTGCGTAGTATTCACATGATCGGGAACCAAGATAATGTGTGATGGCATTCAATCCTTTACTGTGGTCTATGGAAGTGTATAAAGACTCAATGTCCAAAGTTAAAATACACCAATTTTGACACCATTGGATAGAATTCAGTTTGGAGAGGAAGTCCCCCGTATCTTTTAGATAACTAGGCAAATCTTTAACAATGTCCTGCAGAAAAAAGTCTATATAGTGTGAAATATTCTCCCCCACACTATTTATTGCCGCTATGATGGGGCGACCTGGAGTGGGGATTTTCTGCTTATGGATCTTTGGGATCAAATACAATCTTGGTAACACCGGGTGTTCTCTGTGCAAATAGTCAAACTCCGCTTGAGAGATCAAATTAGTTCTTTTATAAGACAACAACATTTTCTTCAAATTGTCTTTGGCTCGTTTATAGGCCATCCCATTAGATATTTCATAGCAGGTGGGGTCATTTAACTGTCTCATGGCTTCAGCCACGTACTCTTCCTTTCTCCATAAGACAATATTACCCCCTTTGTCGGATTTGTTAATAACCACTTCCTGGTTTTGACTAAGTTTCTTCATTAGAGTATTATATTGTATTGTCCTAGCATTGTTTCTATTGGATTGTGCCTGTATAGTACGGTTAAGTCTTTTTAAATCTTCCGTCACACACTCGTGATAAATGTCAATTGCATCTTTAGGCATGACGGGTAAAAAGGTGCTTACCGGTTTGAAGGGACTCTCTCCAGCTCCTTTTTGACGAATATCCACATTACTCAGTTCTCTTTGTGTGTTGAGAACACCATCCTCCACCGTTGTTGAAGCCGCCGTGTTACCCAGATCACAAAGGGTGAGCAAGAGTCTAGCATCTCTCGCTGCCGGGGCTGCTGGAACTGTATCTGTAGCTGTAACAGTGGCACTGTTCGTTACTGTTGTGCCCGTGGTACGCTCCCTATTTTTGGCAGCGTTTTTGGATGCAAAAAACTTTCTGAGTTTTAGTTTGCGAATAAATTTGAAAACATCCGCTCTTGTGTTTGTATAATTGAATGAACTTTCCGGGCAAAAGTTGAGTCCTAGAGCCAATAATTGCTCTTCTGCTGTGGTGAGGGTAACATCGGAAAGATTGGTAATGGTACAATCCTTTATTGCTTCTTCTTGTTGAACCATTGTTTCTTTTTCTTTTGCTGTTGAGGCTGCTGTTGCTTTCCTCCTTTTGCGTCTTGCGTGGCGTCTTGCGTTCCGCTTTTTGCGTTGTAGTTCTTTTTGTGCCTCGGACGCAAAGTTTGCAGCCGATCGTCGACTAAAAAATCCATTTCTTCACCGATTTCTAAAATTCTTCCCGGTTGTGTTTCTGTGTTGCTGATTTCGGACAGAGACATGCTGGATGAGCTGGCCAGAGAGACTGTGTCTGGATCTGAATTTTCCATCGCCTCATCCCGTTGATTAGCTTTTGCCAAATTACTGCTTGTTCCCACTTTGGCAGTTTGTTTATTCAATTTGGCTTGCTTAGCTCGATCATACTTTCTGGCAAATGTGTAAATCTGCCCTGTCTCATAGTCCTTCAAGTCCCTTGCGAACTTGTGCACTTTTCTAATTTTAATGCGCTCCTCATGTTTATTCAGTCTCTCACTTATTTCTTTGCGCATATTAGTGATTAGCAACTTAGTTTCCGGGTCTGTAACAGCGTCCAGTTGTTCATTAATGTCCTTAATATCCTCCAGCAGTTTATCTCGGTCTATGACCGCATATTTAATCAATACTTTTACCAGGTTCATTGACGCATCCAAATTCAGCTCACCCCACTCTTTTAACATCGCTGGGTTGGGATCCTCGAAGCTGGGTGCCAGCATGATCCGCAGACCACGTGGTACTCGACCGGCCTCAACGTATTTGGTGAGAGACTTATGCTCCCACCACTTCGTTATTTCCGATTTGGTCTTTTTCTCCAAAATTTTCAGCAACTGTTTGATATCCTGTTGCACTTCATTAGATTGACTGTTCGCCGCATTAGATGTTGAAATGTTTGCTCGTATATTGCTGAAGAGTGTTTCAGCGGCGTCTTCCCTCTCTCTCTCCAAACTAGCTGACATGGTGCGACTGGAGAGGGTTTAGTTAATTGTTGTAATCTGTGAACCGGGGGCTCGCGCCGCTGCCGGTCTCTTGACCACACGCCAATTCTCGCCACCTGAGAATTCCAAATGTTAGCCTCGCTCCGGTTGGACCCTGCTCACCGACTGCTGGCCACTAGGACCGACTGTAGGAACGCAGTTGTCCGCCAACACGAAGGCTCTCTTTTCCGCTCAGGGGGTTCGGGTGAATTCTTTTCCTCGCAGAAAACAAACGTTGCTTTGCAGCTGTTGTACTCCCGACCTCTTACTGGCGAGTGGGCTCCGTTAACGAGGACAGCTGCTCCCCGTATTACATGAACCAAACGATCTTCACATAACCACACTCCTGTCATGGAAAAAACGAAGACACGGACCCAATGGCTGTAGTCAAGGAAATCTTTTAATCAATCCCTCGCCGGTTACGCGTTTCGAGCACCAAGTGCCCTTGGTCACACACCGCGCACCAGGTCAGTTACAAATTTATACATTTTTTTAACCAGTGATGCTCCACCCATTTTCGTGGGTCTCAAAGTATGGACATAGAAAAAACACGTGTACACTTCGCAACTACGTGCTCATCTCTATATACAATTGAAACAAAAACCTGTGTTATATATATATATTTTTTTTTTACCCTGGAGCGCTCCCGGGGCACGCCCCGATGAGCGCCCCGGAAAGCGTAGTCTTTTGAAGCGCCCCAGAGCGCGCTCCGGATAGCGGCCCGTTAGCGCTATTGCCGCGAACGAAAACATCATTGTGACGTATCGCATAGCTGCGTCCACGTGATACGCACGGCGTAAGCGCACCCGGAAGCACTCGAGCGAATACGATCGCGCAACGTAAACACCTGACGCGCTTACGTGACGCGACCCGGGGCGCTCCGCGTAAGCGCGTTGGTCATGTGACCTGAAAATAACACTTTTTATTGGTGCAGAACAGTTTTGGTTTCATAATGAGGAAATTCCTGGTCTTGTGACCTGAAAATAACACTTCTCATTGGTTCAGGCCTTTTTTTTTCTTCCAAATGATGAAAGACCCCACCTTTTTTCCTTATTCTGACTTTGTCCTTTGACTTAGGAAGACTTGTTTTGCAATCTTTGAGGTATATTTTGTACTTTGAAATGGCTACAGTAGCAGCAGCAGCTGGAGCATCTGCACCACCACCACCACCACAACCACCAAGAGGACCACCACAAGATTACATTATTGGTCAACAAGAGGAGGAGGAGGAGGAGGAGGAGGAGGTGGAGGGGAAGGTGGCTGGAAGAACACAATACCCCATACCAGCCAAGACCACACATTGTATGGGAGTTTTTTTCGATCCCAGAGGGCAAGAAAAAAGTCAATGCGGCCAAGGTGACTTGCCTAATCTGTGGCATGGAACTTTCAAGGGGGAACCCTAATAAAAAATACTCTTTCGGAAACAACACCATGATTCGCCACATGCAGCGCAGGCATCCGATCAACTATTCTGCTGCAGAGATGAGGGAACTGGCCAGTAACCCTCCCCAATCTACAAGCACCACCTCCAAAAGAAAGCAACCCACTCCATCGGGACCAGAGGCAAGGGAGACGATCCCTTGCATTCAGCCACGGAAAAAAATCCTAACTATAACTACCTACTATATACACACACACACACACACACACACATATATATATATATATATATATATATATATATATATATATATATATATATATATATATATATATATATATATATATATATATATATATATATATATATATAAAGTTCTCCCCCAGACGCCCTTGGTCACCTCCAGAATTGGCAAAAGCACCAAAGCTGAGGCTTTTTGTAACTGCATATAATACTGCACTTGTGGATCAGAAAATTGCTTAAAAGCTGGACACAATATTGCAAAGGTAACACTGTGTGAACTTCATGTAATAGACTGAAGGTAACATCTAGAAATGGTCCCATACCGGAGAGACACTGAAAGTGTGGCCTTCACAACTGAACACAATATTTCATATGCAGAGTTTCAGGTGATGTGTGAACTGAAGAGTGAAACCTAAACAGTCTTTTATCTCATTTACATCTCTCCCTATGCCTGTTAGCATTTCTCTGGCTCTCCATGTGTCATTGTGATATTGTTCACCAACATAGAGGTGGTGCACCATGAGCTTGCCAAGATGCCAAATGTTGCGAAAAGCTTCCCTCCTGCTGCCTATGATGTAGGCGTTCTCTGTGTTTGAATAATACTTGAATATTTACTAAACATATGGTACCTGTTATATGTGTGTTTGTGTATGAAGAAACCTTGTACTGCTGCTGCTCAGGGTGTGCAAGTTATATGACTGGGGTGGAAAAGTGCTTTGCTGATGCTGCCTGTCATGCATGTGTTTTATGTACAAAGGAGTCTTGCATCGCTGATTCCCACACTGTCACTGTACTGTGTGTGATTGTGAAGCTTGGCAAAATCAAGAGTCAATAGTTCATGAAGAAATTTGACAGTATCATGACTAATTCCTTGGAATCAGGGGAACTAATGCTTCGAAAAGAACTTCTGGCTTCGGGTAGGTCAGGAATGCCACCATTTTTGCAGTCTTGGTCTGCCAGAGGTAAGGGTGACACCTTCCAGTAGCCACAATGCCACGGTCACTTAGTATTGCTTAAGCAGTTGGTGCCCTCCAGAAGGAGCTCCAATCAGAGGAAAAATCTCGATGGCAAAATCCTCCTAGATGGCAGCATGGCATCAGGTGGGAAGATTGGAGGCAACCAACGGTAAACCTAAACATGTCCAGGAAGCTGGAAGAATACTTAGAGCAGCCAGGAATAGAAATAAATAGAGACTGACAAGCCCAGAAAAATCTAGAGAAGCTCTGGAGTGAGGTAACACACTGATAGAATGACAAAGCACTGCGGTGCAAAGAGTAAAGGAACTCCTTCCTTTTATATCCTAAAAATAGGAAATTACCTAAAGTGCAGTAGAGCCACCATGCTGGATTGGGAGACCCCCATAGGCTATAATGGTGTGGCAGCCATCTTGGATTGGGTACTATATTAATCACAAGAATACTCACTGTAGGATTCTGTGAACCAGGAAGATTCAGGAAAATGGAGGAACCGAACGGCTCTCCTACCAGCAACCCTCCAAGGGTGAAGAGCGCGGGCGCAGGAAACAGTATTTGAGGCCGGCCACTTAAGGTAAATTTATTGAGAAAATGCAGTGGACTGCCAGTACTTCCAAGGTGCTGCACACATACACGAAGCTGTGTATCCTGTCTGCACGAGACCAATACTGGAACTGATATCGGGCACAGGCAATGGTGCAAAATTGATGCCCTTCCAGAAGATTATATTAAGACTCCAAGGTCCTAGCAGCAGACACCCAGATGCGATGTAAGGAGGCACAACGAGGAGAAATACTTTTATTTCTCCCTGTTTTTTTCTGTTTCTATGCATATTGCATTCTGCAGCACGCATAGAAAGAGGTAAATGCTTTTAATGATTGTTTTCGTGCATGAAGGATTCCCTTCCTGTACAAAAACAACCATCCACTCAGCTCAGTCTCCCTTGCAAAATGATGCAAGGGTGTCTGCGCTGGCGCACACTGCTGTTTGTGCGACAACGCAGGGGGGAAGGACAGGAATGCACTGTATCTACATGATACAGCGCATTCCTGCCTTCTATTTTGACGCACAACAGCACAGCAGGGAGGCGTGCTGCACTGCCATGCATCAAAATCTTGTAAATGAGGCTTACAGGACGTACATTTGGCATGAACACCTAGTGTGGAAAAAAATATTTATGGATCCCTGAGTGCAAACTTTGAAGTATAAAGTTGGTCATTTGATTTTTCATTATTTCCCTTTTCCTTTTGCCCAAGTCTGCATTTCATTCATTTTTTTCACTAACATTTCAGGTTGTGGCAAATCAAGATTCTCAGAAATATCTCAGAGTACACATAAATGGTGCCGTGTTTGCAGGCGGTCGGCACTTGGCCTAAAAAAATATGGGGGCTAGGGCTAATTTTTGGACATCAGATTTTGACCCAGAACAATAGAGAGAAAGGCAGAGAAGGGAGAAAGATACAGAAACACTAACAAAGGGAGAATGTAGGGATTAAAATATACCACGTTAAAGTAAGATAAAGTGACTTTAAATGTATGGTGGTGCAAAACAATATTAAGGCAAAACACAGACTAGGCAGTCTTGATGTTTACCATCCCCAAACCCCTTGCAAACACGTAGGGACCCTGGGGCAAATTTATAAGTTAAGCCCTTTGCCCCACTTTTGCGTCACTTTTAACATGGGAAAAGTGACGCAAAAGTGGCGCAAGGGGCGTGTAAATCTGCCCGCCTGTGTTTATTTAGGTTTTTTGTTAAAAAAAATAATAAGCGCTGCTCCTAGACACACTTACACCCTTAGGACAACACTTGTTCATTAAACTCTTACATGCTTTAACGTGGCCTGGTCTGGCATACTTCAATGAACTACGAAAAAAACGGATTGCATTTAGCCATTCCCTCCTGTTTACTCCCTCGGGGTCAAAAGCTTCTACTGATTGACTCACTAACTTAACTTTTGCAACTATAAACCAAATCAAAGCGACCAAAACCAGGAATCAGCCGCACCTGCAGGAAGGGAAGCTAAGGCATGTTCTGAAAACATTTCTAAGTTTTGTATTGTGGCTTGGGCCTCCCTCGTCGTTAACTTCCTCCCCTTTTACAATCCCAAAATAAAAATCTAAGAGAACGAACAGCATACTGAGAGAGCGCAATTTAAATACAAAGTATATAGTAGCCATATTTAGACATGTATGTTATAAACGTAGGAATGAAACGTGTATCGTAATGTAAAGTTGGCGACTATAGCATAAAGGCCAAAGAATGTGATAACATGGTATAGGAAATGTAAATGTATTCATACGTTAAAATGCATTAGGTTTAGAAGACCCGTATACATGAAGGGTAAATGTATAGAAATGTGTATAAATGCTTATGAAATAGAAACGTGCACAGTAGAATTCGTGTACGTGTGCAACTTTAAATGTGTAACTTTGCATCGGGAAAAGCGGCGAGAGAAATGTAACATGGAAAGGCGTAAACGTGGAGAAACGTGGATAAATGTATAAGAGAATTCACATAAAGATGTAACCAAGGAAATTGTGTAGTTTATATTCTATGTAGTCGTACTCAATGTATTTCATGTATTTGATAGTATATATTGTGTAGAATGTTTAAGTATAACTAAGTCTTTTCTGAAATACGAATATATAAAAGTATGCCAAAGGTTATACTGTGTAGAGGGCTTTTGTAGGAATGCTAGAGGAGTTAGGTCATTTGTGTACGCAACCCAAATGGTCAAGAGCTCGAAGGAGCATAGTCACACGAAATGTAATTTAATGGTCTTGTGAAGGTCGTAAATAGCTTGATGTGGACATGAGAGCCGAGAAGTCTAGCACTTGTTAGATTTAAGGTGACAATGCCGGACGGAGCTTATTGCTCGAACGTGAGTAGAGACACTTTTTAGGTGAACTATGTTTTGACAAGACCATTCACAGGACCTAGCAGGGTCAAGTTAAGAGACATAAAGTTAAGGCCTTGTCCAAAATTCACATGTTACCTGATCTGAAAGAATCGATAAATGTCGACGATGAAATGATGAAGATGACATCCAAAGGAGAAGGGTCAACTTAACGGACGACGCGAGGAGTGACCAATGGAAGAAGCAGGAAGTTGACATCATCGGGGAAAGTCCGTGGTGGGCGTCAAGGGGCGTTCCACCCACACTGTGATTGTGTATTTTAGGGACAGCACCCCGGGGAGGAGAGAGCAATCAGCGATGAGCGAGAGGTAGCAATTGGGAGATTAGGAACAGCGAGACGAATTGCTCAGAGCAAGGGCGAAAGGTAGATGCCTTGAGCAGATGCGCTAAGACATCAGAAGCGCAAGGGAGCAGTAGGCCGAGGACCCTTAGAGAGCGGATGGGTAGGCAGATAGGGTACTGCTTCTGAAACTTAAGATTTCCTTTAGAGGCTAAAGAGAGTTTGAACTTCTTAGGGAGTCAAACTGCTGACACCTTTTTAGGGAAGAAAACTTGCGAAGTAGGTTTGTCACATAGCATAGAGTAGGGACAGTTTTAACTCGATTATTGTTTTATCTTACTGCAGATGACGCAGAAGGAACCACTTCACACCGAAGCTTAAGCGGCTGATTTTGAAATTGATTTTGTATTTTGTATTCGTTTGAGATTTTATCCTGATTGGATTGTATCGTATTCAAATTAATCTTTATATAAACTCTTGAAACTTCATCAGTTGTAAGTGGTTCTTCAGAGTGGCGTCAGTTAATGGGGTTTGTCTAACCAATGCGGGGTGGTCCTTTCCTCAATGACAGATAGCAACGATCCAAAACAGATGAATGGGATTCTTTATTAAATTTATCATAATCATAAATTGATATCAAAATCCCGTTCCCCGCAGTTGGTAGCAGAGTATGATGGTTATCTTCTTGAGGAAGACGACCTAGGCCAGGTTAGTTTGCCCCAAGGTCCCTAGTCATCGTCGACCAGAAGAAGAATTGCAGCCGAAGACGGTGCTGATGGTGCGTCGAGAGAAAAGCAGCAGAATCGGTCGAGAGTGAGTATAAGGGTCATGCGTTGTAAGATTGCGGTGTTTTATGTTGTTCCGGTGTTGTAATGTCAAGCGGAGTTGAATGCCTGTAGTGTGATTGAGGGAAAGTTGTGAGCGCGCGCAACTGGATGAAATCTTATGTCCAGAGGACTTAAGTGGTTCGGGTGTATCGAACACCTAGAGTAATTGTCTACCATTGAAAGGGGGTCATGAGGTACCATTGATTTCCCGACAGACCGATGATAGGGGGAGCGTATGTGTGAGTGAATGAGTAGCGGACGCTGGTCGTACGTTTACTGCGTGTAAGTAACCTATCAGTTGAGGCAAGTGTCCGACCGTAAGAGGAAAGACGCTGTGCCAGTTGAGGTGACAATTACAGTTAGACTGTGGCCGTACAGTCAGAGAAAAGTGATCGCTTGGACGGAAGTAGTCATTTTTCAATGTATGAATGGAAACGCATGTGAAATCGTGAGACGAGTCGAGAAACGAGGGAAGCTGCTTTAGAAGAGACAAGTGACGTCAGTGTAGAACCGTGCTGGGATAGGCTGATTAGCGAGAGTCGCACAGGGATTGGCGGTTGTCATCTAGACGCAAATAGGTAAAGACATATTATACGTTAACAAAATGAAGTGCTTTAAGGGTTTAGGGAAAATCTTTAAAAAGAAAAGGAGAAATTTATATGCCGGAGAAGAAGCTCCACCGGAAGGCACACCAGCACATCATATGGCAATAAATGTAGGCTTACATTCCATATTGTGGATTTCCGAGTGGCATAGGTTAACTGAAGGGCAAAAAGAACTAGCGTTTCCAAGATTTGGAACGTTTAAATTGGAAGTGTTGAACCAACTGAAGGCGACGATGCTTTCAATGAGACCTCTACCGAGGCCAACACAATTTGAAGCTCTTGGTGTGTGGTTTAGAACAGCACACGAGAGGGGCGTAAAGAGGCGCCAAGAAAGAGTGAGAAGAACAGTGAAGGCAGTGCAGGATGCTAAATGGGACGAAGAAGCTAAGAAATGGAGGGTGCAGAAGGTAGAAGCGGACAAACTGTTCACCATGATAGAGGCTACGGGAGAAAGGAAACCTCTAGAACAGGAAGATGAGGAAAGTGAGACGGAGGAGGATCTAATAGACAGGCTGTTAACAGATAAACCACCTCCATATAGCGGTGAACTTGCGAGTCCCATATTACCGCAAGTGGACGGAACTAGGTGGGGAGAGTATAAGTCGATCCCGGTATCAGAATGGGACGCTACTAAGACCGTAGAAATACCCCAAGTTAGTCCAGAACAGAGAGTAGTGGGAAGAGTTGTGGTCCAGAACGTGCCAGAGACGCAATGCGCTAGGTCGTATCAATTGCCGGACGCCTTGCAGGTTCCGGTTACCATAGGCCCTATTGTGTCAATCTACAACCCGGAAGGGGTCCAGCAGGAGGAACAAGCACGGTGGGATAATGAAAGAGCAGAAGAGGAGAATAGGAATGCTACAATGAATTCCCACAGGCAGATACGAGCACCAATAAGTCGGAGTACCCCATTAGATTCTGCAACAGGTCCCAGAGTAGAACAGGGAGATCGAAGAGGGCCAATGGATTTGAGGGGTCCTAAACCAAAAACTCATAAGGAATTAAGAGAATACTTGAGAGAATGGGATGCTGCCGAAGAAGCTCGGAATAAAGGTTTAGAAACGGGATCCGAGTGGAGAGAGCAGGATAACAGGATTCTCTCTCATTGTGGAGCTGGCGAAAGCAGCCCCGAGTGGGAGGGAGGAAGCCAAGAGAGCAGAAGAGATACTTGTCCTACCAATAACAGCAATAGGCTAATGTGTGAAGACAGAAGTGCAGGGTGTGGCGGAGTGCCTCGTGTCACCTTTAGTGAAGGGGAACATAGGACACAGGAGTACCGGAATACCTTCAGGTGCACACACCATGCCCCAGGTGAGAATGCAAGACACTGGAGTCACGGAAATATGGAGAGTCGCGAAGCGTCTCGACATGCATCCGGAGACAGTGGTCGAAGTCACGAAAACATAGGGAGTCGCGAAACGTCTCGCCATTCTTCCGGTGATCGCGAAAGAGATCACGGGAACATGGAGGGTCGTGACGGACCCTATCGTTTATTAAGCGACACCAGACAGCAGGCAAGCTATAATGGGTTAGAACAGAACGGTGGATCCTATCTCACATCTGGAGAAACCGAGCTTAGAAATCGGAACGTAGGGTTGGGGGACGGAGCATTATTCCACCATACCCCACGTGGAGATGGAAAGGCTTGGGATCTCGAAGGGTGGGAACGAAAGGATGGAAGTAAAACTCCTCATAACTCACCTGTGTTCAGGCGTAGGGCGCATAGTGGAGGAGAGAGGGACATGAGAGAAGAACATAGAGCTGAAATGCTGAAAGCTGACATAAAAGCGAAACGGCTTGATGTGATGAGCTTGAAAGCAGATCTGGACGAATTGATTGATGGTACAGTGCAACTAGAGAGATTAAACTCATATACACCAGATGAGATATTGTTTCTATCCAAAGATATCACTCGAAGAGCGAGGTCAGTTCATGAGAACTTATCAAATTTAGCAAACAGGTACATGGTAGACCTGTCACGAACTAAGGCTTTACAGAGTAACCACAGGCTGACTTGCACAGATCAGGATTTGGATGATCGCAGAACGATCGCGCTGAAAGTACACATAAGGGAACTGATCGTAAGTATCAGAATATGGAGAGATCTAGATAGATGGGAGGAAAGATGGTCCAGGAAGGGCTCTGTTAGACGGAGTGTACTTGAGGGCTCCCAGGACACAGATTTGATGCGAATGGAAGCCTTCCCTTTGCGGGAAATCGCGAATGGAAGCTACGTCCATGTGCCTTGGACAAGGGGGGATTTGGCGGCATTCACCAATTCCTTCCCAAAGCTTAGGGATAATCCTGTCGAATGGTATAAACAGGTAGAAAGATTTGTGAAGATCTCAAAGGTACTGTGGGTCGATTTGAATACACTATTCGACATCGTAGTACCCGGAGATTTGTGGACAGCGTGCAAGCTCAGTGTTGACTGGCCCACTTGTGAGCCAACGAGAGAGGCCAGGACGAATGGTCCATCTCATAGAGTCATGGAAAAGTACGAGAGGGTAATAGCGTGGTTAAAAGAGAAAGTGCCGGTTCAAGACATAGACTGGGTAAAGATAGATCGAACTACTCAGGAGCCGAAGGAGACAGTGCATGAGTTTTACGAGCGATTGCTGAAAGCATTCAAGCAGTACAGCGGGTTAGATGTGATGGATCCCAAGGACATAGGACAATTTGTTTCAAAGTTTGTTTTAGGATTAAGACCAGAAATATGCCTAATGATCCAACAGCATCTGATCTGTTGGCAGAACAAACCTTTAGACGAGATTTTGAGGTATGCAAGGTACTGTAGTGACGAGATAGACTCGAAGGCGAAGAAGCTTAAAGAGAAGTTAATGCTAGTGCAAATGCAAGCTGCTGGAAAGGATAAACCGCGGCAGCAGGGAACAGGAACGCAGGCAAAGAAACAGAACAATCAGAGCAGAGACGAGGAAGAAAGACCGAGACCAAGAATGGATATCGCGACACTGAAAAAGACGACGAGATGCCATCAGTGTAATGAGGTGGGACACTGGCGACGCGAGTGTCCTTACAATGTTGAGTCAGGGGAATTAGAGCAGGAGGAGGAAGAGGTACAGAACAACGTGGTTAAGGGAGCCACAGTCCCGAAGGGCAAGTTTGTCAAAGGGGGGACTCAGACTCCTCGAGCCCCGTTTCCTCAACCACCTCGCATCACGAACGGAGGAAAAACCTACAGACAGATGCCATTGTTTGTAGGAGGAGAGGAATGTTACTACGTTGATCCTCTTACAGGGCAGCGGGCGAGTAGAGAGGAAGACTGTACTCTAGGAGCCGCCTTGGAAGTAGATCAGAGAGGACCATACGTAGAAGCGGAGATAGCGGGATGTCCTACAACCTTTTTGGTGGATACAGGGGCCACTCGATCCACGTTGAGATCTGCAGTAGTCCCGGGTCTACCAATATCAGGAGAAATGGTTCAGGTGGTAGGAGTTGCAAACAAAAGGATGACAAATCCCTTGACCGAACCAGTGTCAGTGAGAATAGGGAATTACAGTGACGAACATCAGTTTGTGATCTGCGATTCTAGTCCTGTGTGTTTGCTAGGGAGAGATTTGCTGTGCAAACTGAATTGCACGATACATTGCACACCTGAAGGAGTAGAAGTGCAGACAAATGATGAGGACGCAGATTTCAAAGTTGTGAACTCAAGGGAATGTGTGGAACTTTATCCTACTTTGACAGTGGAGGAGCTTCCACAAGATTTGAGGGAGAAAGTCTCAGCTGAGGTATGGGATTTTACTGGGGAAGAAATTGGTTTGATCAAAGGAGTGGAACCGGTAAAAATCTTGGTTAGACCCCATGCTGAGTATCCAAGAACACCACAGTATAAGCTAACGCCAGAGACGATTGCAGGGATTAAGCCTGTGATCGAATCCATGATTAAGCAGGGAATACTGAAGGAGATCGTGGGTAGTCCATGTAACTCCCCGATCATGGGTTTGCAGAAACCTAGTGGAAAATACAGAATAGTGCAGGATCTTCGGAAGATTAATAACATTGTTGTTTCATGTTGTCCAGTGGTACCGAATCCATCAGTGATATTGTTTCAGATACCGTTCCAAGCTGAATGGTTCACAGTGATAGATTTGTGCCAGGCTTTCTTTTCGATACCGTTAGATGAGGAGAGCCAATATCTTTTCGCTTTCAAACTGGAAGATCGCGTCCTAACATGGTGTCGTATCCCTCAGGGGTATACAGAGAGCCCATCGATCTTTAACCAGTTATTGAAACGAAATCTCGAGAGTCTAGTACTGCCCAAGAATTCAGTTCTAGTCCAGTACATAGACGACCTCCTTGTTGCGTCAGAAACTGAGGAAGCTTGCAGAGAAGACACCATCACCTTGTTAAATCACTTGGCTGAAAACGGACACAAGGTGTCTCCAAGTAAATTGCAATATTGTAGGACTGAGGTGCAGTACTTGGGCCATAGGATCGAAAAGGGAAAGCGGAAGGTGTCTCCAGATAGAATAGAGGCGATTATGAAAATGAACGCGCCTACAACACAAAGAGAAGTCAGGATGTTTCTAGGCATGGTCGGTTATTGTCGACAGTGGATAGCAAACTTTTCGCTGAAGGCAAAACCGTTATTACAGCTGACGCACAAAGGAGTAAGTGATCCGGTACCATGGGACAAAGATTGTTTGTTGGCGTTTTTGCAGCTGAGGGAGGACTTATGTCGTGCCCCGGCTTTAGGGATGCCAGATTATAAGAAGCCTTTTTTGCTTTACTGCTGCGAGAGAGAGGGATGCGCTTTAGCGGTATTAGCACAGGTCCATGGAGATGCGCGCAGGCCAGTGGCGTACTTTTCGGCTACATTAGATCCAGTAGCCGCAGCGTTGCCCGGATGTCTCAAATCCGTAGCTGCAACGGGTGTCAGCATTGAAAGGTCTGAAAGTGTAGTTATGGGTCATCCGTTAGAGGTGTATGTACCACATTCTGTAGAACTGTTAATGACAAGGACTAAGACTCAGCATCTGACGAATAGCAGGCTCACACGCTACGAGCAGGTCATACTGGCTGCCGAGAATGTGACCCTAAAGAGATGCTCTGTCTTGAATCCTGCAACCTTGATGCCACTTCCGAATGAAGTGGAAGATGAAAACTGTACAGAACATGACTGCCTCGATGTGACTGAACTATGTACCAAACCGAGACCTGATATCGTAGATGAGCCATTGACAGACCCAGACGAAATTTTCTTCGTTGATGGTTCATGCGTAAGAAACGATGTCGGTCAGCTGAGAGCAGCTTATGCAGTATGCACGATTACCAGAGCTATAGAAGCCGCTTGCCTTGAAGGAGTACACTCCGCTCAGGTAGCTGAAATTGTGGCTTTGACTCGTGCTTGCTTAGCAGGCGAAAGACTTCGAGTCACCATATACACCGATAGTCAGTATGGATTTGGCGTAGTTCATGATTACGGGCAGTTGTGGTCTCAAAGAGGTTACATGACCTCCTCGGGTTCTCCTATTAGGAATGGAGAATTCGTGAAACTACTGTTAGAGGCTTTGCAAAAACCTTTGGCCATAGCTGTGGTCAAATGTGCAGCTCATACAAAGAACACTGATTTTGTATCACTAGGAAATAAATATGCCGATGAGGTAGCGCGGTATTGCGCAGAGCAGGGATATTCTCACACTGATGCAAAAGTGGGGGGAATCCAGGAAATGTCTGAATTGACCATGTTGTTAGATACTGTAGATACGTGGGATGAATTGAGAGCAGTACAGGAAAACGCACCAGATGAGGAGAAAAAGGGCTGGGAAACAGCTGGGTGCGAGAAGAGCGAAATGAATTTTTGGGTGTCTGCCGACGGAAGGGCAGTATTACCAAATGAACTCATTAGTCCCATGGCAAGGAAATTGCATGGATCAGCACACATAGGAAGAGATGCTATGGTGAGAGTATTCAGACAAACGTGGTTTAACCCTAAATTTAGAGTAGCGGCAGAAGCAGTGTGTCAGCGATGTACAATCTGTCAGCAACTAAATGTGGGTAAAAGAACACCAGTTACCTTGAGTCACATAGGAAGGTCTGGGGGGCCTTTCAATAGGATGCAGATTGACTTCATAGAAATGCCTCCATGCAACAGACTTCGATATGTGCTAGTGATTGTTTGTATATTTTCAAGATGGGTTGAGGCTTACCCTACACGTAGGTGCGATACACTTACAGTAGCAAAGTTATTACTTAGAGAGTTGATACCGAGGTTTGGGGTGCCATCCTCTTTGGAATCGGACAGAGGAACTCATTTCAATAGCGAAGTAGTGAAGATGCTGTGTTCAGCTTTAAATATCGATCAAAAGTTACACTGCAGCTATCGACCGGAAGCTTCAGGGATCGTAGAGCAAATTAACAGTACTATCAAGTCCAGACTGGCTAAAGTTTGTTCATCGACATCTCTGAATTGGCCAGACGCACTCCCAGTAGTTCTCATGAGTATACGTAGCACACCTGATAGAAGAACAGGCCTCTCTCCACATGAAGTGCTAATGGGGAGAGCTATGAGGTTGCCATCGGTTCCGACTGCAGCGCTAGTGAACATCACAGACGATTTGATCTTGGACTACTGTAAGGGACTTTCTGATGCCGTAAATTCTGTGTCCCTCCAGGTCCAGGCTGCAGAGGTTCCATCTGTACAAGACTTGTGCCATGATCTGAGTCCAGGAGACTGGGTCCTGGTGAAGAAACATGTCAGGAAGAACTGCTTAGATGTGCGTTGGCGAGGACCGTTTCAAGTCATACTTGTAACGAATACTGCAGTGAAGTGTGGAGGGCTGCCAAACTGGATACATGCCTCACACACCCGAAGAGTGCCAACACCTCCAGAAGACACAGCTCCTCTCTCGGATGAGAATCTGACGGGAAGCGGAGAAGCCATAGAGGGGGAAAGCCAAGCTGTGGAGGTGATCGAAGAAGCTGAAACTGTGTTGGAACAGGGCGACGAAGGTCAGGACACGAGTGGGACCGAAGTTGCCTCGGGAGAAGAAAGTAACTGGGAATCCGACACAGATATTGAACAAATTGAGAGTGAACAAGAGACAGTTCCTGGAACAAGGAGCGGAAAGACAAAGAGTGAAGAAGCCAGTTGGCCGGAGAGAAGGAAAAGGCCAAGTTCGGAAAGGAAAAAGGAAAAAACTCTTGCCCCGATCGCTGAAGAATCGGATCAGGAGGACGAGACGACAGATTCAGGAACCGAGAGTCCACGAAGATCGAGAAGGGTATGTGTGCCCTGCAGAAGGTACGCCACCCCAGAGTGGACTTATCTAGCAGATGTATTGGGGACAGAAATCTGGGAGAGTGAAGAGTGTGAAAGTAACCACTCTCGATCCAGTCGTGACAGTGGAGATATGGATGTTGGCGCCTGGGCTTGAGACTGAGGGGTTACTGACTTTCACACTTCCCCGACCCCCACGTTTGAGTAAAATTCAAGATTTAGTGTTAAAAAGACTACAATTTCCAACAGTTGGTCAGCAAATGACCAAAGAAGAAGAAAAAGTTATTCGCTTTGAACTATTGATTATTGCTGTGAAAGCTGCAGGTCCGACAATAATTGTAGATGCATAAAAGACTTTTGTACTTATGTTATAAAGAAGAAGATAACCTAGCGCCGAGTGGAAAGAAGAATAAAATTAGGGATTACATTTAGAGGACGGAGAAGGGCTAGGGTTGTCTGCTGCTAGGAAGAGAAAAAGACATTGTGGTGAAAAGATACCTGTTGAAAAGCACTTTAAAAGACTGTGAAAGCAAACAAGCAACTAAAGACTGGAAAGAAAACTTTCGCTAGAGAACGAGGTACGCTGTTTTGATGACATGGAGAACGGCAACCCAAACAGAAAGGCTAGATGTATAGTAGGTACACTTATAGCAATAGTGATATTTCTCATAATCATAGTAGTAACGATATCTTACATGACAGGACATGAAAAAGATAAAAGAATAGCAAATGTAAAAATTGTAACGACCTTGAAACCTGCTCTTGTGGGAAGGAAGGAGGAGAGCAATGTGATACGTGAAAAGGCGTTACTTGCAGAGGAAACTCGTAGATTACACATAGACGAGTCACAGGGAAACTTTAGGTCAAATGCATATGCCAAATTATTGTACGAATATATCGATGCCATGGAGGCCAAAGATTGCTACGTTTGTATGCAATTGCCGGCTTCTGTAGATGAAGGCATTAGGTATCACCATCTCCCATTAACTTATGGGATAACATGTAGTTTATTGCTCAGTATATTTTATGGTAGAGAAGGATTTGAGTACTACTTTTCAAATTATGATTCGGTACTGCCTGAAGTTCCGAATTATAAGCAAATGAATAAGTGGGACTACTACAAAAAGGAAGATAGACTGGCTAAATTCTTTCTTCCTTGGGACACATTAGATACATCATATGCACGTAGAAATAATCTGACTTGCAAAATATCAGAAGTAGAGAAAAGGTTTATAGCGCAAGTAGATGATCGATGCAGACGGCAGAAAATTCTAAAAATGTCAGGGCAATGGAAAATAGACTGGACAGAAGAAGAGAAGGCACATAAAAAGAAGGGTAGCAATGGTCCAATAGCATTGGATAGAACGCAGAAAGGAAAGTTATGTTTAACTCGAAGCAAAACGTATTATGAGAGTGAATTTGTAGGTGAAGTTAGTTGCGAGCACTCTTTTAGACTAGAGTATTACACGAAAGATTTTATGAAAGGGATGCAAGCTATTCCGAATGTGTATTTTGTATGTGGGAGAAATGCCTATGTAAAACTTCCAGATAATTGGTATGGTTCGTGTTACTTGGCAATTGTCTTCCCCAAAATATATCATGCAAAGGATTTGGCGATAATAGAAGGAAAGGCTTCGAGGAGGACGAAAAGGGAAGTAGGAGATGCAGAAGTAGTAGGAGATGTATTTGGAGCGATGTTTCCATTGTTAGGTTTGATTCTTAATGATGTTAAGATTAGAAGGTTAGCGACAGTCGTGGATAGATTGTCTGCCAGCACAGCAAGATCATTAATGTTAGTAGAGGGTGAGATGCAGTCGATTAGAGCAATGGTTTTACAAAACAGACTTGCTTTAGATGTAATATTAGCAAAAGAAGGCGGAGTTTGTAAAGCTTTGAAAGTTCAGGAATGTTGTACTTATATTCCTGATAATTCAAAACCACTTGAAAAAGTCATACAGAACATTACACAGATTCATCAAGAAATTGAAGATTTATCAAAAGTAAATGTTTGGGAAAAAGTAGGAAACGGAGTGGGAAAAGTTGGAAGTTGGTTTGCTAATATAGGCAAGGGTATAGTTTGGTACATATTGAAGCCTGTACTAATAGTATTAATTTGTATAATTACATTATTAGGATTAGTAAAATTGTATAAATGGTATAGGTCGAACCAGTTACAAAGGTCGATGAGGGAACAAGAAAGGAGACTAGCTGTTCTACAAGATCAACAGTATAAAAGTCTGAGAACACTTGAGTCGATAAAAAGAGGAACTGATGTAACTAGTTCTATATAAATGGATGTATTCAAATTGCTTTTAGTGATGACTCCTAAAAGTCATCAAAGGGGGGAACTGAGAGAGCGCAATTTAAATACAAAGTATATAGTAGCCATATTTAGACATGTATGTTATAAACGTAGGAATGAAACGTGTATCGTAATGTAAAGTTGGCGACTATAGCATAAAGGCCAAAGAATGTGATAACATGGTATAGGAAATGTAAATGTATTCATACGTTAAAATGCATTAGGTTTAGAAGACCCGTATACATGAAGGGTAAATGTATAGAAATGTGTATAAATGCTTATGAAATAGAAACGTGCACAGTAGAATTCGTGTACGTGTGCAACTTTAAATGTGTAACTTTGCATCGGGAAAAGCGGCGAGAGAAATGTAACATGGAAAGGCGTAAACGTGGAGAAACGTGGATAAATGTATAAGAGAATTCACATAAAGATGTAACCAAGGAAATTGTGTAGTTTATATTCTATGTAGTCGTACTCAATGTATTTCATGTATTTGATAGTATATATTGTGTAGAATGTTTAAGTATAACTAAGTCTTTTCTGAAATACGAATATATAAAAGTATGCCAAAGGTTATACTGTGTAGAGGGCTTTTGTAGGAATGCTAGAGGAGTTAGGTCATTTGTGTACGCAACCCAAATGGTCAAGAGCTCGAAGGAGCATAGTCACACGAAATGTAATTTAATGGTCTTGTGAAGGTCGTAAATAGCTTGATGTGGACATGAGAGCCGAGAAGTCTAGCACTTGTTAGATTTAAGGTGACAATGCCGGACGGAGCTTATTGCTCGAACGTGAGTAGAGACACTTTTTAGGTGAACTATGTTTTGACAAGACCATTCACAGGACCTAGCAGGGTCAAGTTAAGAGACATAAAGTTAAGGCCTTGTCCAAAATTCACATGTTACCTGATCTGAAAGAATCGATAAATGTCGACGATGAAATGATGAAGATGACATCCAAAGGAGAAGGGTCAACTTAACGGACGACGCGAGGAGTGACCAATGGAAGAAGCAGGAAGTTGACATCATCGGGGAAAGTCCGTGGTGGGCGTCAAGGGGCGTTCCACCCACACTGTGATTGTGTATTTTAGGGACAGCACCCCGGGGAGGAGAGAGCAATCAGCGATGAGCGAGAGGTAGCAATTGGGAGATTAGGAACAGCGAGACGAATTGCTCAGAGCAAGGGCGAAAGGTAGATGCCTTGAGCAGATGCGCTAAGACATCAGAAGCGCAAGGGAGCAGTAGGCCGAGGACCCTTAGAGAGCGGATGGGTAGGCAGATAGGGTACTGCTTCTGAAACTTAAGATTTCCTTTAGAGGCTAAAGAGAGTTTGAACTTCTTAGGGAGTCAAACTGCTGACACCTTTTTAGGGAAGAAAACTTGCGAAGTAGGTTTGTCACATAGCATAGAGTAGGGACAGTTTTAACTCGATTATTGTTTTATCTTACTGCAGATGACGCAGAAGGAACCACTTCACACCGAAGCTTAAGCGGCTGATTTTGAAATTGATTTTGTATTTTGTATTCGTTTGAGATTTTATCCTGATTGGATTGTATCGTATTCAAATTAATCTTTATATAAACTCTTGAAACTTCATCAGTTGTAAGTGGTTCTTCAGAGTGGCGTCAGTTAATGGGGTTTGTCTAACCAATGCGGGGTGGTCCTTTCCTCAATGACAGATAGCAACGATCCAAAACAGATGAATGGGATTCTTTATTAAATTTATCATAATCATAAATTGATATCAAAATCCCGTTCCCCGCACTTCTCACACCTGTCACATTTCAGTAAAATATTCCGGAGTAGGAAAAACACGGAACTATGCACCTCCTACTCCCGTTTTATTTTATTTTAAGGAACGGCTTTAAAAGTTCATAACATCTCGCCCCGCAGCCAGGAGAGTTCTTTCCGATGTAAATTCCCTTCAGCCGACCTCGTCAGTATGGAATGAGCGAGGCCTGGCCTGGTAATGTGGCATGGCTCTCATATGCCACTCTTCTGACTTTTGCTGTTTATCATTTTCTAATAACTCTCTGCCCCCGAGACACGGATGGCGCGCGGGGCCCGGACACCCACAATAACTGACACTGTCAATCAGCTGCCAGTCGAGCTAGGACAAACCTCGAGGAGAAAAGAGGCTTTTATATTTTATCTTTTTGAAAATGTGTGTCATCAATCTTATAGCATAGAGGGCTAGCCCAGGGATAGGGGAATATCCTTTTCTTCGCTGAAGCTCAAGCTATCGCAATTCGAACCCCTTGCCCAGTACTTAATTTCTTAAAAAAAGAAAACATAAATATGTGTTTTTAAATTTCTTCGAAAAAAGCTGCCAAGGAATAGCAATGCCAAATTTCGGGACTGCTTAATGCCCCAGAGTGTAAAAGGTGTCAGTTAGTCAAAGTGCCTGGGGAAGCGGAAGTGACATCACATGCCCTTTTACATTAATGACATCACAGGAAGTATTGTCATATGACCCTTGGCCGTTATTTGCTTCAAGAAAGTCGTTTCACATAACATTAACCATAATGATATCACAACAATTTATATCGGCGAAGTTCCATAATTTCTGAATGATTAATAAAACAACACAACCCAGGCTAACATCTATTTTATATACCACCTTTGCTGATTTGAGGTTTGAGATTTCTTGAAAGTAACTCACGAACTGTATTAAAGTGAGCAAGCGAAGCAAAGAAGAAGGCCTCTACTAAGAGGTTCCCTACCCCGACCCCAAGAACATTTTGAAAAGAATGTGGTCCTATACTGCATTTTAAAGCACAATTTTCACATACATTTGCTTAAACGTCATAGGTTCTGAAATGGCACTCATTACATTTTCAAATCCCTCTATTGTGTGCCAAGCCAACGAAACCTGATGCTTCCTGTGAATACATTAAAATTTTCAAAATGTGCTATGAATACCACCATATACCAAAGTGATCTCCATTGTGCCAGGGCTCTGAAATGGGGCTCATTACATTTTTAAAATCCGTTCATGGTGTCCAAAGTTAATGACACCTGATGCTCCCAAGGAATAGACCGGATCTTTTCAAAATGTGCTATGGGTACCACGATATGAAAACATTATCTCCATTGTGCCAGGGCTAGCATTTTGTCATGGATGCACCATATGTCATGGGTGCCCCAAATATTCAAGTAAAAACCAAAGGGGATGATGGACGGAGTGTTGAACATTGCAAGCACTCACCTCTAGTCAACTGATCTGGAGTGAATCCATCATCATTCTTTAGCTCACTCTGCCACCCCAGTTTAGACATGGCCATATGCAAATTAGTCTGACCCTGTGCCTCATGGGAACAGTCCAGCCCGAACTGCCAAGCCATATCTTCCCTGGACTGGAAACAAGCATCCTGGGACCGGTTTCTGGTTAACAGCCATCATCAGCCAGGCTAGCTTGAATCCAGTGGCAAAGTGAGCAATGGACCCACATCTGGGCATACCCTGCCAACTTAGGGCGAACAAAGCAAAACCAAAGGGGATGATGGACGGAGTGTTGAACATTGCTAGCACTCACCCCCAGTCAACTGATCTGGGTTTAATACATCATCTTTCCTCAGTTCACTCCACCACCCCAGTTCAGACAAATATTCAAGTGCCAGAATGCTTCCATTTATGCCATCCATATATCATAGGTGATCCTTATTATCACAAAGTACCTCAGTATGTCACAGTCAGCCTTATGTCAATGTTGCCTCTCTCATATGTCAGGTTGTCCTCCTTTTTCCCACAAGATACATCCAATGTGCTAGTATCGGCACTCCCTCTAATATGCCATTGCCAGCGTTTTACCATGCCAGAAATTACCTCCTGTATTTTGTCACAGGTGGTTGTCAGTCTAGGAATTGCCTCAAATGTGCCAGCACCAAAATATTACCACAGGATGTCTCTATAAGAAAAGAATTACCTTCAGAATGCCAGGTCCTACACAGATTTACACGCATAACACCACATTCTCGCACTCAATTCAATTCACTCACTCACATACACTGTCACTCACATAAATACATTCTCTCTCACACAGCAAACATTTAAATGCATTTTTTGCTTATCTTAGCTGTCATCAAAGGTCCATTCCAAGTAATTGTGATCCACTTGTTATTGCACTAATGGTGACTAATAAATTGTTATTCACTATAAGTATACCAAAGAAATGGTCAGATGATAAGGAGTTCAGGATCACCCTTGTGTTCCTGGCACCGATCTTGCCACCTCTGAGACCAGGAGTCACAAAGGTAGTACCATGGGTTGCAAAGGCAAAGCTAGGTTTTGCATCTGCGACCCCTGGCGACCTCTAATGCCCGTGCCACCCCTCTGATACCACTTGCACAGATTAATCCCTTCTCTGCCTTTCTGGCAGGGTCAGCAGAAGGCTGTGTTAGGATTTCGAAATGGGGTCAACCAATAGAAAGACAAAAGTTGAAGGTTGAAAAGTTAAGGTTGCACAGTCACAACACTGTCTAACTTAAGACACTAAAGAAAAATTGCCATGCCAGTGAGTAATTTGAGAAATCCTGATTTAGAGGTAGGGTGGCACAATGTAGAGTACTGGAGTACCACAAACTGTACTATCTCCTAGCCTAGCTTCTTGTAGTGGGAGTAAGGCACATGCCACTGGGACAAGAGTGTTTTGTACTGTAATGTCTCCCAGCCCTGCTTTTTATTACATTACTTGCCAATTCTCCCCATTCGTTACAGGGTGAACCTAAAGTTATTACACCTCAGTGATGCTATTTCTTCTTGGTTTGAAGTTTTTATGCGGTGAATACAAAGCTCTAGAGTGTCAAAGCGCTCACATACACCATAATGCAGATAAGTAATCAAAGGCAATGAAGACAAACATGGCCAATTCACAGGAGAAAGGGTTAAATGCACTACTTAACATAACCGACAGAAGAAACATGAGATAGAGATATAAAATGTTGGTGTTTGTCTACTACCAAAGTAGTGTGCAGTTGGTGCCTAAACCCTGAGGCGCGAGGGAAAGGAGGGCAGTCCAAAAAATACATATTATGGATCATAATGAAGAAAGGCATTGGGAAAATATATCTGCTAGATTCTTACTGTGTGAGTAGACGTATCAAAAAAAGAATGATGCTATCTATCCATGTAGTGGTCATCATATTTCATTTGATAACTAAGGGTTCAAGTAGAAAGATTAAGTACGCCAACAAAGTCATCATGGGATCAGCTGCGAGGGGCAAGAAGTAAGGGAAAGCATTTTAGTTTATTTTGTAAATCATGCAAAGAGGTGACAGTGCAGTAGGGATGGGCAGAGTAAGAGTGTTTACGACGTTGACCAGAACACTATTAGCTGGAGGTACATTTTTGTTGAAGAACAAGTTCCCCATTACCAGATATTCACAGTTATCCAGATGAAGGGAACCACTTGTGACCATCAGCCTCTTGCCTCGATAGAGCAAATTGTCAGGTGGATGGATGTGTTTATGAGCAATGCGGGCAATTTTGTAGGTAGATCTGCTTGCAATAGGGTTCAACTTAAAACATTGTCGGACAGCCATCTAAGAACTTTGTGAAGTTAAGCCTTTGTTGAACTGCTACAGAGATTGTGTGGAGCAGGGAATGCAAAAACTGATTTTAAATTTGAGATGATGAGCCGTCATCAAGAGCAGTATGTTGCAAGGAGTCAGGCAAAAATGATCTATCATCCTGAGAAGAAACTTTCATAGAGAGCAGGGTTTTATTACTATATTAATGATACAAAATGCCAGATTGTTTTTGGATGTTGCCCGGTGGTTCAAGATAAACGTTATAGAGAGCGTTGGCTAAAAGGTATCAATGGGGATTTCCTTGAGATACAGAGACAGATTTGACAATGAGCTGTCAATTTTAATCAGTTTTGAGTAGTTGGCAAGAGAAGACTTGAACTTACTAACAATACCCCTGCAATCTTCTAAAAGTACATACATAATGTTTGACTGCATAAACACCAATAGACAATTAAGCAATATCAGTAGTTATGAATCACCATTGTCTAGAATGCAAAAGCATCATCAATGATTTGTAAGATGACTGCCAACTTACTGGTGCCAGTTCTAGAAATCAATAAGAAGATTGCTCTCACAGAGGAACTGCTTGAGTTAACATTTAATGCAGCATTCTAGGATTATGCCTAGAAATGTTAAAACTAAAACTGCTATATGATTTCCAAAAAGACAACTAAAACCTTTGGTCTCATGAAGTCTATATAAATTACAAACATAAATAATAAACTGTTCTATTTGCAAACAAAGATTTATCAACATTCTTCAACAGCTTTGAGGGCTGAGGAAGAGTCTGTAATATGTCAGACATTGGCGAGCATACACAAGGTTCTATCAGTAATCTTCATTACACTGTTTACAGAACCTCATCCCAGTGTTTAGGAGAATGAGTTGAGTTGAGTTAACTAAAGTCAAAAGAACTTTCTGTCTTCCACTCTCAGATCATTCTAAGGTTTCTCCTTACTTAGAGAGACCATCACAAGAAGGCACAACCACACCTGGGCCTGTCATCACAAACAATGGGGGTCAAGGTTGCTGATCATGGAAGGACGGACAGTGAAATACTGGGATCCGGAAGGTTTATCAGGGTAATTGGCAGAGTATTTGGTCAAACCTTACTCGTCCCAGTGCTTACATAAATGAGGATATACTAGAGTAGTATCACCATGATCAATTCCCAACAAAACAAATTCCAGAGTAATCCATAAACCAATGCATAACATCACTGGAGGAAGCATAGTTGGGACTACCTCCTGCATGGACAATGGACCCAAAACGCTAAGAATTTTAACCCTTTAGGTCCAGGCTGGAGAGGGAGAGTAAATGAGAGGGGGGTAACCGAAGAAGCACCCAAAGAATGGCAAACGTGAGAGGTACAGGAAGGCAGTGCAGATGTGAAGTCCAACAAGAAGGCTCAATATTCACATATCACAACTTCTTCACTGAAACAAGGAAGGGGAGAAAGGACAGCAAAGCATCGCACAGACTGGTCAGCATTGAGCGCAGGCTCCTCCAACCTTACAATGAGGAAGGGTCACAGACAGAAACCAAATGAGCACCAGCAACTGACGGTGCATAGAAATGGAGATGCACCTTGAAAGCTAAAAGAGTTTTCATCATTATTAAATGAGGAACCTTTCAAATGCTAGCTAGCCCGAGATCAGTAAAGCAATAGGTGGGAAATAAGAAGGTACACCAGTATGCCTTGGAGCCAACAAAAAAAAGTCAACAACACTCCAGCACGCCAACTATCAATGGGGATCGACCCCCATAACTGAGCCAGTTGTCAACATGAAAGGGAGGGTTCGCTCACCTCATCCTCTGATCGCACAAGATGTACAGACGCCTAACCAGGAAAAAATACCTTAGACAACCATCAGATAATGATCAGCATCTACTACCTGCAAAGGCCATTGATCCAAAAGAGATCCATCCTAAAGGAGCAGGAACCAGATAAGAGACCGGTGAGCCTGGCCCCAATACTTGGGAACCCCACTCCATGCTTATCTCACTCCAAGCTGGGAACACGAAGCTAGGAAGAAACATGGCTTGGTCCAAACACGACCATGAAGAAGTTTACAGGAATGCAGAGAAAACCAAAACAATATGCAGATATTCATCTTCATTAGGGACCTGAGCAGTAGGTCAGAGTGATTTAGGCAGGGTTCTTTAGATTTTGGCATTGTTTTCTGTTGTTTGGGAATGTGTGGACGGAGCTCATTTATGTAAGGACTGAGACAAGGATTTGCTGATGAGGTAAAAGTTGGGTCTGACTCAGCCTCACAGGCCTACAAGATGCAGCAACCTGATTTCCATATAGTTACTGATAAGTTCACCTACTATCTATACTCTGGTTGCTATCTATTTAGTTATTGATTTGAAAAGATGTGCTGGTTCCTCAGCCTCGTTAAATAAATCTCTACCTCTTTACTCCAAAACATGATTATTCTATTCTACTCTGTGAATCTTGTAAATCGCATAGCTACCTGAAGGCCTACTAATGCTAGAGACCTCATTAATAAAGCCAGCTGACCACCAAAATAGAACTAATTACTGTACAGCCAGGTTTTCAAGGCCATAGAAAAAGAGAACTCGGTGGTCAACTGATGTAATTCAACAGGGAGATTGTTCCACAGTTTGGGGGTTTGATAGGATAATGAACGGCCTCAATGATTAAGATCTTGATTCGATTATGATTATGATATATATTTTGAACCTCATTACATGAGTAGCGGAGCATGGCTAGATTGTTTAACATATTAGGAATAACTTGAACGTCTACAATAAAAATGAGCCAATTGCTAAACATTCTAATATTTTTGCCTGGGCGAAGAACTCCACTCCATTCGCTGAGTTTTCTGCACTCCACGCTTCGCGCTCCGCGGAGCTCGCGGAGTGCATAAAACTGCTCTGTGTTGTGCAGCAGAGTTTTTTGCCCGCTCACGAGCATTAAGTTTGCAAGCGCGAGCTGTCGCTCGGGTAACATTTCTACCCGAGCGGCAGGTAAACCAGCACGAACGGCAGTTCGCACTGCACTCTGCCACGTGCTAAACTCCGCGGAGTTTGTTCTCACTTTGCGGAGTTCCGCTTGGGGAAATTCCACGAACTACATCCATGCCTGCTAATAATGTGTCTTTTTTAGCACTGTCATGATTCTCTGTAGGGGAACACTTTACCTTGCAGATCACCAGACTGAGCGTGGTACAAATTAATACCTTTTCTCAATGTGGAGAGGAAAAGAAGTGCAACATGATTCGTAGTGTGTGAAACTTGTTCAATTTGCTTTCACGTAATTGCTGGAAATTCGGGGAATATCACATAAAATTATGCTTGATTTTTCAAAATGCAAAGCCATCATTTATTGCTATATGTTAGTGCAAAATGCATCCTTGTGTCGTTTATTGACACAAAAGTGCATTTTGTGTTTAAAAAAACCCTGAAAATCACCATTGCAGCGTACAACAGTCACTTGTGCTCTAGTTGTTTAAGTTTTTTCCATGCTCTTTTGCTTCAATTTCCACATAAAAGGCAACATAATTATGTGACGTGGAATAGTGGCATAATTTCGAGAACTTTTTCGAAAAAGCGTAATGCGAAATTCCTGAAATTGCCAGAAGGATACTAATGTAATTTAATTATGCCCAGGCTTGAACATTATTAGTGTTATTGTATTGTGTAGAAAACATAAAGTTTGTAAATCAAAAAGCATATGTCTAGAAATATTGGTCGTCAGGAAAAAGAGGTTGCATTCAGTTCTCTTTGACTATGAGTTAAGAGAAAGTTGAGTGAGAAGAGTGGAGGAGTTTATGAACAGTAGATAGCATATAGGAGCTGCTTCAATACCTTAGTCTTGAACAAATTGAAGGTGGGTATCAAATCGATATTTGTAGATAAAGAGTTGTACATTTTTTAATTATCTGAGAATGTGTGTTTCAAGGTGAGACTTTTTTTGAACTTTGAGTGATCGAAACATGGAGATGCCTTCTCTCCTAAGTCTCCTGTTTCTCCCTCTGGAGTAACTTTGATCTAATGAGAAATTGGACAGATTATTTCCAAGGAAAGGCCTGGTCTTTTAAGTAATTTACACAATTCTTCCTCGTTCCTATTCCTGCCCTCTTCAAATTGATAATTCGAACCCAGTACATAGTAATACTGTAGGGTGTTATTTGCTTCATGTGCAATGAATGCCAAATTTTGATTTTCGGAACTCAATATGCAGAATAATGTGATTTTTCTCTCTATATTTTTCCTGGTTCCCATGTGTCTCAATTAAGATTTTGTGAAGTTTGCCTCTCAATTTCCATCAAGTTTTATTTGTGAAATGGTTCAGGGGCAAACACCTGTGGTGTGCAATTAGGGCCTGACACATAACTCAGAATTAGGCACAGACAGCGGTTTGTGCCTTGATCTAGATTTATGCCAAAGTGCTTATGACACCGTATTTTGCAGCATTTTGATAAAATAAACAATAAATTCAGTCAAATTAAAAAGTTTCATCTAAATTTTAGGCAAAATCAGTAGCTGTTTTTATGATGCTCAATAGCAAACACTGTGCATATTGTGCTTGCTCTGTTTTTCTTTAACCTCTTAAGTGCTGCGTCGGGGCGTTGGCCGACGGCAGCACTACCTCCCCAGTGCTGCGCACATCCATTGGACGTCCATTCAGCACTAGTTCCAATGGACAGCGCAGCACTGGGGAGGGATATTTGCGCCGCATCTAAGGTGTTAAGGAAGGGCATTCAAGGACTTGCTTATGACTAAACAATATAGGATCCGCTGAGGATCATACTCTTGACATTGACAGTGCGACAGCTTTGTGACATGTTGACTACATCAGGATTCTACCGAATGCTAATCAGATACGGAAATGGTCCGTGAATGAATTGTATAATTTGTGTAAACTGTAGAGATTTTTCGAAAATATCTTGTTTTAGCTTTGTGTTTCACCCAGACTCGTTTTTTTTAAAAAAGTTATTTTTTTTTTACCTCACATGCCTCTGGATGCGGGTTCTTGTAAACCTGCATGTATGGTGGAAAAAATCAGACCAACTGGAAACGTAAATCATTGCCCTCTCCACAAATGAGAGTCATCAGCGCACTCCCACAATGTATCATATTAGTTCACTGAAAAACCTAGACTGGAAACAAGGTATCACTGGCAACATGAAAAAACATGTGAATCATGTCAGCAGCTGATACTTACTTTCCCCGATCTTTCCTCCTCCTCAGTTCACCTCCTTTTCCTGCCCAGACCAAATGTATTCACTCTTCCATTTCCCTGCTTGACGTCATTCGGGAAATATGGGCTTAATTTACTCAAAATCACACAGCCCATCAATGCGTGAATATCGGAAGCATTGCATTGCTCAAACTGGAAAAACAGGGCCACATAACATTAAAAAAAAACTGATGCACGGCTAAGATGTTTTTGGTGATGCAACCCAAAGGTAATTCTCGATTTAGTGATGTTCTGGGCATACTGGTCCACTAAGCACTGTCTTTAGTGTCATTTGTTCTCAGGTGAAGAGTTAAAATGCAATATTCACTTAACCCCTTCCCTGCTTGGCACATTTCCCTGCTGTGCTGTGGGGAGGGGGGGCCCGCGCAGCGCCCCGGTGCCATGACGAGCTCAGCTCGTCATGAGCGCTCTGGTGCTCATGACGAGCTGAGCTCGTCACAGCCACACCCGTTTCTTTAGAACGCTCAGCACAGCAGGGGAATTTGCCCAGCGTGCGAGCGTTCTAATGGCCATGACGATCTCAGCACGTCATGAGCACCGGAGCACTGTAGCTCATGACGAGCTGAGCTCGTCATGAGCATGCAAGGGTTTAATGGCAACTGCACCACAAGCATACGAACAACAGAGCCCAAACATCACTCACACCCTCAAGTGCAATCCTCAGTTTACAACCCCTGAGTTGCAAACAACTCAACCAGCAAACTGCTTTCAATATGCAGGTAAACAAAAAAATGGAAGACCTAGGGTTTACTGCAACATTATATAGTCATGTACTTCTATATAAACATTTTATGGCCCACAATAATACTAAAACTATAACAAACAGCAGTCATGAACATATTGTACCTAATATCTATTAAATTCACATTATACAAATCTGCTATGAAGGATCTATCACACATTACTGGACAGTTTTGGAGGAACTTAATATAGTCCATTCTCTGCAAGTCCCAAAAATCCCCATCCCTGCATTTCACTCCACTTCTCTCTTCCTTCAACCATGCAAGCTCAGGACCACAACTACACAAAATCTCAGATTGAACAACCAAAAGCAGTAACCAGATAAGCAGAGTAAATCATATGAAATACCATTAAGGGACCTGAAAAACAGGTCAAAGTTACGAGCATGCTGAAAATTCTAAAACTGCAGTCTGTCTCTTATACTTCCTCTGCCAACACACTGCTATGTGCTGCATATCATAACACAATAACCACACCTCGGTGGTCATCATGTACGACATGGCTACACATCTCAAATAGGATCAAAACAAAAGTAGCATCCTTCCAACCACGCACCTTACATGGTGTAGCACGCTGCTCATGCAGGCAAACACTTCAGTGCCCTACATAGGGGGAGTAAGCGGAATATAAATGATACAAAACAATAGTCATTGGCATATATGTGCAATATTCATGCATTACACACAAAACACATGAAAGTGCCATGATGTCACCCGCCATGACTCATGCACAGTTTTATTTGGTGCTAGGATTCACACAAAGCTAAGGCCAGATGTATGAGCATTCCATCTAGCAAGCAACAAATTGCGATGTTTTGCGACTTGCAATTTCCAACTTGCAAAATGGAATGTACAACAGTTTGCGATTCCTAATTGGGTCGCAAATGACCTGCCTCGTCAATATTCATGAGACTGATCCCAATTTGCAACCCATTGGGAATGACCAGCACTCACAGGGATGGTGACCTGCTGTGGACAGCAGACTACCATGTCCGTGACTGCCTTTTCAATAAAGCTTTTTTTTAAAAAATGCAGCCCATTTATCTTAAGGGAAAATCGGATGCATTTAAAAAATAAAAAATAAACGTTTCTGTTCCATTTTTTAAGAGTTGGCAGTAGTTTGTGGAACCACTGGCTGCTCTTAAAAAATATATTTGCATCAATTCACAAAGGGGAAGGGGTGGCATACCACCTACTTCAAGTAGGTGGTAAACTGTGAGTGTTTTGCAACTACAAATGTGGTTGCAAAACAATGGTACATACTGTTGTGACTTGCTATTAGGAAATAAAGCCCTTGGCACGCCCCTTTCTAATAGAGTCAACCACTCGCAAAATAGCGTTTGTGCATACCATCCCCCGTTTTTGCGGTTGCAAACATGCCGAATTCCCGTTTGTGACCACAAAAAACGGTCATACATCTGGCCCTTAGTTCACACCACTTTGTCAGGCTTTACTTGAAGTAGCTCAGAATGGAATCCTTGGAGTGTTTTCTCTGTTCTTACCTGTTATAACTATTTTATAACTTACCAGGGGTTTGGTATTGTGCTACAAAACGGCATGTGGACCTGCATTCATTGGCCTTTAAATGCAGCGAACCTTTTGCTGGTGAAAGTTGATTGGCTCTGATTGTTTGGACCGCATTGCATCACATAGCACCATTTTGCGCCATGCGGGAGCCCATGTAACAGTTTGTAAATCTGGGCTAAGATTTGTTAATTAGGTAGCAGGAATATTCGATGTCGGAACTCTTGACAAAGAGAGGGTATGTTGGCCTTTCACAGTTTTCTCTGTCTTGGCTGTGCAATGAGTTTGTGTTGGCCTTTTTTTAACAGAAATTCTATCTGGAGAAAGCAACTTTTGAAAATGTATAATATAGAGAAGGAAAGAACTAAAAAAAAGAAAAAGCATTTGAAAATTTTGAAATCTATAAGTCTGACGAAATGTGGATGACACTTACCAGTGACGGGGAGTCTGGTAAAACACTGTTCAACATACACAGATTGGGAGCAATTAAGGGAGGATCCTCAGACTTGATCATTAGTTTGTATTTTCTCATGGATTATTCTATTATTCTTCCATTTACTTCTTTGTTAGAAAGATTTTATAAATGTAAATGAAAAAATTATTGATTTTTGCACTATATGGTCCAGCTGATGGAAGGGGTAGCCCTTGTGTATTGAAAAATTGCTTGCTGGCTATTTTGCATTAAACACATGTTGAATTTCTTTGCCCTATCCTGGGTGTTGTGATTTCTATTACAAATCGGCACCAATTTGTATTTATTAATGAGTAGGAATACTCTTCTTTAGAGGCCAGACCAGTAGAGTATGATTCACATTTTATTTCACTTAGTGGAGGAGACAAATTGGAAAAAAATAGGATGATAGTGGAAGTTAAAGGAGTCAAGGAAGAGAAGAGTTGGAAAAGCAGTAACTGAAAAAACAGAAAAAGGGTATAAGAGATAAGGAGATAAGGTTTAGTATTGACACCTTTTATAGATCCCACTGCTAGTCAAATATGCAGTGTGTTTGAGGCTTGAGATGGTCGGTTGGCTGAGTGCCAACTTGTCACTTTCCCTCTTCTATCTAGATGAAGAACATTCTTGAAATAAATATTATTATTTTATGAATCAACAAGCACTTCCTCTTTACAAAAAGGGAGAGTAAGAGGAGAAAAATATAAAGTGAAAGGAGTAGAAGGATGAGGACAGTGAGGCGAAGTAGGGCAATTACATACCCTATGTCTCCTAGAAGTAAGACACACCCTTCTCCGATGAGTAATTCAGGCTTTACATACTAGAGTTGGGGAACGGAACACAACACATAATAGGGATATCTACATCAAGCTATCTTAAACTCAGTATGCCACCATTGGCATATGTTGTGTATCTCTGGTATATAGCGGGTATCTATAGCTTTCTGAGACTATTTGTGGACTCTGTTGGCCACCCCCGCCTCTGAATGATGTGCTTAGCCAGGGATGTGTAGCACTGATGTACCACAGGCATACCAAGAATAGGGTCAGGCCTGGAATGCCCATTCTGTCATTATGGCATTTTACCTATGGGCCACAAACATAGGGGTCGATTAGGATCGCGGACGGACTTGAGTCCGTCCGCGACCCCAGAGTAGGCGGGAACGTCTGCATGGGCTGCGGCATTCCCTCCGTGCAGATTAGGATGTGACCGCCAGGGTGGCGGTCACATCCTCTATCTGTAACATTGCGGCGGGTGCAGCTTCAAGCTGCACCCGCCGCAATGTTAAAAATGCATGCACCGCATTTGCGTGCACAAAGCGGCAGGCACCGTGCGGTGCCTGCTGCTTTGTTCAAGCAAATGCAGGGGGTACCATAGGTACCCCCCATGTGCACCCCCCACCCCTTTTCACCCAGGGGGCCCGCAACGGGCCCCCAAAGTGAAGGTCTGTATGCGTCTTCACGGCGGAGAAGCCGCCGCGGAAAAGCATACATTCTACACCATCCTAATATGGCTGGCGGTTACTGATAGACACCGCCAGCCATGTTAAAGCTTTTCCGCCGCGGTCGGAAGGCAACTGCGGCGGAAAAGCTGCAGACAGATTTCAAGACCCACCGCCATCCTACTATGGGGGTGGGTCTTTTGTGGCTCAGCAGCGGTTTTCCTGCATCCTCCGGGCCGGCAGTGGCTTCCGCCGGCCCGGAGGATGCGGGAAAAACGCGATCCTAATCTACCCCTAATGGACTGCTTGAAGAGTAGGATATGCTGCAACACACCAACCATGCCATATGGTGGACATTCCTAGCATGTTATAGTGAAACATGGTCGTGTCAGGATATATGTCACTAAATGGTACACTAACAAACACAAGTAATTGATGAGAATGACCCCCTGATGTTTTGGATATCAAACATGTTTATGTACCAGAAATGCATAGTTAGCACTTGGAGACAAGATTATCTATTGCTGAAACATGGCAAGCCTTTATTTCTCGCAAATTAAACTTATTTCCCAAAAAAGAAGAATGTGGTATCAGAAGCCATTAATTTTGAACGGAGGCTACTATGAGTTGCTCCAGCTTTTCGGCTTCCATAACCCTCACCACAAAAATCAAACCCTTAGACTGTTCAAAATATATATAGATGTGATGGGACGTTGAGTTTATCAAATTTCCATTGCAACTGTTAGTTACACCATTAACTTTAAAGAACTCAGGCTCATCTCCTGCCTTTATTCTCAAATACAGACAGTAGGAGTGCTGATAAGCAGGCTCAGTTATGGTAGTGCATGCTAACAGAGACTGTACAGAAACCTTAAGAAGGTGGGCATTTTACTACAGCTGGCTGTCGCACAGCACCCCCATTACAATTCAATGTGGTTCAGAAGATAGTACACTTTAGCACTGTAACTATAAGTCTAATGATCCTTTCTTTACCACTGTGCCAAATATCCTGGTGATAAACAGTCAATTAAAACACACACATGACTCCCAAAATGGTGGCATTTCCTGGGCAGGGCGCGCTCTAAATCACACTATCAAAACCACACCCACACTAGTTGTGGTGTAGCTGGCAAGTAGGAAACTTCGGAACAGGGAGATGTGTTTTTTAACAAATAGGGAAGGAGATGTTGCCTAAAGGCCAGGGCTGCTGACTTTCCAACTGGGTAACAAGGTACGAGTCCAAACGTCTGCTCCATATCCAATGATTGTGGACAAATGGCTTAATCTACCTGTGCCTCAAAAAAAAATATGACCTTGCACAGTGTAATCTGGTGCTCGTGTAAAGCGCTCTAATGCCCTTCGTCCAATGTTATCTATACTACTATTATAAAGAGAGAACTTGCACCTTTTGGTCAGGTAAACTCGGGAACCACAGCGCCAATCTACACACCCAATACATCTATGTAAATGTCAGGGTGTGTAGATGGACACAGGCTATATAAATTTAAAAAAAAAGTAAATTAAAAAAATTAAGTTTGTAAACAAAGTAGTCCCCTGAAAGTAGCGCCGGCCAAGACCTAGCGCTGGCCGCTACGCGACGTGCGTGATGACGAAGGAGGAGGGCGGTGCAGTGACGAGCGGCTGTGCAGTGAGGAGCGGTGGCACAGGTAAGGAAAGGGAAAGTGAGACTGTGTGATGCAAATGCAAATGTCGGAGCGCGAGTGAGTCGGGAGGGAGGGGGGCGCGAGTGAGTCGGGGCGGGCGTGAGTGAGTCGGGAGGGGGGGCGAGTGAGTCGGGGCGGGAGGGGGGCGCGAGTGAGCCGGGCGGGAGGGGGCGCGAGTGAGTCGGGGCGGGAGGGAGTCGGTGCGGGAGGGGATCGGGGCAGGAGCGGGTGTACTGTCCCCAGCCCCTTTCTGCCCCAAGGCAACGCTGGGGCGGGTTGCTAGTGCTATATAAACTTTAAAAAAATGTGTGCAATCACCTTTAGAATGTATTCCTTTGTTTCCATTTTTACAAAGATAGGGAGTGCTTTGAACCAGATTAAACACTGAAAGTAAGTGGATGGGTGACATAAGCACTGGACTTATATCTAGTGCACATGCAGTATTACCCCAGGAGGCTCATCGACAAATCTTAATGTGTGCTCACTAATAGGTGATGCCAGGAGAGAGTTACAAGCCTTGAAACAAGTGGTCAGATTTTTTAACTTGGTGCTCTGTCTCGGCCAAATTGTTTGACCTTTGGGAAATCATGTTCTTCGTTTCCATTTCGTCTGTCGTCTGCCTTTTGAGATTTGATTTGAGAACTTCAAAATAGGCTATATAAAAAAAATGAGTACCAAGGTCATGTTCCAAGAAGAGTATAAGTTTCAATTCACAAATTTCATGCTATTTTAGTGGCTAAATGGTGGGTATTTAACAGGATATAGTATAGGTAGAGTGCATCGTCATCACTCAGGAGACTCTCGTTGCTATTGACAAATTGAGGATCTTTATTATTACCCAATTTAACAGAACTCTTTTTATCAACCTCTTCTGGACTGTGGGAACTCCCCTGCAATTTGAACATATACACATGAGGTTGCGTGCAAATTCCTGAAGTGTATGCTTAGGTCCAGTGGGCCATCTGACTCATTTGACAGGTATTTTCCAGGTTTTAGGGTGTTCACTTTCTAGCTTAAAGATGCTTCCTTGCTGACCCATGGGCTTTTACTGCTTGAGCTCAAATTCCTGTTTGTTAGCCTATCTAAAGGTAAACAAGTTCTTAAAATGGCATGGTTCAGCAAACCTTCATTGCTGCAGATCATCCCACCCAGTTTTCATGTAATCATTTGCTGGAATCAAGGCTGGGTGGCCCTGGTAACCTCTAACCTCAGAGTGTGGTAGCACCTTTAGCAGGCTCCTAAGAAACCTTTCAGGGCTTTATTTCGCTACCAAACATTATGCACAGGGCCGTCCTTCCTGCTTCTTTTTCTTGAATTTAACAGAAGGTTGCTAAGGTGGTATGGTACCTCTGTGGTTCTTAACATCAAGACACACATTTTGGTAAACCATAGCTGCTCCTAAGTTGCTTCAGGATCAATACATGGAGACAAAACTGGCAGAGTCAGCCAATGTCAGAATCCAGATCACTTCTGGCGTACCTTCCCCAAAGATACAACATGCGCTACCTACTGCAAGGCAGCGGATGAACCAGTAGCGAGGAAGCATACAAGAACACATTCGTTTGCTATTATTTTAATGTGCATAGCTTTCAATCCAAGGCATATATTTTCAAATGATGTTGTATTAAAAGGTTGCTCACTAAACTATTACAACACGGAAACCACCACCTCACTGTACCTCAACCACATTTAGGAATAGAATAGAGACTTTCAGTTCTGATATGGTTGCTCTGACTTTGTGCATCATGAGATCTTTTGTTTTCTGCCTAGAATACAAAGATATTGCTACCAAATGCAGTCATGTGTTTTAGTGAAGTCGAAATGTATGCACGGTCACGAACCTCAAATCTCACTCATTATGAGTGAGACTCACACATTTGGAGGTTCCCACTCGTAATAGACAAAATGTCACACCTGCTGAGAAAAGTAAAAACCTGAGCATTTTAGACTACAGAGGGATTGGTAAAGCCATCTTAGCAAAGATGGAGAACGCGGACAGAACCCATCAGTGGATGAACAGCTGCTTTGGCCAACTCGGAGTGCTGCTCAACTACTGTTGCTATCCAGGGCTCTACTTTAGGGAGGATTTAATTATATGCATCCCTTGAATGATGTATGTATTCTGTTGCCATTGATGTCAAAGGTTATGTTAACTAGTTCTCACTCATTTGAGTTTCCCAACTTGAGAGCTCTGCAGGCCCAGCCTTTAGCATACACAAAAACACGAGGTGTACATGACTCTAAAACCACGAAGGATAGAATATAAAACGGAGGTAAGAATATGGCGCCGTCCCTTTTCCTTAAACACCCGGTATTCCCTAGACTTCCTCTGCCAACCACACCGGAGACCTCCCTGTTTTAGACGCAACCCTATCTTGCCCCAGATTTGCGGCTATAGTTTTGTGCAGTCTGAGCCGAACCCACATGAAGAGGGCGAACTGGAAAAAAAAACGATTTTCTTTATTTAACTTTAAATATGTTTGAAATTCTAGCCTATTTTTCTTCTCCAAAGGCATGGCGAGGATGGAAGGATGAATAGGGAGAGACGGCAGGGAGGGCAGGCTACAGCGAAAACTTCACATCATTTGCAATTAGAGGGGTGAAGACAGGATCTGTGTGTGTTTTTCCATATAGTTTAATATGTAGCAGCCAAACGCCCATGGTTAAGGAGCTCTTAAAGGGCCCACACATGAAGTAAGGGAGTGGCGTGTATTTCAAACTTTTATTTGTAATTTTTGTTTTTACTTCATCATTATGGGCAGCTTCCTGTTCCTCTCTATATGGATTCCAGAAGAATTCTGGGCGCTTTTGTAGAAGACGTTTTTTATTTCTTTCATGTGCAATACTGAATTTTGAACTGCAGACAAGCTACCGTTAGCGAGTACTTCTTGCTGGCATTTATGAAAAGGCCCTGCAACTTCACTCGGGACCTACCACAAGAAACGTTTCGCAAATTCGCTGAGCAAGCAATCATTTGGACGCCTTTTTGTAACAGTTCATTCACTGCCTTTCCCCTCTGTTGATTCACGAAAATGCAGAGGTTTGGGAGAACGGGGGTTCAAAAGTGGCTTGCCTTTTTCACTTAACTCCTAATGCCATCAAATGGTCTGCCCTATGCCCCACCATTCTACGAGAAACAGACTTTGGGGCAGATTTACAAGCCCCTTGCGTCTCATTTACGCGGCTGTTTCGTCACTTTTGTGACGCAGCGGCGGCGCAAATCCTGCTCCATGGTGCGGGGGTACTTACAATGTGACGCATCTGGGAGATGCGTCACGTTGTACTGCCCTGCACCACATGTCGGCGTTCCTGTGCAAGGGGGGGTGTTCCGGCTCAGGAACGCCTCCTAAAAGTGACTGAGTGAAATCTACAAGATTTCACTCAGTCACTTTTAGGCCCATGCTGTGTCAAAACCCTGTGCCTGCCTTAAGCAGGCGTAAGGATTGATATAACATTAACTAGATAGGGCTCCCAGAGCATTGCTGGAGCTGCGTCTCGCTTGCGACGCAACTCCAGCAATGCGTCACTTTTACGACACAGATGCGTCACGCATCTGTGCCGTTTTTGCCTCATGGTGCGCCGCATTGTAAATGCGGCGCATCCATGATGGCGGAGCTGTGGCGCACAATAACTGGCAAATCCCTGCTGATTTGCAGGGATGCGCCAATTATTGTAAATATGCCCCATAGAGTTTCTGGTTTAAAAACTACAGAATATAACCATAACATTAGGAGCTCTGTGAACTTTTAGTTTCTGCCACTGTGTTTATGACGTTTGAAATTAGGAATATCAAAGGGAATGCATAGGTAGCAGGTGCTACCACTAGTTACTCCTAATTGACATTCATTCCCAGATTTCACTACGGCCTGGAGGCAGACTAAGGGGCATATCAACAACAACACGCGATAATTATCGCTAAACGCGTTTAGTGTGTTTTTCATTATCGCCGTCTATCTCCGGATTACATCTCCGTGTTAGCAGTGTATTTACAACGCTTTGCTAACAGGCGATGTGAAATCCGGTGATAGACGGTGATAATGATCATCAGCGTGCGAAATACTGCGATAAGAGAACTGCGCTAATGAAAATGTTGATAATAGAGAGATGTGGACTTAACCTTGCGATCCACCTCTCATAATACAGATAGCTAAGTCGGAAATGAAGCAGACGTTAGATACCATTGATAACCGGGGTTAGCGTGATTTTTATTATCGCTTCGCATATCCAGGCCGGCTTGTAAATACCACAATGTCTGGTTAGCAAGTTTTTCCCTGTTGTTTCTGGGAAGCGGCGCCTACTTTGCATCTCATTAGCGATGCAAGGCTTTAATGAAACGGCTCCTAACTAACATGCGCTAATGCGTGTTAGCAGTGCATTGTTAATAATGAGTTAAAATAATCGCTGCTTTTATGGCGCTATGTGCCGGAAAAGCAGCGTTATGTCTCTTGTTAATATGCCCCTAATTCTTTCGGGAGTGAGGCGTGAGGGGGCATTTCCTCAACAGGGTGAAGTGATGGCCCACCTCTCTTTGCAGAAGCAAGCCGTGACTAGGAGAAAGGCTGTCCGTGATAGGATCATCACATGGTACACAAGGAAGGACTCATGGTGTTTTATTTATTTTATTTTATTTTGATTGAGGAGTTTTATATAGCACCTGTCAGTATCACAGCACTGTACATTTAGAATTCAGGTCATACATACAAGCTAAAATGCAAGTATGCACATGCAGGGAGCAATGCAGATACAAATGTAGATACAATATACCAAAAAGACCTGCTAGATCCAGAATCAAGAAGTGTCCACAAGAAATTGATCAATCCGTGTGACTTAGGGCCTTATTATGAGTTTGGAAGTGACGCAGCAGGGTGCCACACCAGCGCCCCGCTTCCACACCACCAAACCCGAAGTGAGACTGCCCACTGGATTCCGACTGGAATCCAGGTCAGGCAGTCCTGCTTTGGTGGTCCCATTGCACTGTCTTTAAAAGATTTGTATGTGAGCCTTAGAAAGCGCTGCAATGGGAGCACCAAAACGTGTTCCTGCACGGCATGGACTGTGAAGTCTATGCCGTGCAGGAACACGTGGTGCATACAGACAGGGGGATACACCCCCAGACCATGAGGCACCAGAGGGCCCTATAGGACCCTCTTAGTTTCCTCACCCCTGCGCTTTTCATGGCGGGTTCGCCGCCATGAAACTGTGGTGGTGAAAACTTATAATATGCTTGACTAACCAGCAGTTGCACCACCAGCGTATTGTGGCCTCTGACCACTGTGCCACCATCAGGGGATCAAGGAACTCAAGGTACGAGCTGTCTTGTGGCAGCCCCACCATCATAGCCAAGGTACGTAGGATGGACAACCACAATGAGGGACATGGGCTAATGAACTGCCAAACGCGTAATTGGGCCCTTAGCATCACTGGAGAAGGAATCTTCTCATCAGAAGCTCTTTTACTTCTTTTTTGAAGGAGGTAGTGAAAGGTGTGTCCTAGTTTCAGGTGGAAGTGTGTTCCATATTTCTGGGGTTAGACCTGAGTTTAATGCATCCACCTCCCCCCGATCATCCTGCTCTACCTGGCACATGGAGGGTTTCCTATTGTGATGTCACAGATTGCTGGTGAACTTGGAAAGTGGTTGTGCATGCATATCTGCCTTAAAATGGACCAACCGTCTGAGCACAGCAAGAGAGCACTACTTCCATTTCACTTCAAAATAGTCTCAAATCGTGCAACTTAAAATACAACACAATTTCCACACAACATAGCTAAAATTCCAGAGGGAATGAAGGGGCGCTCTTGAAAATTTCGAGCACTTCATTGGTGTACTTGGCTAGTGTTTTCCTCCCAAAGGTTGTTACGGTTCATTTCCTCCAAGAAAATTTAGCAAAAATCGTTGCCAAATCCTACATAGGTCAGCATAAATTCCTAAAAGATTGACTAAAGAGCCATATGTATTACAAGCAGCTTAATAAATCTAGATAAACAAAATAATTTGTGTTATGCAATGTCACATGGTCTATCATTTTTTAACCCCTTCGCTGCGGCGGCTATTCCGCCGCAGCGCTAAGGGGGGAGGGGGTGGTCGTGCGGCGGTCCTGTGCCTGTGACGGAACCGCTCCGTCACGGCTCGCGGGTGAGCTGTGCTTGTGACAGAACGGTTCCGTCACGAACCCGCCGGGCCGTGACGGAACCGTTCCGTCACAAGCACAGCTCACCCGTGGCTTGTGACGGAGCGGTTCCGTCACAAGCATGCAACGGGTTAAATGTATATAGCACCTTTCTTCTCTTTATTTTTCCCTACTGCTGCTTCCAGGTATGTTCGGAGTCATGCTTTATGAAAGTGAATCCTTTTGGAAGATGCAGGATGGAAAAATAAAACCCAAACACATCTGACAATCACATGTGTAATAGTAAACTAATGTGACAGGCGCATACTCAAGTGGCACTGATAAGGCTTACAGAATTAGGCAGCAACCAGTTGCACAATATTATGTGATCAGACTTCTGACAGATAATGATATGAAGGAATACATTCCCACAAACAAGTAATGAAATAACAGCCATAGTAGTAAGTGCACTCTGTAAAAAATGAACCAAAATAAAATCAGCAATAATCCTCCAAAACGCAGGATGAATCATACCTTGAGCATAATATTTAATTATGTTTTAGAAATGCAATCATTTAGTCAAAAACATGACCTTACAATGCAAAACATTCAGCAAGAAATACACCTTTTTCATTTTGTATAAATACACTGACTTCCCCAAACATCAATCTGCCATTTTTGTGAAAAAAATATATTTTTGTCCTGAAATGCTAGATTTTTATTTTAGCAAATTAATATTGGATGGCCATTCCAGCCACAGCTCCAATGTATTACTATGATGTTACTTACATGGAGGGATTTTCACAACCATTTTGATGGGTTGGTCGGCCAGCATTGGGCACAATAAATCAAATATTTGCACCATTTTGACATGATCACAATTATGCAAAAGATGGAGATGTGTTGTGAAGTATGCCCAGAGTATTTGGAAGGGTGGGAATTAGCATACAAGGTATAGCCGTACTGTTTCCATGAATGACTACAATATGTAAAGAAGGGAGTCTTATCCTGCAGCCGCTGCCCATGCAGGTAGGAGCGGTGGACCAGGTTGGGGGGATTCAACCGACCACCACGTGGCAAAATTAAATAAATAATTAATTTTCCTTTGTCGTCGTCTGTCGAAATCCTCCCCCCCACCCCACCCGACCCCACCTCTACACCACTCTTACCTGCATGGGCCACAACAGCTATTATGCCAAGAATAACTGGAATGTCCTCAATAATGCACATAAGAATGATTGACAACTAATTATCAGGGAGAAACAAGACTGTCATTGTACCCGAAATAGGGGAAGTGTGAGCTTTATTGTGCCAGGCATAACTGATATCTCATCAGGAATGTCCATTATATGCCAATATTGGAACCATTAAGGCAAGGTGAGACACACCAAACTCCATCACCCACCACCTAAGACATACATGCACATATGTACAGTCATGACCTCAATCATACACTCACATATGCATGCACACACTTCTTGATCCTGTCTTGGTTGTAGCCTGACTCCTGGTAAGGGATGAAATACATGATGCACCAGTCACATTGAGGGTGATGTGCTGCACTGTCTCAGGCATGACCAACATCCCATCTATTTATTATAGCCTTGTAAGAGGATCATTACTATAAAAACCCTTCAACATTGCATTAGACTGCAAGCCTATGGTACAAATTTCTACCAGATAACAGTTGCCCAATGTGTACACAAACAACTTGGTTTCATTGAGCCATTCATCTTCCTGCATAAAAACAAGCACAAGAGGATTCTTCCTCTTTATGTGTGTGCTACAGAATGGACGAGTCATCACTACCTAAATTACCAGCCAGCTCAGCAAGCTCTTATACCCAAATACACATTGCAAGCCCCATGTGAAAAGGCCTGCGTTAGTCTTACGCCTGCTGTGAATCACGCTTAAGATATTGACCCAGTAGCAGGCTTTTTGCGGGGGAACACCCACACTGCATACATTATACCTGACGCAGGTATAATGTAGCACAGTGCTTTACAAAGTGACACATCTGCTTAGATGCGTCACTTTTTAAATAGGGTGCAACTTGATACATTTTTTACCCTGCCGGTGCACCACAAAAAGTGATGCCAAAGCAGCATAAAAGTGATACAAAGGCGGCGTAAAAGTGTTCCAAGGGCTCATAAATAAGGTCCAAAATGATTCAACAGACGGATAATGAACACATCCATCTGATATGGTCATGGAGACTATAATTCTATGTCTCCCCCTTACCCAGATATATACGTTTGTGTGAATGTTGTATAAGTTTGGATGGTTTTGGCTGAGTATTTATGATAATTGTGTTGTATAATTATTTGTCTATATTCGGGGGCCAGTTTAATAGTGCACTTTTTTCATGGTATAGTATTTTATGTAGCAGTTTTGTATATATTTATGTTTGTATCCAAAAAAAGTTCTTATAAAAAAGGAAAAAATCACCCTATCGCATAATTGTATGAAGTTTTATATAAAATATGAGATAAAGTAATGGAATTGTTGGCATATATGCTTTCAATGACAACAAATGAAGCTAAATAAACAGTCATGTTAAAATTGACTTCACCTTGTGTATCTTGGCCGACATGACCATATTGCTGCTTAGCCCATATTGAATTTATTTTTACTTTGATTAAAGAAATATAGGTCACGTAGGAGCTCTCTATTGTATGTTCTGGTTGTCCCCCTCTTCTCCCTGACCTAAAAGTATCTTCTTCAGAGGGGGTCCCCACTCTATGCATGTGCAATTTGCATTTTCACCAGATGTCAAATCTACTACAAATGCTCAGCCGGCTCACGTCTGGGAGACTGACAATTGGACAAACACCAGTCCTAGATCGCATAGCTCTTCCAGTCTCTGCAGAGTACTCCCTTCTTTAGTCAAGATTAACTTAGAACTAGAACAAGTGGAATGATTTGGGGTTCATCTCTATTCTTATTTATCAGACAAGGGATAGTGATCTCTGAATTCTAGCAGCTGGTTTTGGGGTGGTTCTTTTTCAGATTTCATTTTCAGGCTGCAGTGCAGACACGGTCTTTGAGAAAGTTGGTGACTCTCACAGCAGATAGTGACAACACTGACCCTAGGCAGGAGCATCTACAACATGAGCACAATGACATTTGAAAGCTCTGCACCTGCCTCTAACCAGCCTTACTGAATTAGCACCATGGGAGAGACAATTGGCACAAGCATTGCTTAGAATATTCCTTTTCTATATAATAATAGAATTTGCTGGCTCATCCCCTCTCCCTTACTGAACACCAAATGACAAAGCTCAGGGAAGACTTTGCAGCAGTCCTTATAGAATTTCAAAGGATAGACCTGTCTTTATCCTCCCATAGTTCAGTGTCAGGCCTCCCCCCTCCAGGAATGCAGGACATGCATGTGCACTGTCTAGGAAGCCATTTTGTGGCATGTAAAACCGAGAGCAATCCAAAAGGGATCTCACTGGTCTCAGCAACCAAAACCCAACAAATTTGAAGTCCTTCTGCCATCTACATTTAAAACATATACTCATCCGAATGCACACAGTACGTCATCACAAGGAACTGGGTGTCGCCTATAAGTATAATTTTCCATTAGCGAGTTCAGTAGGCACTTGCCCTCCATCTGAACAAGAGAACATGGTCTGCTCAATTCCACAATGCTAAAAGAAGACGGTTGCCACCACCGCTTTCTCAAAAATAGAGGACATGAATTAGTCCCATGTCGAGAATGTGTTTGGCCCTTCACATGACAGAGCAGGATCTATACCACAGAACCATCGTGGAGAGGCCTAGGACTCGGCACACAGACCATATACGCATGTGAGGTGGGCCGCCAAAGTAAAGTCAGGATATCAGTTCACTGAGGGCCGGTGTACACCCTCGTACACCGTGCAGGTTACGCTTGTGTCCAATGCACACTCTGCAGACCGATGAACTAGCAATTCACAGATCCATTTTGAAGGGAATCGTCATTTCTATTAAAGATCAGCTTATGTCTTTGTAAAGCAATTGTTAAGCTCTTCACTGTAAACAGAAAAGCTCATGACTCAATCTCAGAGTTCCAGCAGGTCCTTTGCATGCTCATCCTCCTTGCATTCTGCGTTTCTCTTTGGACTCACCAAGCTGTAGGGAAGCAAAGATCCATCCTGGGATCATCAGCCAGCATCATCTACCAAAGACCCTTAGGGAGTGATCGGATAGTAATCTTTATTGATTGGTTAAAAAAAAACATTTACAATTTGCGACATGACAAGAAAAAATTAATAAAAATGAATATAATAAAAATAATTTAAAACAGTTAATTTAAAATAACTTGGGATTCAGGGGGCCATTAAGATCTAATAATGTTCTGGTACAGTACTTAAATCTGGATTACTTGTAGACTGATTCGGATATTGTGTGTGTTAGCACCACCGTCTGCTATAATGGGGAGACTTTGGGTTGGAGAGTGGCTTCAAGAGATTTTATCGCTTTATGGACAAATTTTGAAAGCCCAATGTTTAGCTTGACGTTGTCAGGGTCAAGAGCGGCCATTATTGCCTGGCGACAAGATCGAACTTCCAACTGGATACATTGGCCACGCAACAGTAACCGTCTGGCTGTAAGCAGTGCAGGGCATGCACAGACGATATGTTCAATTGATTCTGAATGGTAGCCGCACAATCTGCATTTCGTGCAACTACTCGGCCGCCGCCATTCCGGGAGGTTCTTCAGAAAGGGCCATTCTCCCATCCTCAGGGCTAAAAACTTGCGTTTCCAATAAAGTGCATATGTGCTCGACAAGTAGAGCGGCAGAACACCCACTTTAAGATTGGCAATTACAGCCCAGGCATGTCTCCTCTTTGAAAGGATCGCTCTGTCAGAGTGGAAGGACCACGATCTAACGGATTTTTTGATGGCAGACTTTAGCACAGGAACAGATGGATTTATGGCCCAGAGATCTTTTGCGCCTAATAACTGTAGGCTGTAGTCCAGGAGTTGCCGATGCTTATGGCTGGTCTGTTTATGCTGTATTTCCTGCCAGAGTCGGGCCTCCAAGGAACCCTCCTCGGCACGGCGCAGTCTATGGCACAGTTTGATGAATGCACCTGCCTCCACTCCATGTTGATCTTGGAGACCCAATTCTAGTCTCATTCGGGCTGGCGAGGCAGATTTTGGCAACCCAAAGGCTCTTTTGAAGATTTTTGTTATTAACTTGTTTATTAGTGTACTGGTTGCGCCTTTGGTGATTTCGTGGCCATACGTTAGGGAGTTGATTACTTTGGTTTTCATTACTTTCAGCATGGATATTAAGCTGGGACCTAGTAGCTGTTTTGCCAGCTTTGCAGCAACCACCTCTAACGACAGAGCTTTGATTTTTAATGCTTCTTTGTGCTTGATAAAGGAGCCTCTTCTATCAAGATAGATGCCCAGGTATTTGTAGCTGTGGGTTGAATCTAACTTTGTTTTGCTGAAGTACCACCTTTCTGTTGACCTTTTTTGCTTCCCAAAAGAGATGGTTTTGGTTTTTAATAAGTTGAGCTCTAGATGGTTTCTTGTCGTATAGGGTAGCAGTTCATCCAGCAATCTCTGGAGACCCACTTTTGTGTGGCTTAGGAGCACCAGATCGTCGGCATAAAGCAAGTTAGTGATGCGAGTCCCGTCAAGTTGAGGAGGGTGGCAGTTTACACTGTCGAGAACTGGAGAGAGATCAGATATAAACAAGTTGAAGAGAAGTGGGGCCAATACGCACCCTTGTTTGACGCCGGTTTCAGTTTGGATCTTCCTGGAGACATGGCAGCCTTCGCCTAGCTTAATTCTTATCCACGTTTCCGTGTGGAGTTGAATTATTGCCTGAAGAAGGGGCTGTGGAATGCCCCACGATTTTAGTTTCTGCCATAACAGGCCCCTAGGCACACGATCAAAGGCTGCTTTGAAGTCTACAAAGCAGCAGTGCAGCGGGATATGTTGGCAGGTCGCTTTATCCAACAAGACGGTTAGCGTTAGCAGATTGGTTGTGGTACCGGTTTTAGCCACAAAGCCCATCTGGTTGAAAGGAAGCAGTGCAGTTGATTTGGTCCAAGCCTGTAGCTCCTCCAGTAGAATATTTGCGTAGTACTTAGACTCCACATCAAGAAGCGCTACCATTCGGTAATTTTTTGGCTCATTTCTCTTCCCGCCTTTGTAGATTGGATGGATAACTGCGCCTCGCCAGGATTCTGGGACCGTGTTGTTTAAACTGCAGTAGAGAAATAAAGGGGTCAAGTATTCTGACCATAGGCTGATGTCGGATTTAAACATAGCTTGAGGGAGGCCGTTTGGTCCTGGGGCTCCATCGGCTCTGGCTTTCCTTATGCAGCTTGAGATCTTATTTTTTAAGGGAACCAGCGACACCGTGGGCTCCAGTGAAGTATCACACTGTTTCGCTAGTTCCTTGTGTGTCAGATCTTCAGATGAAATAGCTGCAGGGCAAGCCCTCCTCAAATTCTCCAGTCCCGGGAGAGATCTCGTGGGGTTGGCCGGGCCGGCAGAGTCGGTGCAAGCTTTGTTTATGTTAGTGACTCTAAAGTGCAGAGATAAAAACTTGCACCAAACTGCTTCGCTGATGTTTGCGCTACCATATCCACTTGCACTTTCTTTACTCCTATTTACGAGAGACCAGAATTGCTTTGGGTTAGGATTTTTACTTTCATGGATAAGCTTCATCCAGAATTGATCCGATGCCACTCGTTTTTCCTTTTGTGTGGCGATTCTGAAGATGGCTTGAGCTTGCTTATAGTTATTGAAATAGGTTTTGTTGCTGGGGAACTTTCTTGATTGACGGAGTGCTCGATTCCTCTCAGTTCTTAATTTCCTTGTGGCTTTTGAGATGTAGAATTGTGAAATTTGGTTTCTTTGGCCCCTCTTTATTGGGAGTTCCTGGAGAAGGAGATTTGTAAGAGAGGTCCAGCCACTGACCACATGGGTATTTAGAGCTGCAGAATTTTGTAGTAGGGCTCTACTTTTTTCCGTCAGGGATAGAGCCGAGGATTGTGACCACTTTATCCGCTTTAAATCCTCTGTATGACTCCCTGAATGGGGGTGGGGCAGTTCTTGATGATATGGGTTACTGATAGAGAGTGTTATTATTTGTGCCCGGTGGTCGCTCTCTCCTTGTGGAGCAATTTGGTAGTTCTTGATCCTGGGCAGTATTTCTCTGCTCCCTAGGGTAAAATCCAAAAAAGAAAGGGATCTGCCGTCTGACCGGGTCCATGCGGGAGGGATGTCAGATGAGAAGCGCCCATTCAGTATGGTAAATCCTAGGCTGTTAAACTGCATTACCACGTATTCACCTAATTTTGATGATTTGTTTCCAACAGGAATTGTCGGCGGTGCAAAATGTGGGGGAGTACTGGGAAAGGCTAATCCTGGGTCATCGGCAAGGTTGCAATAAAGATTAGTGTTTAAATCACCTGATATTATGACTGGTATACTGCCATACTTGCCAATTAGATCACAGATGGAGTTGATCAGGGTGTCCATTTTGAATTTTTTCTTATTGGTGCAAGGGGATATATAAGCATTAAGAATGAGCAGCTTGGGGTCCGTGAGTGAACTTCCTAGGGTTATTCCAGTAAGCCAATCCTCTTCAAATTTAATCTGTTCGATATATTGGGCTACTTTTATCGATACATAGATCGAGAGACCGCCACTTAGTCTACCGAACTTGGACTGCCTGGTGGCAGGGGTCATAAACTTTCTCCTGCCCATGTCTCCTGCAAAAGCAGGATGTCGTATTCTTTTAAAAAATCTAAGATGGCGGGAGATTGTTTTTCCCGACCAAATCCGTTAATGTTCCAGGAGCATATCGTCAGACTATGGTTAGTGGTGGTTCAATCGGACTGGTTTCTAGATAGAATCCCCGGCAGCCATAACCAGTCTGCTTCACCAAGATTTCGATGGTCAATTGCTCGGTCAGTGGTTCCCGTTTGAGAGATGCCTCTTGCAGACCTCAATACTGAATAGGGAATTGAGGAGGAACTAGGAGTATCTGCCTGGTTATTTTCCAGTATTGAGGGGTAACGAGGGGCACTTGGTATTGTTATTATTATTCCCCATGTTTTAAATTGGTCGGTTTTCGTCAGAACCAAATCCCGGGTTGCCGGTGATGCCAGTGTTACTTGTGTAGCTTCGCCCGTGTTAGAACCTAAGAATGGAACAAATTTGATAGCAATTATATCTCTCGATTGCAGATGATTCAAATCTGGTAGGGTTTTGAAAAGTTTTAATATATTCCCTCGGTTCAGGTGGTCATGGGGGGCCCCTTGAGATAAATTCCGGGATAAGCAACAATTCGGTGTTCTCATTCCTGCTGTGGGCCTTGCTGGATTCATTGACCGTTACTGACTGTTTTTGTTTTAGTTTTTCTTCAGAGTGCTTTCTTGAATCTGTGGGTATGGTGAATGATAAAAGGGGAAATTCCTTATAGTTGGTGCTTGAGGAATGTGGGGGTTGACTTTTGTTTGTGGGCGCCAACTTGCGACTGCTTGCTGGGTTGCTGACGTGCTTGCGACCTGATTCTGTGGCTGTGCTCTGCGTGCATAAGTTGTTCTCCTTGACAATAGAAAGATGAGGGAAGCTGGTTTCCTGAGATGTCATGTGAATAGTTGCGAGTCTATGTTGCTCTGCTTCCGATACTGGGTGCTCTAAAAATGGTTGTATAGAGCTAGAATTTACTTGTATGGGCAGCAAGAGAGGGTTTTCGGGAACTCGAGGTGGCACTGACAGCTGGGTGGCCCCATTTGAGGGATCTGTCTGAGTGGGCAGCTGGTTCAGTGATTGTTGTGGACTTGTCAGATCTCCTTTCAAAAATAATGGTGATACAGCCGGTGGAACGTTTGCTGGACGTACTGCGTCGCTTCTGGGAGAGTTGCTTATGTTTAAGTTTGTTATGCCAATTTTTAATTTGTTCCGGCTTTTTCGTTGTCTTTTCTTTTCCCTTTTCGACAACCGATGTAAATTATGATTTCTAGATGGTTCGATGGTGGGTAGTTTAGCTACAACTGATTCTACGTTGTTTGATAAGGATGGACTGGGATGGACTTTCAGGTAGGATGACTCATGTGCCTGGCTTGGAGCCTCAGTTGAAGAGGCTGATGACTTGGACTCCAAGGGTTTCTTTATTTCCTTTAGGACGGCTGAAAGGAATTGGGGCAAAGATGAAAGGGAGTCAATTATAGGGGAACAACAGCACACTGATTGCACCAGTTGGGTTTGGGCTTGAGCTTTTTTGATAAGATCGTTAAGCGCCTCCAATTTTTGATCTATCCCGGCAGTGTACACCGCAAGTGTGTTTAGTAGGTGCACCTGCATGTCCATCTTATCAGAGTGATATGTTAGTGCTGCTGATGTTGTTTGGAAGGTTTGCAATAATTGGGACCATAGATTGTTGAGGTTAGCCGAAGGGTAAATGTCCTGCCTTTCGGGCTCTTTTGATTCAGTATTAAAAAACGATAAGTCCAGAGAGGTATTGATTATATTAATGTTTGACCCCTCTCGCGTGACCGTTTGATCCGTTTCTTCTACTTGATTTTCCTTATCCAGAGAGTAATCTGGTTCTCGTTGTGGTTGGGCCCCAGCCTGTGCAAATGAGGCTTTAGGGCTCTTTTGAGGCTTGTACAATTTAGGATCGGTTGAGGGGTAAAATACGGGCGGAGAAAACAGGCTTAAATTTGGTAATGGTTGGAAAGTTGGCGGATCGATATTGCTGTGCAATGTTACATTGGATGAAGCTTGTTCTAACGGAATTAAATCGTGGGCTGATGTTTGGAAGAGGGGCTGTTGAGTTGGACTGAGATCAAGGACTTCTAGGCCGCTTTTGCAGGGGGATTCTGTTGCTGAAGATATAGTGTTAGATTTCCCAAGGTCGAAGTGCCCTCCATCAACACTGTGGATCATTGGCAGAACCGTAGTTTGGTGTGGCCTTAGCTCAGGAGCTGCCGCGGCGAGTACCTGCCGAGGGGCAACTGCCTGTTGTTTATCCTGAATGTTGGAATGGTTCTTCCTTGCTGTGGCTGGGACTGTGGTCCTAAAGTAATCCCTTAGAGTGGGTTTGATGTTTGTTGGTTTGAATTGTTCTTTAGGGCCGGACAGTTGTTCCTCGACAGTTGAATAGGGGTATTCTAACCCTGGATCGGACACTGTCCTTTGGTTTACTGATGTTTGGAGAGGCAGGGGTACCACCAAGGGTTCAGCCAGAGGATCACAGAGGTCCATCTTCTTTACACCTTTTTTGGGTGGATTTGGTGGGGCGGTCCTTGTTCGTCCTGACCTCATCCCGGGTGTCCCAAGGTTTTCCGATTGATCCTAAAAATTCCTGTTGGGTATTTTGAAAAGTGGTCCGAGTTAATGATTTGGGCGAACAAATTAAATTAATGTGGGCCTTTGTATTTTTTATGTTGAAATTTATTAAATATTTGAAAAGATTTACCAATGCCGGAGAGATTCTTGGGTATCCGGTTTTCTAGAAGCCCAAACAGACGTTATGAATTATATTTCCTGGTTTTTTACCTTGTTTTTTCCTTTTGTATCCTTTTAGTCTGTTGTGTTTTAGCACAGGTTTTCCTTGGTTATTCCTTGGGTATTCCTTGATTGTATCTTAGTAATTTAGTTATTTAATTTGTCTGAATTATTAGTTCTCCTTTTTTTTCCTAATTTGATGATGATAATTAATTCTGATGTTGTGGGTAATGGCGACTGATTGTTACTTTTATTCCTGTATGATTGTGGATTTTGAACTGTATTATTCAGTTAGCTGCTGTTCAGGTGTTGGAATTGTTCAGTTTTCACTGGAATACTTTGATTATATTTTGATATGTCCCAGACTGAAGATTTTCCCCTCCTGCAAGGTAGAAGCTGGGGCAGGACGGGGTTGGCGGATAGATATGAGGGAGGCTGCACTCCCCAGCCCCCTTGGCCTGGACCCTGTTGATGGGCTCCCCCTCTTATACTGCCTTTTGTTAATCCATTGTGATCTCTGATTTCAGACTTCTCCCCAAAAGGCGGAAGGACAGAAAGGGACGCTTCTCACCTTCACCTAAATCCGCGGAAACATCGGGAGCTCTGCAGGCGTTGCACCTCCTTTCTCACACCGTTCACACTCCTTCTCCCGTAGAGCTCCACTCGGTATGACGGTGCTGCTGCTGCCAACGCAATCAGTCTTCCCAGCTGCGGGGCTCACACTCTGAACGCCCACGCCCAACCAGCCGTGCAGTCGTTGGATGAAGGAACTGCGGGGGACAGAGCATCAGCAGGCTCAACGTATCGAGTGCCCAGCGGGAGTCAGCAAGTCCGCCGGTCGGTCCCGAACTTCCACACTCAAATAGGGGCAGAGAGCGCCACCAAGGGCTTGTTCAGGCCGCAGGAGAATGCAGCGTCCTGGTTACAGCAGCAGCTCTCCCCCGGCGGCTCTGCTCTCTGCTCTCTGCACTCACCACGCTCGTCGTCTCACAATCAGCGGTCCGTCGGAAAACTCGAAGTGGATCGCCCCTTCCTTTGCAAAATACCTGTGTGAGATCATCAGCACTCCCTTGGGGAGTGCATGCAGCATTCAGAATACAACCTAAATTGAATCAGCAGCTCGCTAGAACTGCATGATCTCTTAGGCGCAAATGCATACATTTATTGTCTTCCATTAAAAAAATACAAGTCCTTGCTATCAGTTGATAGATATCCCACAGGTTACACTACTTTAAGCTGGAACAACTCACAACTCAGCATTGCAATGCAGTCTACGAACAAGCACTCTCTTGATGTCAATGTAAAGAAGACCAGGGCACAAGTCGTAAAAAAAGAAGTGGTGTGACGCTGACACCGGAAGTGACGTCAGGACAGGAAGTGACGTCACAAAAGGTGCCGAGCTCTCATCCCAGAGAAGCAAAAGAGCGAAGTCCAGCTGTTTGGCAGGGGGGATGGCGTCCCCCCGGTAAATTAAGTGGGGGGACGATGTCCACCGGCGTGGTTCCCCGACTCGAGCCCTGAAGAAGACTCAAATAGTTCTGGTATCTCTGGCACCTTGGAAAGGATTGAATATCCTTGAACTCCCTAGTCATCTGAATCGGCTTAACATTTAGCTTGTTGGTTAACCTAGGATTGGTAAACCACAAACAGGGATGTACTTGCACATACTTCAATTACAGCCAAAACACACACAAAAGTAAACCAGACATTGAACAATTGAAATAGTAAAGGACTCTTCTCAATTAATATCCTGTTTCAAAATGATTTGTGTCCTTCAATATCATTGGCAGCTATACATATAGGGGTGGAACAATTATGACCTTGCAGGAAGTGGGTCAGCTATTCACAATTTCTCTTCTATGTTTCTTTGAGAGATGTGCAGACTGCTGAAATGTGATGATGCTAAAAAATGGGGCATCAGTACATTGCTCGCCTCTATAGTGTATGACGTAGTAGTAATAAAAACCTACATGTTTAAACACATTTTCTATTGGACATGAATAGCCTGATGTACTAAAAATCCATCAAACAATTACCGCTTCTTTTGAGCCATGGGTACATTCCAAACAAGTTGGATGTAGGTCAAAGTCCATGAGTCATTTATGTCCAGACACAGGTAAGTATCAGCCTATTTTACATACAATGTAGCACTTCTCTGATGTTACCGGAATATTTTTTCTAAAATCCTTAGGGCATCATTAATGAGGCCGTGCGTCACTTTTAAGCCGCCGGTGCGTCACTTTTTGTGACGCACCAGCAGCGTAAAAAATGCGCCTTGTTGCGCCATATTTTGTGACACACTCCAGCAATGCGTCACTTTTGCGCTTACAGATATGTCAGAAAAACTGACGTATCTGTAACTCCTTGCGACATGATGCGTCATACATTAAATATGATGCATCAGGAATGTCGCAAGGAGTGCGCACTGAGAAGTGACGCATCGCTGCTTTCACGCAGCGATGCGTCATTTCTCATAAATGAGGCCCGTATTACTTTGAGGATGGTAAGTCAAGAAACCTGAGGATAATAATACAACAAAGCGAAAATCATTGAAAGAAATGTAGGGAGTTTTTTTAGCGAAATTTAGGTACAACACAGGGGCATAGCTATCAATAGATCAGCTGGTGCAGTGACGCCGGGCCTAGAGGTTTGAGCAGTAGTATGTAACCCTATTATTGTGGTATTTTAGTCTCTAAACCGGGGATGCGTTTCATTTTTCTTCCTTGGATTAGGAGCAACGCACGCTTGCCATGTCACATCTACAATAAAAGAGAGGAAAAAAATGAAACTTAAAAATTAAACATTTTTGTGAGGTCAAATTTGGTTCAGGCTGGACAAGAAGTGGCTAAGCTATATGTGAGTGGTGGATTATTGGCGGTTCTAAAACTTATTTAAAATTTGACATAGAAATGACAACTGCCACGTCGTTGTCAAAAACAGGAAAATACTAAATGAAACTATCCAAGATTAAACAGACTTGGTTTTTCATTTGGTGCCTTTCGTTGGGTTGGTATGCTTTTTATTCAGCCATTTCAAAGTTATAATGAAAAAGTAAGCCTCCATTGCACATGCGTGTGCTTATGTATTTGTCAGTTAGATTTTGGATAGCATATGATAAATTTGTTGGAATGCCGCTGCAAACTTTCAGAGATCAAGTTTCCCTCAAATGTGATTGTGGATAAGATGTTCATGGATGAGGGGGAAGGAATCAGTAGAAGTTGGTTGTTTGACCCAAAACATCTGCTGCACCTGTCATAAAACGGCAAACACAGTCTAGCATGATCATTTTTGAGGGTAATACACTCCATTTGGCAAACAAGCATTGGCAATTGCAATTGGTATACATTGGCTGCCAGTCTTTTGACTTTGTAAGTGCTTATTTTATTTTGCCTTGGTTTTTTTCTATTATAAAACATGGTTGAGGAATAAGCCAGGCCCTGACCGAAAAAAAGAAAAATAGCAAAAATGTGTTTTTGGTCTAAAAAATCACACAGTGCTATAGTAGTCCTTGGTATGAAGGTTAGTATTTTGTGTGGATGTGCTCTTTCTGAAAACACTTACTTCCAGCGAAGCTAGCCAGTCGCTGAAGTGGACAGGCCCATGGCCCCATGCTGTATGCCTGCAACTATATGCACTTTCCCCAATGTTACTGGAACTGGAGTTACAATAGGGAATTTGTGCCCCACGCCTCCATATATATATACATTTTTCTGAGTGTTTTTAGGACTGGAGTTAGAATAGAAAAATCAGAAGTCTCTTCCACTTAATATATACACTTTGCCCTAATGTTTGTGGGACTGGAGTTAGCATAGTAAATCTGACACCTTGCCTAAATATATTCACTTTCTTTCACCAATATTGCTGGAACTGTAGTTAGAATAGTAAATATGACGGAGCCTTCCCGCCTCAATATATGCATTATCACCAATGTGTGTGGGACTGTAGTTAGAACAGTATATCTGATCTCTTCAAACCAAACATATGCACTTCCCTCTTGGCATTGTTATAGTGTTGAGTGAATTTTGTTACAGTCCCTTAGTTGCCCAAGGGTGGACTAAATATTTGTCTACTAGTAATCATTCACTCTTAACCCGTTTAGCGCGTCAAACATTCCGCCCCAGTGCGGACGTTCGATCGCGCTCACGGGATTCGGACATCCAACGGTCGTGCGCAGCACTAGCGAGGTAGTGCACGCGACGACCGTTGGACGTTCGCAGCACTGAAAGGGTTAATATCCAGGTGTGAGGGGTGGATTTTGTAAGACACTCGACATGCCAAAGGGTGTGGGGTAAATATTTGGCCCCTGGTCACCCCTTCGCAATTGGTGATGTTTTTGGTGAATTTGATAACACCGCCCACCATTTCTGACAGCTGACATCTGAAAATTATCCATCCTTACTTTGTGCAAAGGTGAGGATGGGTATTTACCAAAAAAGCTGGGCAGGTAACAGCTGCTGCAGTGACTCCTTTGCATTTGCTAAGACAGCAGTGGAGCAGGTAGCAGCGAGTCCACTCCTGTGTGGACCACACCATGTTGGGGACCACGGAGAGATAGCTCGCAGATGTCGCTCTACTCTTTTTGCGATTGTGGCCAAGGCGCATGTGGAATTACAGCTGGCAAAACGTGACTGTAACAAATGGTGTTTTACAGGCCATAGACGAGCATGTTAGCTCAAGGGTGCCAGGAACACTTCACACATACACACTTGCTCTTAGGTAAGTTGAGGGAAAGAGACACAACAAACTCCTCCTCTCTTGGTAATGTGGGGAAAAGCTAATATCACCATATTTTGGAAGTAATAGGGGGTGAACTTGGGGTGAGGGACAGAATAAAAAGACTTGTCCTTGGGCAAAGGTGTGGGATTCCACTTGGTATCCCTGCCCTTGTGCTAGGTAGGGAACACCACCAAAAAGCCCTCCTCTCACTTTTTATTTTTTATTTTGTCTTGAAGTTCATCAATATCGCAAGAGATTAAAAAGTCTGCGTGTACAACTATGTGAAGCTACTCTCAAACCATTAAGCATTGACTGGTTAACGTTTTACTGCAGCTTGAAACGTATCATAAATTATTATAGTGCCGTCATTTAACCGCAAAAATCACAGTAATAATTTTTTCATGTTATGCTGCTACCCTTTGAGACTGATTTTTATTGCTCAACACTGAAGCTGATATTGTACTACGAAAGTACTCTGTATGCATCAATTGTTGAATAACAAATAAACAGAATTTGAGTTACAAAAAAGTCTGCCCCATACATAGGGAATGGCAGTGGAGAAGTAACAGCCTCGAACAAAACATGGACATTAAATATGGTCAAAATAAATGCACTATTCTGTTATAAATGTATGCATATCTCAATTTTTCGTTCGAAGAATATGAACTATCATTGTGAGATATATAAAAAATATACACCCCCATAGTACAGAGGGCTGAAAAATACAAATACCCCACTACAGAACCTTACAGTTAGGAACCACTGAGTTTCGAGCTGCAGAACTGAACCCGTGCCTTCCAAGTTACTCTACAACCAGTACAGTGTACACTTAGCTATTTTCTACATTATTGAAATTTGTGGACTGTGGATTACATATGATTTTAAATAACAAATTCATCCATATCAGGGGTGTGTTCTATCGGTAATCCAGGTTGGTTGCCTTACCCTTTGTCGTCCACTAAGGTTGCTGAAGAAGGAATGATTTCTACTCTTTCTTGTTAAAAAGAGCATTATAAATTGAAGTAGTGGTGAAATAGTCTCCCATCCATGCTTCAGAAGTTTGATGCTTTGAGCCGGTCCAAGAAAATATTTATCATCTAATTGTTCTAATTTCCTTTTTCATCTATGGCAATGTTATGTTCATATACCTTTGGGATAAATGTGCCTTGTGGAGTAGTGTGGCTCACTGGTTAGAGGCGGTAGACCCAGAAGCAAAAGTCGGCCCCGGACCAGGGTTCAATTCCCGACGCGGCAGGGTGTTGGGCCAATGTCAGCGGGCTCGATAAACCTCGCCTTGGTGCCACTCTAACCATGGGTTCCACTCAGCAACTCTGGGCAATAGCTTGCTTAATCTCCACAAACGGCCCCATCAACGCCGGGTATGCCTGGTTTCACCCTGGGGGTGCCCAATAGGGGCCATCTCACAGGGAAAGCCAGGACGGGTTCCCCAGCGTTATACAGCGCCAGGAAACCTACGGGTAGCAGTGCGCTTTACAAGCTCAAAAAATAATTAATTAAATAATTAATTAGAAGTAATTATCAACTTGACTTTCTAGTAATTGCATGAACCACCTATGCCATTTTACAAGTAAAATATCCTGACACTTGGGGGCAGATTTATCATACTTTCACGCAACCCAATGCATCGCAGTGCAGCTAAACAGCTTGCTGCCCTGCATGAAAGGAAGAGGGAAGGAATAAGCCATATTGAAAACTATGCTGCATTCCAGCTTTTTACTTGCGCTGGTGCACAATGTACAGCCTTGCTTCAATGCAGGTATCCTTGCATCGCGGTGCAAAGGTGAACGCTTCGCAGGTAGAATTGTTTTTGTGCAGGTAGGTGAACATTCCTGCACAAAAACAATCCTCAGAGGCATTTCCAGCAGCACACACAGAAAGAGGAAATAAAAGAGGAAGCATGAAGATATTTCTTCTCGTTGCACCTCTAGTAGGAAGGACTACAATTCTGATGCATTTCCTGGTCTACCAGTGTTGGTAGATCTGGGAATGTGTCAGAATTGGACTATGGTAATGAAGGTATCCATGGACAATATCTTCAAAAATTGCAGTGACTTCAAAATGCAGCAGCTAGATTGTCGCTGAATATCCTGAAATTTCAGCCAGTTTGTCACAAATTGAGAACCTTGCACTGGCTCCCAGTGGACAAGAGGATCAAGTTCAAATCCCAATGCTAGCTTTTAAAGGCACTGCATGGTTTTGGTCCTAACTACTTGAAGAATCATTTGAAGTGGTATCTATAATCCAGAAACTTAAGATCCGCTCACTTTCAAACTCTTACAAACACCCAGGTTTAAAAAATCGAGTTGGGGGTGGAAAAAGTTTCCTGGTAGGTACGGTTAAAACTTGGAACATGCTTCCATTTGGCATATAGAACAGCCCAACGCTGCTAGCATTCAGCAAGGCATTAAGAACCTGGCTCTTTAGCAACTAACTTTGCATACACATTTCTTTTGGCAACTTTGCTGAACCACATGTTTCTAGCACCTAGATGCCCGTGGGCAGTTGTGCGCTTAATAAATGTTCATATCGAATCAAATCAAATCAGAATACATGGGTGAATACATGGGATCACCCATGTTCCACCTGTGTACGCCCCATCCACTCAGTGTGACGCAAGGCAGCAATATGTGCAGCCTTGCGTTACACCAGATTTACCAATCCACCAGGGACATGCAGGATGACCTTGCTTGGCTTGGTAAATGTGAATCTAGGTTTTGGCATCACACTGCATTGCCTTGCATGGTGCAAGGGCAACGAAAAACCATGATTAATTAGGCTCTTAGTGGACACAGTTATATCTCCTGCAGCGTGCAGTTTATGTCAAGGAGCTACGGTAGAGTGAAATGTGTTTGTAATAATTAAATGAAGGCACAACATCTTTACAACCTATTTTACTTGTTGGGAATTGCTTTGGTTGATGATATAGTGTGTAAACATAATGATTATGTACTAGTAAACCATGAACTCATTTTTATTATTTTTTACTGCTAGTCATAATACTACCCCTTATAATTAATCTGCCATCTATGAGTCCACTCCTCTGACTAGATCTGCTTTCTGTTCCCCACCTAGTTGTGGGTTTCTGGAAAAATGATCTCCATTTTAAGCAGTGAGTGGGGGAAGGGGAGCAATAACGTGGCCACCCTTGGGCAAAGCAGGAGGCAGCAGTAAACCCCACTCCCTTGGCAGGCCAGGAGGCTACAAATAAAACTTGCAACACTGCCCCTAGGAAACAACACTCCCATCATTGTGCAAACGAGGAAGGAAAACAATATTGTACTTTTATTAAATCTATCCAGATGTTTGCAAGCATTAGAAGAGATAAAACAAAATAAAAAGGAATTGGGGCAGATGTTCCAGGGAATGGGGAGGTGAAATCAAACCCCTTGATTCCTTGGACAAGGTGTAGGGCTGGCATTACTGCTGACAATAACGCCTCTTCCCTAGTGCAATGTGGGAGAGCTTAAAGGTGACTGTGACCTAGCTTCATGTTCAGCCTCAAAAGATATGAGTGTAATAGGAGGGTTCCGACAGATAACATCTTGCAGGAACACTTTTCTCAGTGGCAAATATGGCATACTGTCAACCAGGGCCGGCTCAAATATCATAACAGCTGCATATCTATAAAACATTGAAATTCTAAGGCAGAACCACAGTTTTAGAGAGTCAAGGTTGATGGAGGTAGCATCAGCTACAGCATAATACCAGGCACAGTAACTTCACAACTTTGGGTACTTTCTTAAGCTTTTTTTAGAGACAATTGTTTTGGCATTGAAATAAAAAAACTAAACATTAGAGAGAAAACAGACATCAAGCAAATTAGGCAAAAAAGGGAGAAGCAGGATATTCTAAAGGAATTAAAATAGAAATTCAAATGGCACTGTACATCACATTTTAAGACTCCATTAAATATTTGAACATATCCTACACGTAACTAAGGGCCTGATTATGATGGCGGTCGGACATCCTCTCGGGAATGGCACCGGACGACAGGGAGTCGGCGGTCCCGCCAGACAGATTACGATCCGACAGCTGTGGAGGCAGCCGGAAACATGCCTCTTAGCATTGAGGCTTGTGCTGCAGCCCAAAAAGGGGCTGCAGCACCAGCCTCACTGCTAAGAGGCATGTTTGTAAACATCCCTGTACCATGTGACAAGCACTATGCGTGCCCGCCACATGGTGCTGGGATGTTTATGCGTGCACCATAGGTGCCCCACAGAAACTATCGCTAGGAACCAGGGAGAAAGGTGGGCCGGCTAAGGGCCCCCAAAGTCCTTTTCTGCCTGCCTTTTAATGGTAGGTGGACCGCCATCATATGGCATGTGGAAAGGGACATTGCAATTCCTACGGCTGTACCTGAGCAGGCACTGCCATTATTGTAGAGATTGCAGTCCCCCCTATGGTCAGACGGGCTCCTTGAACCCGTTGGATGTGTGGCAGACTGTCTCTCTGCCAGCCCACCATCTGCCTGCCTTCCTGCAGGGACCGATGGCAGTGGGACCACCACTGATGGCCTTACGGTGGTGGTCCCACCCCCATCATAATCAGGCTCATAGGGAAAAAGACTTCACCACGTCTCAACTGGATTAATCTATACCAATTTGATGTGGTCATGTCAGGTTCCCCAAATCATCCCACACTTTTGAGGACGTCCACTGGCTTCATATACTCTTAAGCAGCATGCATGTATTCATTCTTAGGAGCCATCCAAGCGAAGTAGTGGGTCCGATGTGCTTAACTCTTAACCTTAACGCTGTCCCCACTATATGCTCTTTCCAACCTCAAATATCTTTTTACTCATACATTAGCACTTTACGCAATGTACAATATCACACATTGCATGTATAAAACATTTTTGATCTGTGTACATGAATGTACATCAGTTTTCCTTGATGATGGGGGTTATTCCTGAAAGCTCCTTTCCCTGCCCCTTGGAGCAGCAACACTTATCAATCACGTTTAAACATATCCCTGCTGTCTTTGTTAACCCCTTTGGCTTTCTGCTCTATGGAACAGACATGTTTGAGTCAGACACTGATCTGGACATCAGTGGATGATGCTTCCTGCCCTAAGGATGTCTCTCCAAAGCCCTGTAATAGCTGGAACACATATTGCTTTGGGTGTCTGTGTTTTTTGAGTTGTATGCATCGTGACACATGTTCCGCGTCCCTCAATACTTTTCAAAGACGGTCTTACTTTGTAATTTAGCTTCACTGATTGAACATAACTCTGACACATGCCTCTTCCTTGTTCATTCATAAGAAAACAACATGATATAAGGAAAGAGAATTTAAAGTACAATAGCAACCAATACCTGTGATAAATAACATAGCAAGAGTAGTAAGTAACAGGACTACCTAGACAGAAACACTGCACAAAGGAGGATTCTCAGGATCCCTAGCAACTAGTGCTCCAAAGACAAACTTTCTAGTGCAAAAATTACAATTATTTAGCATTCTTGAATACTTTGGTCCATAAGCAGTCAAAGCTTGTTCAATGGGGCTGGTGCTGAGGAAGTGTAGGCACAACAGCATAATCATGAACGTTGTATTCAATGTCGATTCAAGGTTAAACAACACAAGTAATAATATCTCATATGTTAAATATAGCAACAGTGTAATAGTAATAGTAATCTGAAAATAATAAGTACACAAAGCACAAATTGAAAATACAGCACGATAATTTCAAAGGGACACTATGAACAGGGTTCGTGCTGCCCTTTTAGAAAAATGTAACCTTGTGGATCATTTGACATTCTCCCTTGAATGCTATGAGGGATTGGGGTCATTGGACCTAATGGACCTATAGGTATCCTGTTAGGATATTCGCATGCTGAAAACGTGAGTGGTGCTCCTGCTTTTTAACTGCACTGGGATACTGCCTAGGAAAGTTGCTCCTCGTATGTTGTGTATTGGCCAAACCTATGGTCACTTCCAGTCGCGGCTGTCATGACTCATAGGTGGGGGGGTGGGGAGTGTTGCGTGGGAGGGGTTGCGTGGTGAGAGGGATGTTAATTTAATAACAAAAACTGTTTTAACTTACCTTCGCCTCCAGTCCAGCATTGCGTCTCCTCTCTCCTCTCCACACAGGAAGCAGGCAGCCTTCCTCCCCTATGCCAATCACAACGCTGAAATGGTAGCGTTGTGTTTGGCTGGGACGCCAACACCACAGGCGTCTATGGGGAGGCCATTTTCTCTATGTAGGCTGCATGCAACCTACATAGAGAAAATGCAGAGTGTGCATGACTGGTTTGGTCAGCCGTGGGGCTGACCAAAACAGTCAGCGCCCACAACAGTGGGCAAGCCACTCCTCTCCTGCCTGGAACAGGGCCGAACCAAACCCTGCCTTCTGCTTTCTCGCGTGGCCTCATGGTTTTGCATTTCCTTTCTCATTGCATACTGACATATATCTAAGGTTATTGTGTTTTTTTGTTTTAACAACACTTTTTATTAGTCTACACAAATAGAAATGCAAAGCCCCGGTCACCGGGTTCTGTTGCATACATCAATGAAGCAAGCAAAGCAGTGTCAGACAGTTTCATGTAAAACAAACACCCCCCCCACCCCCCGGTTGCGCTGCTACCATCTCCCAGTCTACTGATGCCAATAAAGGAAACAATGATCGTATGCCAAAACCGTCAGAGCACTTCCATCGTGCTCCAACCCTCCTTAGTGATTAAAATGTCAGAGTGGTATCGTTTTTCGGTGGGGGGTCAAGGTCCAGCCCCCTGTAGTCCGCCCACCTTTTCCAAATCCGAAAGTGCTTATGGGGGCACCCCTGGCTAGAAAGACAGGCTGCTCCAGCCCCATACAGAAGCCCATGCCGTTCTTCCAGGCGGTCAGAGGCGGGCCAGAGGTGCCTTCCAAGCTCTCGCTATATCCCGTTTGGCCAAGGGCAAACCCAGCAATAACAAGTGACGTTTATATCGGTTGCCTGCAACCACCTCCATAACATGCAACAAAGCCAATTTTGGTTCCCTGGACAGCTCCCATGCCAATACTTCTGATAAACAACGAAAGACCCCGGGCCAGAACCTATGCAGCCCCGGGTAATCCCATGTTGTATGTAAGAGTGTGCCTACCTCAGAGCCACATCGCAGGCACTCAGGGGACCCTATCATACCCGCCTTCCACAGGCGCTCCCTAGTGAAATATGTGCGGTGAAAGTATTTGAATTGTACCAGTCTCAGGCGTTGGGAGATAGCCGCTCCTCTGGGGCTCGCCAGGGCCTCCACCCAATCTTCCTTTAAGGTTATTGTGGTTTGATGGTGGAATCACGTTTTATGTTTTTAATTTTGGCTGTATATTGCACAGATTTTTCATGGGTGAATTGTGTAGATTCAAGTCATATATGCTGACTGATATTGTTTGTCTGATTTAGGCAGGGGTGGATCCTCCACGTGGGTGGAGGAGCATGGTCCCACTGCTTTCTCGCAGAGCGAGAAGCAGAAACATAAAATGGTATTATGAATACCATTTTATGTTTCTGCTTCTCACACTGCGAGAAAGCAGAAGGCAGGGTTTGGTTGGGGACGGGCGGGTGGTCCTGCACCAGGCAGAGGAGGAGTGACTTGCCCACTGTTGTGGGCGCTGACTGTTTGGTCGAACAAACCAGTCATGCACACTCTGCATTATCTCTATAGAGGCTGCATGCAGCCTTCCTAGAGAAAATTGCCTCCCCATAGACACCTGCGCGGTCGGCGTCCCAGCCAATCACAACGCTGCCATTGCAGAATTGTGATTGGCTCAGGGGGAGAGGAGAGAGGAAAAGGCGATGCGGGAGCGGAAGCGAAGGTAAGTTTAAATATATATTTTTTTAATTAAACTACTACCCCCTCCCTGTGTGACCCCTCCTCACGTGACCCCCCCTGCCCCCACACCCGCGAGTCATGCTGGCCGCGACTGGATTTAGGCAATTTGGTTCTGTGAGGAAATTTTCCTTGAGTTATCAATCATTTTGGTTCCTTGTTATACTCAGTGGTCTATAACATGATTAACATGGCCATGGTTATATATATGTTTGTAATTATTACTCTTTATTCATTTATTCTCTTATGGTGCCCTTCATTACTGTCATAATTTTTTTTTTCTGAGTTCTGCTTTTTTCTGATAAAAAAATAGTTTTGTCCTGATGATGATGACCCCTTAAATTTCTGTGGTTGAAATGCCATTGAAGCATTATAGACAAATTGGGAAAGGAATACTACCTGTAATAGGTTTCAAATTGTGTGGACTATTTAACTCTTATTTTTGTTAACATTGTTTAATGTTGGGGTGTGCTTATTTTGTGCAATATGTTGATCCTGAATTGTTTTGTGTATTGTATTATACTGTTTAATTTTTTGGGAAAATGTACTTTCTAAATAATAATTCAAACTGTTTTAAATTTGTGTGTGAGCACTGTTTGTTTTTTCATTTGTTGATTTTTTCATATGTTCTTTCATTTGTTTTGTGATTTTTTTTCATATCGTAAATTTGCAATTCTTGCATGTATTTACTCAATCCCCTTGAACGTTGGTGGCTTTCACACTTTTTGACAGCCCCTGGTTATGGGTCAGTAGGGCTGCCGCTGTTGTGGCTAACCACCATAGTGCAACGCAGTGCATGCTTCTTTTCAATGCACATTGAGCAGAAGGTGATCCCAGAAGAAGCAAATTTGCCCTGTGGAATTAAAAAAGAAAACTCACATAAATATAATGGCAAGTTACCTTGCAGGACACTGTCAATTTATTAGGCTGCTATGAACTCCTGAGGGTCAGCTGGTGCAAGTATTGACAAAATAGGTGCATTGGTAGAACTAGGGAGCTAGGAGGGGAAGATTTATATTCTTTCACTTAAAGGGAGTCACAGTGGTGAAACAGGACATATCAGCTGTAGTGAGGGTTTTGGAGAAATGTTGTCCTATATTAGCATTGTGGGAAGCAGTGTTAGTATCCTCCTAAGTGGTAGGGCTTCACCCTAACACCTATTTGACAGCTCATATGAGTAAACTGTGCAGTCCCTCACTGCACTGTTCACTGAACATAAGTTTGTGCATCGCTGCTCTCTTGCCTACCAACTTCTTGTTACCACGTGCAGCACGCCACAGCATTGTTTGGCGGTGCAGCATAGCGGTCCACTGCATGTGGATGAGGATCAGGTAGGGCAGAGCTTGCTCCAGCTCATTGATCCTCACTGAAGTCCCCACAACATCCGGGTTGGCAACTTCGGTCCCACTTCAGGTGTGGGGCTGTGGAGCCTGTCTGACACAGGGGACAAAAACATGGTATTACCAAAAATCCTGTCTGAGCTCTGATCATGTAAAATGGATGTAATATGTTTCCTGTCTGGCATATGATCTTTATGAAAATGAGCAGTACTATTGCTGTATGAGCCTGCAAGATTGTCCTAGGTCTGCTATCTATAGCACGTGATAGTCACATTTATATTACCTAAGATTTACTTACCATGTCCCTTCGATGTGGAGTTTCATCTATAACATATGACTGATAATATTGGAAGGACTGGGGTAAAAAACTTAAATTAACAAAGAGGCTCTATATTTTTCGGGGGGAAATGATAGGCCACACAACCTGGCAAAATCAGATTTTCTTAACTGATATTACAAAGCTAGATATTCTTAGATGCAGAGTTTTAGGGGATATTATGTTGAAAAGCCCACTGATATAATGTTATCAAGATTTACTTGAGGCAGGTGAGTCTCAGCCCTACCCAGAGAAGATAAGGATTGGTGGAACACCACACAAGTATTGGAATGTTCCATAAAGTGGCCCTTCTAAATCTCTTTATGTTTGCCAAATGTAAGTCAATTCGATTGAAAAATGTGTCAGATGTCCCAATTATTTTAAAGAATAAAAAACATTGGTGGGAGGAGCCTGCTGAATCCTCCTAATGGCTTGTTTTGCTTGCTTGGACAAATTTGAAGAAGGTATTTCCTGCCCACTGCTTTTACAGTTTACCTGCTGCCACTTGTTGGCACACACTCCCTGTTGATATCCTGCTATAGAGGACAATTGGATCAATTGATGCTTAGTGCAACACAATCATAGTTTAATATTGTACAGATGCAGAAATCTCCTCCTAACCTCCTTACCACATGCCTGGGCTATAATAACTCTGGATCCCTTAGTTCTGGATTTTGTAAGCGCATAACTGTGGACTGACGTATGCAGTGCATTATCGAAAGGCTATCACTGAAACTGAGCAGGAGCTCTCCAGTATTTCTCCAGTGATATGCATGAGTGTTTGAGGAACACACAATGCCAGGATAACTTGCAGCTGTATGTTTTTCCATGCAGTTGCTGCAAGGCTCTCATTTGGCCCGAATAAGAAGTGCTACAGCCACTGATGAGAGGCATAAGTAAAAGTGTTTAGGGGCATTTTGAGTCGTTAGCAGATGACCAGTCAGAGTGTGTGAAATGTCTTTCAAAAATACAAACAAGGTCAGTATTGAATGATCGAGAGAGGCTACTTGATCGGCCGGATCATTTTACTGACTGCAGGAGAAGACTGGTTGTCTGATGAGTGGAATTAGCACATATTACTTACTCATTTAGGAGTGGAAACATTTAGAATTTTCGAGGTTTTATTGTAGACAGGTTAGATTAGAAACTGATGATATTGCTGGGCTATAAAACAAGAGTATTTTTTTTTAAAAAGATGGAAGATGAATCTGAAACTAGTGGGCTAGGGAGGATACAAGTATTGTTCCAGGGAAAAGTGCACACCGAGACAATTGAAAACCTTCAAAGGCTTTTGGTGTCCTAGAGGGCTCAAGGGCACATGACAAATACAGCAATAATCAAGGGAGAATGGATCACTTGTCCTGTTAAATCAGGGTCTTTATCGAATCAGAGCCATATAAAAACCCGCATAATACGTACACAGGCCGGTGACGTTGTATCTTCATTCTCCGCCTAGGTGTAACGTTCCAGCATCATCATAAGGTTCTTAGATTGGTAGTATGCTGTCCTCCACCAGGAGGTAGACCAACTGATTTCCAGTAGTGTCCAGAGATTTAAGAACAGTGAAAAGGGTGCATGTGCTCAGGTGCAGTGAGTTAAAATTCCCTACTTCACTATATAGCGCAGAAATGTTATTCCAAAAATAGTGATGTGAGAAAGTAAAAACAATTCAGGTGCGATTGTAGACCCAGTTACTAGTCTACCGCTCTATTGGGTCGACATGTTTCAGTCTTCTTGTAAATACTAAAGGCTTTCTTCAGGACCAAAGTGCTTAGGAAGCTTGTGGCAGCCCCTAATTATAGTGATTAACCTACCACCACATTGGTAATTTAGATCTGTAGTATCTGCAATTGTAAGAAAGAAAATATATAAGTAGTATCATAGTTCTTGAGTATATCCCTATGTGTCTAAGGTCATCCAATTTGGTACCACTAATATGTAAATAATGCTGTTACGTTTTTTTCATGCAGATAAATCTAAATAAAAATAATAAAACGTTTGATATGTCTTATTGGTCTTACAAGACTGCAAAGCTATTTAAAAAATGGCGAATATGGCAAATTATTGAGTAGTTTATGTAAGCCTATTTTCTTTTATATTCTAACATTTAGTTGAGGAGTCTAACTGCAGGTTAATTAAAGTTATGCACACGGGGTATGTTGATTCCTTGCTGTGGTATACGCCCTATCGGGGTCAGTTCCACTCATGTGGCTTCAAATACGAACTTAATGATATCACAACAAATTTGTTGCATTTATTAACCAAACACCCTTTTCTCAGATAGTAATGCGCGAGGGCAAGTATGCGTAATTCAAGAGTGGAAACTGCTTGGTTTAAAAAATTACGGCTCCTTGCAGTTAAGATATTGTTAGTCCTGCGGGGAAGCTTAACCCTTTCGATGCTGATGACGAGCCCAGCTCGTCATCACCCACGGGTGTCGTGTGCTGATGACGAGCTGAGCTCGTCATGGTGCCACTAAAATGGCAATTCCCAGCACAGGAGGGGGAAAACGCCTAGCAGCCAAGGTGTTAAAAGTCAACGTTAGCGGTGATAAATAAATTGAGACAGTTACCTTTTAGATATTTAATTGTTTCTTCAGGATTACAAGGTGTAGGAGTTACATGTCACCAATACTGGTAAGTTCTAACCTATGTTTTGCAGTTTCCATGTAGCACTTTGATGTCATTCCATAGTTCACTGGGCTGTATTAGGATTGTAATTTATGAACCTGAAGTAAACAAAATGATCTCTGTGAAAAAAGTAGTAATCCACTGAGCTATCCACATAAAATACAACTCTATGATCTGCAGGGTATACACGCTTTGCAGCAGGCACACTAGGCGATTGCTCTTCTATATAGTGAGTCAAATCAGCAACAAAACAAACCTCCGATCCCTCTTCAACAGGAACATAATCACTTGAGTTATCTTGACGTTTTCATAGTTGTCTGAAAATTGCTGGGTGCCAAGAAACTCCTCAACATGTTTTTAACCTCATTAGAAATTTCAAAATACAGCACCCACCTCCTGATCTCGGCACCCAGTGCAATGGTAATAATCGCACCATCCCTAAAGCCAACCCTGGCTAGACTAGGTTTATTTAATTTATTTATTTTATTTAAAGTGTTTTATAAAGCGCTGGCTAGACCCGAAGGTATCAGAGCGCTTTACATAAGGTTCCACATAGTTGCAAACTTACATCAGTTACATATTTCCAATGATACCAATAAAAACATTTAAGGAGCATACAAGAAAAGGAAAAAGGAGTGAGAAGGGTAAGGGGGTAGGGGAGAAAGGGGTAGGGTATAGATACAACGGAGAGACGAAGGGAAAGTCTGCCTAAGGTCTGGCTGCAGTGAGAAGGGTAAGGGGTACGGTATAGATACAATGGATAGACGAAGGGAAAGTCTGCCCAAGGTCCGGCTGGGTAAGTGATGGCTGAGGGGGAATCCGCAGCCTATCTCCTCTTCAGCTATCAGGTAGCTCCACCGGGCATCGGTCAAATAGCTCGGTCTCAACAGAAAAACATTAAAGGGATAGAAGGCAAGAAGATGGGAATGTAGAGGGGGAAGGGGGTAGGTTGAAGGGGTAGGAGGGAAATACAACAGAGAGACGAGGGAACGTCTGTCCGGTGTCCTGCTGGGTAGGTGATGGCCGAGGGGGGGATCCACAGCCTTTCTCCTCTTCAGCTAGCAAGTAGCTCCACCGAACATTGGTCAAATGGCAGGGTCTCAACGGTTGAGGGAAAGTTCGAAGTGTACATGCCCCAACGTGATCACCATCACCAGGTTAAGGCCCAGAATCATTAAGGGTTGAACAGGAGATAGCACAGTGCTGCCCAAGTTTGCACTATACATGAGGGCTTATTATAATGGTAAATAAATTGACGCAATGCTTTGCGCCTCTGCCATGCAAGCAACCCTGAAATGTGTAAGTTAAATGTCAGTTTTGTTTAAAAGGTAGAGATTCTGTTTTTAGGGTTTCATCCCAGTGAGAAAGAAAAGGAAATTTGGCTGCACGAAAGGGTGTTTCTTGCCTTAAATGTCTAATGTTTGTTGAAGTGTAGACACTAAAGAAGAATCCAGAAGGGTCAACAAGTAATTCACATATTTTTATTCTGAACAATAACTTGACCTCATTCCTCTAGCTACAAATTGTTTTCCGCAGTGGGGGAAGGATAGAGGGAGTATGCCAAGGACGTTTTCAATCTAATCCTTTATATGAATTTCCAAGGGCGTGTAAGCCTAGCTTGTGGCGAGCAATGATGAGATACTTGGGTAATTAATTACAATATTTTCAGTGATAATTTTGACAATATTAGTCTCCATTGAGTATGTGTTTATCACTTCCACTAGATCTCAATCTGGCTGGACATTGAACTTCAGTAGTATGAAAATGATTATGAAATTTCAAAGAAAATGGCATATCCCTTACAATCGTCATGGGTCTGGCACCGTGACACAAGTGTCTGTGTAGGGTCAATGTCTAAAGTTGAACTCATTTTTTAAACTCTTGCACTGCCTTAGCAGTCTCTGAAAGTTTGGCTTGTGGTTTAGAATTGCAAAATTGTCGTTTGTCTGTAACATCTAAAACATACTTCTTTTAAGAATTATGGAATAACTGGAGCAGGAGACCCTGTGGCATAAGAACCTGCATTTCCAACGTGAAAGTATCATTTAATTTGAAAGAATAACAATTATATTCTAGCCACAATTTAATTCTAAGGAGTCTGGTATCCTTCAAGAAAGAAGAATTTACTTCAGTAGAGCTGGATAACATCACTCTTAAATTCAACAATTTTTTTAATATTTCAAAAGTGCATGAACCCTTTAACCCTTTTTTCAGGGGAATGGGTGCCACAGAGCAAGGGAAAGGGATAATTAACTGCAGTAGAGGGAGATTTGGGGTGTTGGTGGTAGGTGTATAGTGGTCATCGAAACACGCTGCAATCAAACGAGATCCCCTATTGGGCCTAAACCTCAGCAGCAGGGGGTTCTAACGGGACAGCACCTCCTTTAGCAGTGGTAGTCTCCCCGAATGCTGACTGATAACTGAGAAAGAGTTCCAATGGGGACCAGATATCTTTAGGATGACCCAATAGGTATTCAGTTGTTGTTGACAGTATGTATCTTCTTTAAGGCAATCAGCTGTTTGCTGAGTCAGGCGCCGGCCCAGTGCATCGCCATTCTGCGTTTAGCCAATACGAGCAGGAAAGCAGTCAACGTACGCATATCTTGGGGCATTTCATTCACATATCCTAGGAGCGCAGTGTGCAAGAAGTGCTCAAGTGATGGCCCAGTTATCTCCTCTAGGGCCACAAAGACAGTTACCCAGAAATGAGGCACCCCGGGGCAATCTCATGGCAGACAGAAAAAATCAGTGTGGGGTGTTGCGCAGCGCATGCAGCACACATCATCAATCAAACCCATGCTATGCATCCTTTCCGGGATGCGCTAAAGTCGGTGTAGTTATTTGAAATGTACTAAGCGTAAACTGTAGTTGAGGAAGAGTGCGCAGGATTGGGTGCAGCAATACCGCCATTGATAATCTGAGAGTGGGGCAAATATATCCACATCTGTTAGAAATGGGATTTTTAGCAGCTTAGGGCATGTGCCAAACTCAGGCAGAAACCACCACTCTAGTCAGGATATGGGAGTTACACTCCTAAAATAACCCCTGCTCACCCCCTTGGTAGCTTGGCATTAGCAGTCAGGCTTATCTTAGAGTCAGTGTGTAAAGCATTTGCACATAGCCAACAGTAATACAGTGTAAGCACTACAAAATGACACCACACCAGTTTAGAAAAATATCCAATATTTTTATATACTTAGGACAAGACCAAAAACGATAAAAATCCACAATACAGTACTTCAAAATCTTCACTTATCAAAATATGCTTTAAAAATAGTTCCTTGATGTCGATTGCACCGTCCGAAGCTATCAAGGCGTAGTGAGCAAACAAATCCAAAAAGTTCTGGCTGACCTCGGTGTCGCGGGCCAGCAACGGTGTCAGGAAGACCCGCAAACAGTACCTTTGAGAAATGCAGGGTGTTGGCGACCTGTCATTGGGCTTCTGAAAACACGGCGTCTGCAGGCGTCGGTTCCGGAGGTCGGTGCAGGAGTCATCTGGGCCCTCAAAGTCAGACGCATTGCAGGTCGATCTCCTCTCTGTTGGAGTCGGGAGCACTGGCGTCGGCAGGCGTCATATGCTGCGGTGCGAAGTGCAGCGGTGCGGTGTGCTGTGCCCCCAGGTTGTGGTGCGAGCAGCCGCTCGGTGGAGGCATCGGATGGTGTCATCCATGAGACAAGGGTCGTGGTGCGAGATGAATGTGGTGCTCGTCATGGTGCTGGCAGGTCAGGGTGCAGGCAGCGGCGTCGCCATTGCTGATGCACTGTCGTCAGCTGACGAACTGGAGTCGATGGTGCCGGCATCGGTAGGCCGAGGCTGCGGTGCGTTGCGGGGTGAGGGTGGTGCGTCATGTAACTTTACGAGCGGTGCCCTTGAACCACGGTGCAAGCAGCTGCATCGATTTTGGCATGGAGCGGCATCATTAGGGATACCACGGCATTGTCGTGAAGCGAGGTGGTGCCCACAGGTCACGGTGCGAGCAACGGCTCGGTGGTGGCATCAGCAGGCGTCGTTGGTGAGACCAGGATCATGGTGCAGCGGTGCTCAGGCTTCGGTGTGAGGTGAGGCAGTGTGGAGAGCGTTGCCCACTGGTAGCGGTGCAAGCAGTGGCTCGGTGGTGGCATCAGCATTGCCGTCGGTAAGGCCAAAGTTGTGGTGCAGCGGTTGCAGCGGTGCCCAGGCTTCGGCGTGAACCCTAGGCGGTGCGGAGTGCGGTGCCCACAGGTCGCAGTGCAAGCAGCTGCTCGGTGGCGGCATCAGCAGGTGTCGTCGGTGAGACCAGGGTGGCGGTGAGGCGTTACAGTGGTGTCCTCTGCGGTGTGGTCAGGACATGGAGTCGGCAGTGGTGTCATAGACGTCGTCGAGTTGCTTTGCCTCTGTTACAGTACAAAACACACAGTCCCCAGTGCTGCGGGCAGAAGAGTGTGAAGTCGTTGATGTTCCTGAGACTTCTTTAACAGGGGGCAGGCTCTACCTCAAGCCCTTGAAGAAACTTACAAAAGTAGATTGCAGAAAGTTCAGTCAACCCAGCAAAGCACACAGCAAAGTGGTAGTCCCTCCTCACAGCTTCTCCGGCTCTTCTTCTTGGCAGTTTTCTTGATCCAAAAGAGTTCAGGGGTCTGGGCCACAGTATTTGTATCCAAAAATCCTTTGATTTTCTAGGCAGAGGGCGTCTGTGCCCAGCCAAAACCAGTTCTGCCTTCTCTGGTGTGATTACCTGGCAGGGGGTGGAGACGGCATTGCAAGAGGCAGACCTTTGAGGTGCAAGGAAATCTCCTCCCTTTTCCCCCATCTCAGTCCAGGGCTATTCAGCCCTTTCCTGACCTAACTAGACTATTGGGAGCCACCCTTGCATCCTAGCCATCTGCGTCCAAAACCCAGACAGACAATCCACATTCCAGCAGAGGCACACGGGATGACTGAGCAAGAAAATACCTACTTCCTAAAAGTGGTATTTTCAAACACAGTATGTAAAAATCACCTTTAATAAAAGATCCATCATTAGATTCTGAGTTCAGGCATACTAAATTTTATTTTCCCATCTAGTTCCCAGGGCCAGTTATGTTTATAAGATGTTATAAACAAATTTCCCTATCTGTCCTATGGGGAACAGGTAGCCTTGCAATAGTGAAAAACGAAATGGGATGTAATTCACTATCAGGACATGCCATACACTCCCTTCAAGACATGCCCTAGCTCACTGCACATCGCGTGCAGCACCCCAGCTTGTTTTGCTATGCATGCACCCCTTATCAACCCCTTAAAGGCTTCCCAAAGAGAAGAGTGTGACTCCACTGATTCTCATTATGCTCAAAGAATTCCACTACAGATGATCTAATCTCTTCCCTGAATACCTGGTTACTCAATTTCCCGACTGGGAGCCTCCAGGTGAATCCATGCATACTATATTCTGGGAGAACCATTTCCAACAGAACCGGAGCATGGTGTGACAGTGTTCTTGGCAAGTGAGAGACTTGTGTTGTCAATGTGTCTACATCACGTGTCACCAGCCAGAAGTCAATGCCAGACCATATAGTGTGTTCAGCCGCTATGCATTCACCTTCAATATCATCTAAATGTCGAGAGAGCCAAAGAGCAGACGGTCTGTAGTCGTCCATTAGCATGCGCAGCTCAGCAGCTGCCGGCATCTGAAATTGCTGGATCTATCAGAGGCAGGGTCCAAAACCACATTAAAGTCTCCACCGCAAAGATGCGCCCCAGGACTAAGTGTTCCCGCCAGTCTCCAAACCTCTGCAAAGAAGTGAGGGCCATCAATATTGGGCCCATACAAGGAGAGGATTTTAAGCGGCTGGCCCTGTGGTGTGCCTGAGAGCAGAACATAGTGGCCTTACGGGTAGTAGACTTAACGGCGCATGCACCTTGGCCGTCCCTTGCAAATTAATATTGCCAGCACTCGAGCATAGTAGGAGTAATATGCAGCATGTCGTTTCCCCACCCACCTTGCATGCAACCGCACCTGCGTGATCTCCGTGAGATGTAGCCCCTACAGCAAAAAGATGTCTATTGAGTGCCTCTGCAGATATGCGAGGACAAGTCACACCTTGTGCCTGTCATTGAGACCCCAGATGTTCCAGGCTAAAAATGGAATGGAATGCGTGAATACCAACAAATTGGTGCATCTCTGGTAGTAGAGAACATTGTATGGGAAACATCCTTTACAACGAAACTTTTACAACGCAGTGCTATTACAACGCAGGTTTTACAACGAAAACCATTACAACGCATTGCGCTGGGGGGCGCTCTAGGATAGGGAATAGATTTAATTTACTATCCAACACCTTCCCTAGTGTCCACGGGGACTGGAGTTGGAATAGTAAATTAAACTATTCAATATCCAGCAACCCAAAGCAGTATGCGTTGTAAAGGTTTGCGTTGTAAAACTGGCGTTGTAACAGCATGCGTGGTAAAAGCATGCGTTGTACTGTCATACATCCCATTGTATACTTTCACCAGCAGAAAAAAAGGGGAAAGAGGCTTGGCAGCCAAGGTCTCATGCGATTTGATTGTGCATTAAAATCGGGTCTAGTGTTCCCACATTTGGGAAAACTGGGTGAGGGAACACCGGCGCCATGATGCAGGCTCTGGTTCTGGTATGCCCGGCTCATAATCAGGGCCTAAGTTGCATTGTGATGTTTATGTTTATAAGTTGGCGACCACTTTCATTTCTATTACACTCAATAAATTAACAAAATGAATGCAATGCAGATGAACAGGCAGCGGATAACACTTAATGTAAGTGCCACTATGTCTACCGCTTCATTAGGTTTGGGCCTAAGTCCAAATTCATTAACCCCAGGCTTTTGATGCTAGCTGGCTTTTCTTCGAGGTGCCACAGAAAATAATCAGTTGGCGCTGGAGAGGACATGTGCTGCCGCAAACATGTTGAGTCCATCCATGTGTATGAACTGCTACAAAACAGTGCTCTGCAGAAGGATGTATTGGCTCCTCTGTATATGAATCACACTGAGGGCAGGAGGTTTGAATGCGCGGGCGGGTGCTGTGGTGGTGGGACTGCAAGATTGGTAAGGTCCTGGTTAGCATGAAGCTGATTTACCTTACTGTTGGAGCATGCAATGAATTCTTTATTCACAATCTTGTCTTGGTTAACTGGCTGAAGGAGTAAGCTAGAGTGACTCATGGGAAGGAGAACTTTGCACATCACTGGCTATTGTTTTTGAGTTTTCACACAAAAGTGACTCATGCAGATCTGCACAGGAAGAATGCAAATTTAAGGGGGTGGATCCTGGAAAATTGTTGTAGGTTAGGTAAAACACACTTCGCCTAATACAAGATGGTGGTGCTAGGCCTGCACTGCAAACTAGACCTGGTGAATTTTTAATGAAGCCAGTGTAATTAACATCATTTGGAGAAATTTGTATTATAATTATTACGCAATTTCCTGAAATTATGCCTCTAACCTAATTATACGCCCTTCACAGTAACATTTACCACAAACATGCCATTTGCATGGGAACCACAGAACACAAGCAACTGGATTTCGTGGTACTTTTGGCTTTTTGCACTTTTTTTAGTGAAAAATACATCCTCGGGTTAACAACTAATACAAAGACACACTTTGTGTTAAAATATAGAGCAAAATTGCAGATTTGCATTTGAGTAATTACGCAAAATCAAATTGCGCGAATTGCGCACACCCCTACTACAAGCATTACCTGAAGGCTATTGGGAGATGCCGGCATTGGTCGCCACCATCCCAATAATGTCTGAAGCATAGCTGGGGATATAGTACAATACTATTTTATGAGGAGAAAAACAATCTACATGTATCCATGAGTAGGTAAGGAATCAGCCAGCAGAACACTGAGGAGCAGTGAAAGGGTCCAAGTCAAAGAAAGGTATTACACGCAATCATAGGTGAGGCACAGACTCCCCATGGACCTAGCTATCTTGGATGGCAACACATTCATGGATAAAGTAGTCATTCCTCCTGTGCAGTCGTTTAGTGTACATTCTCTGCAAATTCTCGTATCATTTCACAGGGTGTATAAATTATGCTCATGCGGTTTTTATTAGGTGAACAAAGTCAGGGTAATCCTGATTGCTGGTTTCTCTGTAGATTTCAGAAGTTTCTGTTTATTCTTACATTTATTCCATGGCATAGCCCGTTTTCCTAAAAAATTGCAATATTTGCTTGGTATTGCTGCTTCTGTTGCAAACTTCTGCTGTACAAAAAAGCCAAGGTGTTTTATTTTTATTCTTTTACATTATAACCTTAAAGTTTGTTTAAATGTGCACATGTATATTTGAATAAGCCATGTAAAGCAAAGACAAAGTGAGTTGGGTGCAATGCACTTTATCTTTGAATTTAAATGTCATTTTTATTTTTTTATGTAATGATTTGGGTGGATGTAATGGTATGTTTACTATTCAAACTTTGTGTGTTGTTTCTACTTTAATGGCTAAACCCCCGAAAAAAGGCAGTGCTAATTGAGGTGATCACCACTGTGCACTCTGGTTACCCAGAACTATGGGTGGCTAATTATTAGTTTTTTTGTCATAATTGAATACAATTTGCACAGCTGTAGCTAAAGCTAAAACGCATCTTCGATGTTCCTCGCATAGAAGACAACTTGATATCACCCCCCCCCCCTTCCTTGAAGATAGCTTTAGCATCAGAAGGAGTGGATAGGCTGGAGGGGGCGTGTGGGGAGCTCTGAATCTTTATGTTCCAAAAGAACTGAAGAGTAAGTCAAGTGAATGTCGCCCCAGAGAAGACACCAAGAAGCCACCAGTGAGCGCATTTCATCTCTTTCAACGCCTCTTCTTGGCGCCCATCCCAGAAGAGTCCTGCTGGGCTTCCATAAAATGAGGGCAGGCCTCCAAAGCAAAGTCAAAGGCACCTCAAGCCGAGAAGGCAGCGAAGGCGCGCACTGCGGGTGAATGTGTTTGTTTACCTGGAGGTGCGGCCTTGGGAACCAGTGTTCGAGTTTACTTCCAGCCAAGAAGCAAACACTCCAGAGTTCAGGCCTCGCGGGGCTAAATCTATGCACTCGTTCAGCTTTATACCCGCCATTTTATTGTCCAAGTATGAGCCATGTTCCACCCAAGGCGCGCCCCTGAACTTCACTCACATTTGCATACATACAAAGTGAGCAATAAAAATAGAGTTATAACTCGGGAAGGACATAACTTACACACTTTTCAACATTTGAGCAGGATCTGGGGGCAGAACAGGCCCCACATTATCAATGTGCCTATAAAAGTGAGAAACGCACTGGCATTTCAGATACAGGCCTGTGAAGGAGTCCTTGAAGTCAGCTACATCCAGTCTGACAGTGAGGTCATGGAGGAGGGGAGGCTAGAAAAGTATAGTTTGGTGCTCTAAGACTAGGCCGAGACCGCTTTGGCCAAAGGGATGGCTATGGTTCACCTCTAGGACCTAAGTTAAGGTTGAGCGAGGGCACTGCATTCCCGCCCCCTCCGTTTTGCTATTTCTTAAAAAGCAACATAAGCAATTCCGTGTGCTATGAAGGACAGCTGCTGCAACCCAATATGAACATGAAGGAACGTAATATGAGCAGGAAGCAAACACCTACAGCATGCTCACGGGTAGGTAGGTCAGGGACTGTGTTAAACCTCAGTTTCATGAGGCAATGTGCCCCAAGATAAGCTACAAAACAGCAAATCAAAAATACAGTCAATCAAGTAAGGGCAGATTCAATAAGTGAGTTCTAGGGCAAAATTAGAATTTTAGAAAGATTTATTAAAAAAATTCAAAAGGTCCAATACATAAATTGTAGGCGCAGATGCATAAGGTCATTGACATAAAGAGAATATGAAATGGAACAATACAGATTTGTAGGCAAAATCAAACATTTTCCAAGTCCCAAATGAGCAGGGCAAAACCTTAAGAAATCGGACATCATCCTTCTAGCATTGGAAATTCATCTGACTCACCCCCAGATTTGAGGATTTATGTAGCAAATCTTCTCATAGGATATAATGAAAACTACTGATTCATCATAATGTGAGCAAAAGAAAACAATTTCAGCAAATAAGTGCACAGAGGTAATATGGGTCATGCTACCTTACCACATAAGCCTTATCCACTAAAGAGATATTGATTTAGCCAGAGGAGGCTGAAACGATCCAGAGATTTTAGACCAAACCAGTTACAAAACAACGTTGAAAAATTGTGAATGAATGTAATACAGCAAGTAGGCAGATTAAACCACTGAAAGGTTCAAACATTACTGAACCCATGTTAGAGATTTCTTTGAGAACATAACTCGGAAATACACATGACTTTACTTGCCTGTGTACAGCAGAAATAATTAACTGTGAACTTCGAGTTGAGAAATCCATTTTGAACAAGATAGAGTTGAGGCCTAGCTGAGGCCTACTTAGCATAAGCCAAGAAAATGCACTATAAAGGGTAATTGCAAAATCCTTTCAAAGGCAATAGCATCATGTAAATGTGCACATGTAAATTCGGATGTAGATCCAGATTATACTTATTGTTAATAATAAGGAAATAATATAAATGCTCTAAAATGTCCACAGTGGGCACAACAATGTCAATTCCACACATAAATTAAAGAGAATGAGAAAGATACTTATCAGGAGCCACCCTTAGCCATGGTAAGAATGCTACCTGAAACAGTTTTGAGGACTATCTCTGTCCTTTAACTAGGACCAAATCCATCCTGCTAAGTGTTTAGGGAGCTATGCATACCTGCCAAGTGTTTAGGGACTTATGCATATACGCGTATTCAAGTAATTGCGAAACAATATCTTCAAATATTTTGGACATCCTCAGTAAGCTCAGAAGAGGGTTGCTGTTAAAATGCAAAGGAGGATCGAGGCCAGGTATTTTAGCAGGTTGTGAATATTTTAGCAGGTAAAGACAGATTTGATGGATGGCTGCACACTTTTCATCCAGTGATCTGGAGATGGCCTCCTCTTGAAACTGGGAGGGGCAGATATTTTAGATATCTGTTTTTGTCTGCTCTTCAGAGGATGAGGAAAACTACAATGGTGGTGATAATGAGGTGTTAGTAGAAGAGAAGAAAACAATATCTGTTATTCTGAGTCTGGTGACCAGATTGGCACATATATCTGTTTGATTGCCAACTACCTTGCCTAGGAAGAAGTGACTTAGACTGAGCCATACTTCGAATCCCAAGGGATCAACTCTGATGTAATCGTGGTGGAGGATTTTTGTCACAGCAAAGTATCAAAGTATTCCCTGGATTCAATGACTGTGTCAAATGTTTGTATAGGCAGTTTTTCCTTGAACGGGACAGCACTTTCTAAATATGTTCTAAAGGCTGTTTTAAGTATGTTAACAAATCTCTATGTTCAAAGTAAAAAGCTATTCATAAGCTTTAGAAGCTTCAGTGTATTAGCAGCTATTAAGTTGTGCATTCAACATATTAAAGGGTGGCAATTGACCTAAGTATTCCCGCTGAGTACTGAAGTGCTATTTGAAGTGATCACCAAACAGACTAATCACTTCCTGCCATAATAAAGAAAGCATCACAATAGGAATACATTTCTTCTGCTTCATCAACCATCTTATTTCATTTATCTGCTACATCTTTTCAAACAGAAAATAATTCACTCAGATCATATGAATGGTAGGTCAGCTGTTTTACATAGCTGCTGAATGTGGACCTTTACAAGAGATCCATATCGAAGCACGGGAAACCTCACCTTGTCTGCTATGAACTGCATTTGTCGCTGAGGATAGGAGTATCCTCATACCCTTGACTTCAGTCAGGCCAGAGGGACTGGAGCTGCAGCCCTCCCTATGGACTGTAAATTAAATGCCTTTCTCAGGCTAAGGAAGGAGAGTGATGCTACAGGATGGACTCTTGTCCTGATCCACTGTAGGGAGCACTTAGAAAAGCCTTAGCTTCACGGTCGGCTCCTTACCTTGAATGCCTTGTGTGGATCTGTTCATGGACAGGAAAGAGGGCTGGGTGTTTGCTCTGGAATTCTTTTTAAAATGGAGGATCAATACAATGGAAAGTCTTCTGACTTCAACGTAATCTTCAGGCCATGAGAAGGAGTAGTGCATGATGCTCAGACTGCCATTCAGTAGAATACTTGTCTTCCCCTTCAACTAGATTTTCCTATTAGCTGTTATCCATTGGTGATGAGTGCGTATGGAACCCTTTGCTAAGGTTTTCTCCTTCTTCCCGTGGTAGCTCTTACAAACCATGAATACAGGGAACCAAGAGACCACAGAATGCAGAGTCTTTCATCTGCATTCGCTGATTCAACACTGTTAGCAGATGACAGCTCCTGCATCCTACTAGACAGGTACGGCTATTCAACAAACATTCTTTGTCCCAAATACAAATTTATCACTTGGTTTTTCCTATATGTGTTGATCTGTTGGTTTGTTACATATGTGAGTGCGGGGTTAAGAGCTGTCTTTCCTTTCAAATGACTGTATTTGGACATTGTGAGTAGAGGGTTGATGATTGTTTTTGAAACTGAAGTATACATTTGACAGGCATTCAACATCGAGTAGGGTACGCCTGCAGAAGGTCCTCTGAAGGCAGTCCGTCCATTCTAAATGACTCAAGGCCCCTATCTCTTAACGAGCTCAACCTGTATCCCCAGGGGTACGACATAGGAAACACGCTTGTTTGGTCCTGAACCACCAATAACCTACCCTACCTTGATGCACGTTGGGCAAGATGGGTGTGAGTGGCATGAAAAACAAGAGAAGTAACACAGTTGGAGTGATCATGATTATCACATTTATTGCACCTTTAGGTCGAGCCTTTGGGAGACTCTATGTCTAAGGGGGTGGAAGCCTCTGCTAAAAAATGTGCCTCTCCGGCTCTCCCACCCAAGTGTAAATATGTGAAATCTATGCCCTTAAAGGACTATGTCACATCTTCTGTCATGCCTCTCATTCCTTACAAATGGGCTTGACTCTGCTCCATTTGAAGATGGATCAATACTCTAAAAATATATTTCAGGAATAAATACAGGAAAATGCCCCCCCCCCACCCCGAAAAAGACCTATATAAGGGGTTTTTTGATGATAGAAATAGTTATAGGAGACATTAGGCACAATGGGCTATTCACTGTCCCACTTACAGAGTAGCAATGGAAACCAACTAGGGTCAGACTTAGAGATTGATAGTAACGTAATTTTAATGAATCCTGGCAGAGGCGGTACATCTGACATCAACAGGTTTTCCGCTACCATGTTATAGTATGGCGAGAGCAATTCTTCTGGTGGAAATTCTGCCAGCAAGAATCCTGCCAAAGGGAGATTTACTGTATCTACTAGTAACTAGAACATCTTCTGTTACCGCGAGTACCAAAATCAGATCACTTTGCATTAGTTTGTGTATCCAGGGACCCATCATGACTCATTAGTGCATTATTGTGTTATATGATACAATATCTGCTGTAGGGATTTGGTCATGTACAGTCTTCTCCTGGGCATGCAGCCATCCAAAACTAGCATTGTCAACTTATGCGGAAACTAGTAAAGTCAAAATATGTTCTTCATTTCAGATCGCATAATCAAGTTTGAATCTTTTCTCTGCCTTCGAATAGACAAAAATGGAGTCACCAGGAACACCTCGCGCCACGAAATGGCATCCAGACCCCAACTCATAAGAAGTATTAGATGGCACAATTTCCTACTGTTCTTATAAGTTGCGGGCTTTTGCTGCCAGGGATCCATTGCCCCTCCAAAGCCCCAAAAGGGATAAACACAGTACAGACTTCGAAAATACAAGTGAGCTCTTTTTCTTTTCATGATCATCTGGAAGAAATAGACCATAATAGCGTTTGTAAGTAATACCTTGTGGTCTTGCGAGATTCCTGTAACATTGTAACTTGCAAACACACCCCTTGGGAAGCATGCACACTTCAACATATTAGAAAAACACATTAAATAAAATGTGTGCCAACTCCTACAGTCTCTTGAAAAGGGGGTTTTGGAGAAGGACTGACTGCGGTCCTCCATTCAAGCGAAAGGCCTCACACTACAAACAGGGTGCAAATGAGAGCCCTGTTTCTTTTCTACCAGCAGGATTGACTTCTGAATGTGAAGAGGAAAACTTGGTGGCGTTCAAAAATCGTATCCAATTTGCAAGACGCAAACCTATGCTTGAACATTCAGGCAAACACTTAGGGCCATATGTATCAAGCCTTTTTTGATTCGCAAAGGCCGGAATTCGCCGAATTTCGGCCTTTGCAAATCGCAAAAGGCTGTTTTGCATTTTTTGATATGTATGAAAAAATCGCATCTTAAGGAATCGCAAAAATTTGCGATTCCTTATTTTGCTATAGCATTTAAGGAATCGCAATTTTGCAATTCCTTAAATGCTATGTATGAAGCATTTTACTATAGCGAATTTAGCTTAAGAAATCGCAATTTACCACCAACTTTCAATTGGTGGTAAATTGCGATTTCATTTAAAAATGCACTAATTGGCATTTTTTAATGTGGCATGTGACGCACATACATGCCATAGGGCATGTATGTGCGCCATATGCACACACATGCTGATTTCATGGGTGATTTCATGGGTGCAGCAGGTTGTCCTTGAGGCACTCCTCGTAAATAAAGAAGATTAAGAAATCGCAAATTAAATGCGATTTTTTTACATACATCCCGTTTTGCGATTTCTAAATAGCGATTCCTAAATATCGCTATTTAGAATTCGCAAAACGGAACTTTGATACATATGACCCTAAAATATCAAAGACAACTGTACAGGCTTTAAATTGTCTTTCGCACAACAGTCACTATTCACTCTAAAGGTGATTGTTTAAACGTTGTGGGTGTTCGGCCTCAGAGTCAAAACGATATTGTGGACTGCTTAAGTGATGTGACTTTGCATTTTCATCTAACAATTTTTTAGCTGAGGGAACTGGCTATTTTTCCTTCAATTGACACTATTGTGAAATGAGCCCTGCTCTCTGCCGATTTCCAATCGAAAACATTTTAAGTTGCCTTCGCTAGTGCTAATTGAATTTTGAAGCAGTAGTGCTCTTGTTCATTTAATATAAACAAGTATTACTCATCCACTCTTCTGAGAAGTCGAGACCCCCCCAAACAATAAGGTAGGCGCACTTTTCACCGAATGCCCTAAGCAGATCGACCATACATTTGAGGCATATAGTACGAACCTTGGGGCATATTACCAACAACTAGCGATATTTATCGCTAAATGGGCTTAGCGAGTATTTTTTAACGCCAAGCATCGCCGGATATTTTCGCAGAGATAACGTGCTATTAGCAACGTTTATCTCTAAAGCGATACAATATCCGGCGTTAGCGGCGAAATGAGTGAATATCGCTGGTAATCCAGCAATATTCACGCATTATCGCTAATAAGGACTTAGCCATAATATCCAACTCCCATTGGATATAATGGCTAAGAACTGGTCTGAGCACGTGTTAGTTTTTGGAGATATTCGCGCTTAGCGCGAATATTTCCATCGCTACGCATGCCTTGCTATAGGCGATAGCGATGTTAGCGACTGCGTTCAGTCGCTAACAGGTTGAGTACGCCCCCTTTGCATGTCATGCAAAGCGGGCCCCAAATCGCTCACTATCGCCTACAAGCTGTCGCTAACTGCTGTTAGCGACAGCTTGCCAATAGGGATAATCACATATCGCCCGCCTTGGTAAAATGCCCCCTTGTCTTTCGCTTATAAGTGCCACTACCTTGGAATTTGTACAAGCCTAGAGAAGGACTGAATCAACAAATAGGTCTTTTGAGTTATGCCCAATCAATCCTTCCCCTCAACCTTAGTGCTGAAAGATCTAGGTGTGTGAAGTTGTGCAGTCTTAAAATCTCTTGAAGTCTTTTCTACTTCACACAATCCACAGTGACGTTGTGGGTGTGAGCTAGTCACTTAAAATTGTAGGCTACATCCTAAAAAACTACATTCAAGCTTCTCCAAGGCTGAAAATCAAGGGCATCACATTTTTGCTTCTTCACGTCTAAAAAATGTGTGAGGTAAGAGACTTGAACAAGCTTTAAAATCTGCCATTATTAAAATGATGGTGTATCTAGAGAGAGCTATCAGAGTTTCTTAATCCAAGATGAAAGAGCAATCTTTCCTGTGATGTCAGTTGCCATTTACATTTTATATATGAAGAGTCATCTACAAGCGACGGGTGTACCGCACCATATTTGTTGACCAATTTTCTGCATTTTCATCGCCAATTTAGTACTATTTTTGTTTATCATTCTGGATCCATTGCATAATGAGACTCTGATGGATTTCTTCTGGATTCTTCTGGATTCTTTCTGCTCGGGTTTTCCTCTTTGCTCTTGTGAGAGGTGTCTGATGTCTTGGTTATTTATCTCTAAATAAATCTTCATCTACAATCAAGAGCTGTAAGATTGCCAAGGAGGTGTTTCACCCTTTTTCTTTGTTCATCATATTTGAGCTCCTTTTTGGGAGACATCTTTAATGTGTACTAATAGGTACAGGTTGAGGGTGTTTCTGGTGCTATTAGGGGGAGGCACCTTTCCTATAGCTATCAAGATGGTGATTCAAAAGACCTTCTTAGTACCAAGACCATGACAAGAAGGTATGCTTGTTCGTACTTGATGTGGGGGATGGACATCTTTATTGCTGGGGCTTCCCAAATAGCCTACTGCCCAAACAAGTGAACAGCCCATCTTAGGTCACAGTGGTTGCTTTTGTCAAGGTTCTGCAATGCAACCGCTGACCGCAGTTATAACTTCCTCTAGCACGAAGCTTTCTAGGAGCTTAGTCTTCAGGTGTCACAAAGTGCTGAACATGGTAACACGTCTAGAAGCACTAAGCCATCACAGCTGCTTCTTACTTTAAATACACCTTCGCTAGTCAGTAATCACTGCAACCCCTTTGTTACTGATAATGAGGGGTGGAGATGAACTTGCCCACACATAAATACAGATTTGAGGAGTGAGTTGCCTCACTCCAGGCCACACTGTTGTGGGATCGGGGTCACACTGACTCACTACAAGCATGGTGGTGCAAATCCTTCCCTGGGCTACAGAGGGCAAGCATCAATTCATCGCCCACCGCTCCTCATGGTCTTACTCTTCTAGGTAGTCTTTTATTTGCGTAAGGGTACATCCAGCACCCCTCCTCAGCAGTCAATGGACCTTTCCTTCAAGGTGGTGTCAAGATAGCTCTTCTTGTTAGGATCTAGAGATTGGAGATCACTGTTCCTGAAACTGGCAAAGAACAGTTGGCAGTCTGCAAAATGGATTCATGCTCTCCGAGCACAATACATGCTCCCCATGTTCATCCTACTCATGGATAAAGTGAAGAATGTCATTGCCAGAGACTGACAGACTCATTTAAACAGGAGAGGCTAGTTGGACACTCTCCCTTGAAGACAGAAAAAAGGCCTGCCATCCAGGTAGAACCAGCTCCTACCACCACTTACACCCTACGTAACCTGGTGAGCCTACAGAAGTCATGCCCAGCAAAAAAAGTGCACATTGTGTGTCCTTTCAGACCACAGATACAGCCATGGATCACATATTTTTCACAGTAATCTCTCACGATGAACACGCCATTGGAAAGCACGGAAAGCCCAAAGATTTAAAAAAACTACCCGAAACTAGCTATGCTATTGTAACTCAGGGCATGGGTGCACAATCTGCAGGGCCATGAGGCTCAAAACCAGAATGTTTGTTCTTTGATAAAAAAAACAAAGCCAGCCAATCACTATTTTAATGGTCACCATCATTGTACAACTCACTGACCACAGTTTTGTTGGAAAGGAACCCAGGGGATGTACTTTGACAGACTTTGTCATTCACAATCCAAACAAACATTGTAAGAACAAAGGTATAGTTTCCAACACACAAACCTATTAAAATCACATCAGTGCTCAGCTCTCACCACAAAGTGAATCCAATCTGCTCTTTGGTGTTTATTTGCTTCAACTATTTTAACAGCATGTACATAGAAAATGTAAAGAAATTCTGAAAATAGCTGCTTGGATTGTGATATGACAACAAGATCACCCCATTAACACAAAAAATGGCTACTGTGAAAATTGAGAATTAGAAATGTCCAGAAACTTGTAACAAAGAGGACCTGTAACTGAAACAGCAAAGGTACGACGTGTTTCATATGGAACAGAAGACTGATTTTCTCTACAGTCCTCTCGTGGCAATTATCCTATTTTTTTTACTCACCACTAATACTTCCCTCCATACTTAGGGCATCATCCTTGCAATTCTGACACGTTGAAGCTGCATTCAAGAGCCATTTTGGGCCTTCAAGATGTTAGCCCCTATGACAGAAGTCCCATATAGTCAAGTCCAGATATATTTAAATCTTTACATGAGGTGCATAACAGTTCCTTACATGGTAAGTACAGTTTTGGAAAAGTTGGAGGGCATGGGTAAACACATTGGGGCTTGTAGGAAATTGTACTATTTGTTGAGGGGAGTGAAACCATACTCAAGCAGCAAATACACTTCCTGACAGGGTGAAGTCACAAGCAACCCAAATTAACCAGTGTTTAACCCTTTGGTAGCTTGGCACAAAGCTGTCAGGCTTTACATGGAGGAAATATGTTGAGTATTTATGCAGCACTTCAAGCAGCAAAAAAATCAAAACACAACACTAGAAAAATTCCACACCACTTTAGAAACAGAGGGGGATATTACCAAGCAATAGCGATAATTATCGCTGTGGCTTGGTTAGCGAGAAAAAATGATCGCCTAGCTGCGGCGATTTTCATTGCAGATAAACCTTGGTATTACCAGGGTTTATTGCAAATGCGATAAAAATCGGCAATAATGCATGAATATCACTGAAAAATCATCGATATTCAGGCATTACCGAGCTAATGCTTTTAGCCATGTTATCCACCTCCCATTGGATAACATGGCTAAGAACTGCTCCTGGGCAGGTGTTAGCTTTTGGAGATATTCGCACTTAGCGCAAATATCTCCAAAAGTTGGTAATAGGAGATAGCGATGTTAGCGACTGTTTCCAGTCGGTAACATCTTGGCACGCCCACTTTGCATGTCATTAGTGATAAATATCACTGACATGCAAAGCGGGGCCCAAGATGGTCGCTATCTCCTACTAGCTGTCGCTAACTGGTGTTAGCGACAGCTAGGTAATAGGGAGATAATTTTATCTCCGCTTTCTTGGCTTTTAAAGTTAAAAAAGCGGAGATAAACCCTCTTGATAATATGCCCCTTAGAGTATAATTTAATACATTGTTTTAGACCAAAATGACAAAAATCCTTGTACAATGATGATTATTATTATTATTATTGCATTCTTGTATAGCGCCAGAATCGACCCCCGAAGGGGTATCTCCGCGCTTGCCTTGGGAACCCGTCCTGGTTTTTCCCTGTGAGATAGCCCCTACAGGGCATCCCCAAGGTGAAAGCCAGGCATCCCGCCGCGGGGAGCCGTTGTGGAGATTAAGAAAGCTTAATGCCCAGTGTAGCAGAGTGTGAACCCATGATTAGGTCAGGCACCGAAGCGAGAATTATCGAGTCCATGGACATTTGAGCTCAAGACCCTGCCGCGTCGGGAATTGAACCCTGGTCCAGGGTCTGACCTCTGCTTCAGGGTCTGCCTGCTCTAACCAGTGAGCCACACTTCTCCACATGGCACCAAGGGCACCAGTTACAATCACCAGGGCATTTGTGAGAACAGGCAAAAGGACCTCAGCAGGAATTTCTCTGACCAATGCAGTCAAGTGGAAGTCCACTGGTGCCTGAAATGTCAAAAATTATGGAGTGGGCTTGTGCCTACAAATGAGTCCATTTCTACACCCTAAACTCCATTTTAACCCTCAATTTGCTGCCTTCTCCTTCTCTCTCTTTGCCTCCCCTGTCTGTCTTTGCATCCCTCTACACTGTGCCCCTCCTCTGTCCTCTGGACTCCCTCCTCATTCTTGCCCTTTTTCTCTCATTCTCATAAACCCATACACACTCAAAAGTTTAAAGCTTGCACTGCTACTTCACATCATGCACCAATTCTGTTTGCATCAGAAAACATGCATTGATATTTCACCTGTTGTAACAGGCAAATGCATGTACAAGTAGCTTGAGCAGCCTCTGACGTGCATGTGTGTGAGTGTGTGTTTAAGCAGGCACAGCTGATACCCAAGTCTTGCTAGCACCTGTCCTGTACTGCTGCAACCATGCATTCCTTCTACAAGAGATGCAAACCTAGAATCACTGAAAACAAGCACTGGCAAGCTAAAAGGTCTGGTTTGCTCTGTTTTGTCACTGTTTTTAGGTCGAAGCCTGCATTGCAGGGCATGGCCCTGCTGCAGGCAAAGACCTATTGTGAACAGGGGGATTTCAGTACTGCGTGAAACCACGCCCCCTTTTTCCATTGGCAGGCCTCTCGAAACGGAGGCCTGCCATTGGAAAAAGCTCCTGTTTAGCAGATTTGTCTGCTCTGGATCCCACCTCTCGAGGACTCCATGACCTGCCTTACGGTAGCACGACAATATTTTCAGAAATATTGCCTTGGCAACCATGAGGCAGGTCAGGGAGTCCTGGAGGGGCGGGAATCAGTATTGTGTGCCGCAAGTAACAATTATCACAGCATGAGACCCCAATTATCACAGTATGTCAACAGGCGCCCCAGGCTGCTGGAGCACTCAACTATAATTAATGTGCAGTTGAGTGCTCCAGCAGTGTGGGGCGCCTCTCTGCATGCTGTGATAATTATCACTTTGGGGCCTCATGCTGTGATAATTAGGGCGGCATGCTCTATTTGCAGCACTGAACATTTTCAAAGAAGGCGAAGCAGCGACATTCATTGGAGACACTCACCCTCACGCCCTCACCCCCCTCACTCGCCCTCACCCACTCACACCCCCTGACCCCTCACACACCTCCTCACCCTCACACACCCTCACTCTCACACACCCTCACACACCCTCACCTTCTCACCTTCACACACCCCCTCACCTTCACACACCCTCTCACCATCACACCCCCTCACCCTCACACCGCCTCACCCCCACATCGCCTCACCCTCACACCCCCTCACCCTCACACTGCCTCACCCTCACACCCCCTCACCCTCACACACTCTCACCCTCACACTCCTCACATACCCTCACACACCCTCACTCACCCTCACACCCCCTCACCCTCTCACCCTCACTCACCCTCACACCCCCTCACCCTCACACCCCCTCACCCTCACAACCCCCTCACCCCCCTCACCCTCACACCCCCTCATCCCCCTCACCCTCACACACCCTCACACACCCTCACTCACTCTCCCCCCTCACCCTCACACCCCCTCACCCTCACATCCCCTTACCCTCACACCCCTCACCCTCTCACCCTCACACACCATCACCCTCAAAAACCCTCACCCTCACACACCCTCACTCACCCTCACTCACCCTCACACACACTCACACACCCTCACACACCCTCACATACCCTCACCCGCATAGCATAACAAAACATAGCATAGTATAACGAAATACAGCATAGCATAGCATAACAAACAAAAGCATAGGATAGCAAAAGCACAGCATAACAGAACAAAGCATAGGATAGCAAAACAAAACATAGCATAACAAAACAAAACATAGCATAGCAAAACACAACAAAGCATAGCATAGCATAACAAAACACAACAAAACATAGCATAGCATAACAAAACATAGCATGACAAAACAAAGCATAACATAACACAACAAAACATAGGAGAACAAAACATAGCATAACATAACATAAAACAAAGCATAGCATAACAAAACATAACATAACAAAACATAGCATAACAAAACATAGCAAAACACAGCAAAACATAGCATAGCATAACAAAACAAACCATAACATAACAAAGAATAGCAAAACAAAACATAGCATAGTAAAACAAAACATAGCATAGCATAACATAACACAACAAAACAGCAGAACAAAACAGCATAACATAACAAAACATAGCATAACATAACATAAAACAAAGCATAGCATAACAAAACATAGCATACAAAACATAGCAAAACACAACAAAGTATAGCATAGCGTAAAACAAAACATAGCATAGCATAACATAACACAACAAAACAGCAGAACAAAACAGCATAACATAACGAAACATAGCATAACATAACATAAAACAAAGCATAGCATTACAAAACATAGCATAAAAAAACATAGCAAAACACAACAAAATATAGCATAGCATAACTAAACACAACAAAACATAGCATAGCATAACAAATCATAGCAAAACACAACAAAACATAGCATAGTATAACAAAGCATAGTAGAGCAAAACTAAACATAGCATAGCATAACATAACAAAACAAAGCATAGGATAGCAAAACAAAACATAGCATAGCATAACAAAACATAGCATAACATAACAAAATATAGCATAACAAACTACAACAACACATTGCAGAACAAAACATAGCATAACATAACAAAGCATAGCATAACAAAACAAAGCATAGCATAACAAAACAACAAAACACAACAAAACATAGCATAGCATAACAACACACAACAAAACATAGCATACATAACAAAACATAGCATTGCAAAGCATAGCAAAACCTAGCATAGCATAACAAAACACAACAAAACATAGAATAGCATAACAAAATACAACATAGCATAGCATAACAAAACACAACATAGCATAGCCTAACAAAACAACGCTTGGCATAGCATAACAAAACATAGCATAACAAAGCATAGCATAAAAAAGCATAGCATAACAAAGCATAGCATAACAAAGCATAGCATAACAAAACAGCATAGCAAAACAAAGCATAGCATAATAAAACAAAACATAGCATAACACAAAATAGCATAACAAAGCATTGCATATCAAAACACAACAAAGCATAGCATAGCATAACAAAACACAACAAACCATAGCATAGCATAACAAAACAAAGCATATGATAGCAAAACTAAACGGAGCATAGCATATCAAAACAAAGCATAGGATAGCAAAACAAACATAGCATAGCATAACAAAACATTGCATAACATGACAAAACATAGCATAACAAAACACAACACATAGCATAACAAAACAGCAAAACACAACAAAACATAGCATAGCTTAACAAAACACAACAAAACATAGCACAGCAAAACAAAACATATAATAGCATGGCAAAACATAGCATATCAAACACAACAAAACATAGCATAGCATAACAAAACATAGCATAGCAAACCAAAGCATAGCATAATAAAACACAACATATAGCATAGCATAACTAAACATAGCATAGCATAACAAAGCATAGCATAGCAAAACATAGCATAGCATAACAAAGCATAGCATAACAAAGCATAGCATAGCATAACAAAACATAGCATAACAAAACATAGCATAGCAAAACAAAGCATAGCATAGCAAAACACAACAAAACATAGCATAGCATAACAAAGCATAGCATAGCAAAACACAACAAAACATAGCATAGCATAACAAAACAAAGCATAGGATAGCAAAACATAGCATAGCATAATAAAACAAAGCATAACAAAACATTGCATAGCATAACAAAACATAGCATAGCAAAACAAAACACAACTACACATAGCAACAAATCATAGCAAAACACAACAAAGCATTGCATAGCATAACAAAACAAAGCATAGGATAGCAAAAAAACATAGCATAGCATAACAAAACAAAGCATAGAATAGCAAAACAAAGCATAGAATAGCAAAACAAAACATTGCATAGCATAACAAAACATAGCATAACATAACAAAACATAGCATAGCATAACAAAACACAACAACACATAGCATACCAAAACATAGCAAAACACAACAAAACATAACATAGCTTAACAAAACACAACACAACAAAACATAGCATAATAAAACAAAACATATCATAGCCTAGCAAAACATAGCATAGCATACCAAACACAACAAAACATAGCATAGCATAACAAAATATAGCATAGCAGAACAAAGCATAACACACACAACCACACACACACGACCACAACCACACACACAACCGCACACACAACTATCTATCTATTTCTCTATCTATCTATCTATCTATCTATCTATCTATCTATCTATCTATCTATCTATCTATCTATCTATCTATCTATCTATCTATCTATCGCCCTCACTCTATCTATCTATCCCACTCACTATCGCATCACCACAGCATAACTCAGCACCACCACAGCATCACTAAGGAGCACAACAACATCACTATGCGCTACCACAGGATCATTGAATGCCACAGCATCACTAGTCGCCACCACAACATCACTCAGCGCCACCGCAGCATCAATCTGTGCAACCATTCAACAACAACTGGTTCAAATATGTTCTCTCAATGTTTCAAGCTTTAGTACAAATGTCACAAAATGAGGTTAGTATTTCACTTCTGTTCTTGGATTTTCGTCACAATAAAATACACTGAACATATTCTTCACAAAAGTTATTTACAAAAGTTTAAGCTGTTGCCATTATAAATTACAATAACTTTTATTTAAGTATTAATTATTAAAAAAATTATAAGCCATTGTTATTTGTAATATCAATACATCCAAGTCACGTGAATACAACACATATTGCATTACAAATGCTATAGGTGTCACAAGTTATAACTATTGGCACTGTAAATGACAAAGCTATTATTTTTGCTATTTTCAAAACCAACACATAAATACAAAATGTGTCATTTACAATACCAATAGCTCAAACTTTCTTAATGCGAGACCTTATGCATTGCAAATGCTTGTTATAACATGTTATTGGAGGGTGAACTGCTGTGCCCTTCCCAATGTAAAAGAAATGTAGCTAAAAGCAATTGCTTTAGCTGCAAAAAGCGCCCCGCAATGTACAGTGTTGTTATCAGTGTTGTAATTTAGAGATGTAATCAATTCAACATTTCATGAGTGATGTAATATGCGGGGGTTAGAAACAGTGCACAGCAAGGGCACAAGTCAGAATTACTTTCACGCACTTGAGATAATTATAACTGGTGAATTTATGTGATTTTTGTTAGTTTTAAACAGTATGTTTTAACTGGCATTTTCAGCTAACTACTACGTCCTTTTAACTTTTCTTTTTTTCAGTGAATTACGAGGGTTTTGTTATTAAAGCTAAGATATAACAATTCCTAAGTAACATCACGGTCACTCTTGTATTTTCAGTGAATTTCTATGGTTTCTTTTTAACGTAAAGTAAGATATTCATCCAGTGTGAGTCCATCCAAAGCTCCACAGGTGTCCAAACACACACTGTGCAGACCCTCCGGTCATACGCGGTGTGTGATCAAGTGCAGGGCCTGCAACCAGCCCCCGCGAGTGCACAACCTCCCTTTTTGGGTGTTGCTGAGGATCCACTACGATCCTCAGAGCGATATCTTTGTGGATCCTCAAATCCACCTCGAAGCCCCAGGGCTGTTGAACTAAACATCCTAGTGGATCCGTGGATTTTCCTAAAAATTTGATCAGTGGGGTGGGTTCCTCTAGAACCCCCCCAACAAGGCCCAAGGGATCATGGTGCCCCTGCTCTGCTCCCTTATGCCTTATTTTGCTTTATTTTTTAGGACTCAGCAACTGAGTCCCCGAGCCTTAAGATGGCGGTCGCAACTTTTCATTCAGGTTGTTGCCAGCCTATCATAATGTGTGGTTGAGCTTGCAGATCTAAATATAGTTTTGTAACCTTTCGTTCTCCAAAAACTACTGAACGGTATCACCCCAAATCACAAAATGCATGCTTTCTGGATCAAGATCTAGCTTTATGCCACATTTTGTGCAGTTTGGCGTAATTCCATTTCAGCCATTTTTGTGTTTACTCTGTTCAGTTTTCTAAAAGAAAATTCCATGGGGAAATTATGTTTTGGGCCCCCCTTTTTTCCCGGCTTCCACTTGACAGATCATCTAAAACTTTCCAGGAAGGCACTGAGGTGGGTGAACATTTTAGGGGAAAGTTTTGTGCAGCTCTGTCAAACGGCACCAAAGTTATTTGCAAACCAAAAAAATACTCTTCCTAATGTCTAGGTCCTAACTATAACTACGCAGTGGTGACCACCACTGTGTAATGCAGACACACATATCTGAATTGTAATTATAACTTACTTACTTTACATTAAACAAAACCCTTAGAAATATTCTGTGGATGAACCAAAGGCTAAAGTAGCATTATAGTTAAGGGAAGATTTCTATGACAATGTAACATTTAAAGCTAAAAAAACACTGTAATTCACCAGTTATAGTTATCTCTACTAACTATAACTTGTGATCTAAAGTAATTATAATGAACTCCCTTGCCCAGGAACAGTGTTGTCATCAATGATGTTAGTTCAGTTGTCATCAGTAATGCTATCAATGATATCATAGGTTGTGTCATGATCAATGCAATATGTGGTGCAATTAGCAGTGCATGGCGGCCAGGCCCTGCTTCCAAACCCTTGCGTCAAGCAGCTGTGAGTGGGGCGGGATGTAGGCCCTGGCCTGTGGCCAGGTCCTGTATACCACCTTTGCAAGCATCCAACCACACAGCTTTCTGACATGCACAGCATGCAGTTGATGTCACATATTCTGGGTGCACTCAGGCAGACATGCTAACTTTTTCAAAGAGTCAGAGCACCAAAATATGAAAAGTGAACCTATTGGCTTTCTCAAGGCGTTCGTATATGAATATATATGAAGCAGACCTGTCATCTTGTTCCAAAAATCACCAATGGTTTTAATCTATTGTATATTTCAGTAATTCACACAATGCAAAGTTTAATACTAGTGATTATTATAAAACATACTTAATAAAGGTTTAACAAAAAACATGCCTGTGTATCTTTCTTTTAACACAGTTTTTAATATTGCATGTTGTGGGCTGACAAATGTTAAAATAAAGACTTAGAGACATATTATAATTATAATTGTTATTATTATTTAAAATAAAACCATCAGGTCGCTGAGTCTTTCTTTCAACATTTTTCAGCCCACAAAATGTAAAAATAAAACAAGCACTAGGGTCTCTTCCCTCCGGCTGAAAAGCATAGAGTTCCAAATAGGAGTGCTTAAGAAAAAATATGGTAAGTTCTCTTTGGGTCATGGATTTAATGACACAGGAGACTTGTTTTTTTAAAAAATTTTGCTTGGGGTCCTGCTGCACTCCCTGCAGCTCCTAACAACATTTACAAAAATGCAATTGATGTCCCTGCCTTTTGTAGGGACATCATCAAACTAAAAATACAAATTTATATAGCCCTCGTAGGACACTCTTGGGTGCTCCTTCATGGAGCAGTGAATAATAAATGAGCGGTTTCAGACGTTCAATAAGTATTCATTTTTTCCTTTTCAAAATATTTTTGTGGGTGTCCCAGTGTCCACCCACACACATTGTGTGTGAAAGCTGGAGCTGAAAAATTATTTATGAAGTGGGTGCCCCGATGCCCACCTGGGACACCTGAAACTCCTTTTTTTAGTTGAGGTCCTCTGGCAGTCCCCATAGTCCCCACAGCCCCAGCTGGCTCCACTTGTGGGAACCAGACATTTTTTTTGGTAGGTGGGCGCCCCTGGGGACATTAGTGGGCACAGCGGGAGATCCAAATCCCCGCTGCCCCAGCAGGCTTCTCACCCAGTACCATCCTTTGTACTGACGGGAGCTGCCACTATGTGACTGCACCCCCCCACCCCCGGGCAGAATTAAACTTGAGTTTCCTGCCCGGGTGAGTGTGGAAATGGTATGTTCCCATTCTCCTGGCTAGGGAAACACTGTGTCCCAGAGGTAAGCTTCCTGGGACACTCTACAGTATTGGACCCCGGGATGAAGTCCCTGGGGCCAATATTGGCATGGGGAGGGGAGCATGCACCATCTCCCCTTTTTTCTGAAAATTGGGGCCTGAGAAAGAAGTCCCTGGGGCCCAACAGTGACACAGGGAGGGTGGACCACGCGCCCTCTCCCTTCAAATAAAAATCAGTCTCATGGATAGGGTCCCTGGGTCCCAAGGATGGCTTTGGGTGGAGGCTGCAAGCCCCCTTTCCCTTTTTTAATATTCAGCACAGGGGAATGGAGTCTAATAGTTGCTTGGGAATGGAGGCCGAACGTCCCTTCCTTTTTCATTTGTATTCGGCGCCGGGGGATGGGGTCCCCAGATCCCAATAGTGGCTCATGGAGGGGGTACGCATGCCCCTTCTCCTTTATTTAATATTCGGTCCTGGGGGATGTTGTTATCAGGGCACAAGAGTGGCTCAGGGAGGGGGCCCTCCCTAATCATGCCTACATCCTCAAATATTTCAAAATATTGAACCCCCATGCACTTGGCCACCACGGGGTCAAAGTAATAAAATAGGGAACAACCGCTTTTTTTAATTTTGGACCCAGCGGTGGTCCCTCTGAGACCTGTGCTACAAGGGCTAGGGGGACAGGGTATACCTACCCTGGCCTCTTACATCATTTTTTAAAGACAGGGAATTAAATAGCCAAGTCCTGTAATAGCTGTGTGACATTTTCTTTCATATTGGGGCCAGCCAATCAGAGCGCTTGATTCCTCTGTAGTGCACTTTGATGGGAGCGAGGAGGCCTAAGTGGAAAAAATCCCTCTGGGCTAATTAGAATGCTCTATTTTTTAAGTTGAGCTAGCGGGGCGCTCATGAGAGTCCTTCAAAACCAATCATCCAGATATACAAATGTTTTTGTACCCTAATTTTCCTAAACTACTGAACGGATCTAAACCAAATCAAAAAAGCACCTGTTCTGGTCCAAGATCTAGCTTCATGCCTAATGTCATGTAATTACTTCCAGCAGATTTGCCTGTAGACCTTTTTAAAAAGTCTATGGGAAATTCATGGGGATTTTGCGTTTTGGTAGCCCCCCTTTTTTTGGCTCCAGTTTGACGGATACCCCTACAACCTTTCATGAAGAAACCATGCAAATGAGCACCTTTTTTGGGAAGCTTTGTGAAGATTCGTCAAACGGATACCCCCAAAATTTTCCATGAAGAAACTAGGCAAAAAAGAGCACTTTTTTGGGAATGTTTTGTGAAGATATGGCAAACTGTGCCAAAGTTATTAGCAAGCCAAACAAGCATTGACAAAGCCAATAGGTCTCACCTATTCAATAGCTATTGGTTTTTTCAGTATGTTTTAGCCATGTTGTACACCAGTGTGGCTGCTGTTCAGCATAGCTAAAAGTTAGTGGGGTAAAGGAGAGTGGAGTGGAGTGTCGTAAAGTGGAGTATAGTGGAGTGTTAAGGAGTGGTGTGGAGTGGCATAGAGTGGGGTAGAGTAGAGGTGAGTGGCGTGGAATGAAGTGGAATGTCATGGAGTGGCATGGTGTAGTGAAGAATGTTTTGGAGTGGAAGAGCATATAGTAGAGTAGATTTGAGTGGAGCAGAGTGTCAAAGTGGAGTAGAGTGTCATAGAAGTGGAGTGACATAGGATGTCGTGGAATGGTGTACAGCAGATTGGAGTGCCGTAGAAAGAGTTGCTTAGAGTGGAGTTGAGTGCTATAGAGTGGCGTAGAGAAGAGTGGAGTGGTACAGAGTGTTAGAGTAGAGTGGCATAGAGTGGGGTTGAGTGGTGTGGTGTAGACTGGAGTACTGGAGTAGAGTGGAATAGTGTCTCGTAGAATGGGGTGAAGTAAAGGGGCATGGAGTGGCATAGAGGAAGTTGCTTAGTGCGTCGTATAGTGGAGTAGTGTTGTGCAGTGGAGTATAGTGTTGTAGAGTGCAGTGCCATAGAGTGGAGTAGAGTGGCATAGAGTGCAGTAGTGTTTGATGGAGTAGAGAATCATTGAGTGGAGAATTGTAGAGTGAAGTGTCATAGAGTGGCATAAAGTGGAGTAGAGTGAAGGGGTGTTAAGTACAGTGGTGTAGATAGATTGACATAGAGGGCAGTGGTGTAGAGTGCATTCTGCTTTTGAGCAAAGTAGCTTAGAGTGCATTGGGGTAGACTGCAGTGACGTACAGCAGCATAGAGCGTAGGGGCGTAGAGTGGTACAGGGTAGATTGCATTGCCGGAGAGTGCGGTGGTGTAGAGTAAAATGTTTCAGAGCAGAGTGAAGTGGAGTAGAGTGGTGCAGGGTAGAGTGCAAGAGGTGTAGCGTAGAGTAGCACAGAGTGCAGTGGCATAGAGTACAATGGTGTAGAGTGCAGTGGTGTGAAGTGCAGTGGTGCAGATTACATTAGAGTGGCATGGATTGATGCAGAGTGCTGTGGCGTAGAGTGTAGTGGCATAGAATGCAATGGCGTAGAGTGCAGTAAAGTGGCATACATTTGAGTGGTGTAGAGAAGAGTGCAGTGGCGCAGAGTGCAGTGGTGCAGAGTACAGTGGCACAGAATACAGTTGCACCGAGAACAGTGGTGCAGAGTAGAGTGGTGCAAAGTAGAGTGGTACAGAGCAGAGTGGTGCAGAGTACAGAGGTGCAGAGTAGAATGGAGTGGTGTAAAGGGCAGTGATGTAGAAAACATTGGTGTAGAGTGGTGCAGCGTGCAGTAGCATAGTGTTCAGTGGTGTAGAGTGCAGTCTTGCAGAGTGGCAATGAGTGAAGTGGTGTAGAGTGCAGTGGCACTGAGTAGAGTGGTGAAGAGTAAAGTGGCGCAGAGCAGACTGGAAGAGAGTAGAATTGAGTGGCATAGAGTGCAGTGACGTAGAGGGCTATGATGGAGAGTGGTGTAGCATGCAGTGGCATAGAGTGCAGCAGTGTAGAGTGCAGTGACGTAGAGTGCAGTGATCCACCAGCGATAGAGTTATTGGAAAATCAATCAATGCTTTAAACTTGTATAAAAGTCGATGCTGTATGAAAAAGAGTAAAAAATAAGATTTGCACCACATGTAATATGAGGTTATAACAAATAAGTAATTGACATATTTTGGGGGGAATTGGCCATTCTTATTAATTAGTCTTTCTGGACCCCTTTTGGGTAGTCTGTCAAGGATCTTCTATGTAATGATTTCACATATATTATGTTTTATAGTATGAATGATTGTGTGTAGTGACTCAGTATGAGTGGCATGTATGAATTCTGAGTGATTGTGAGATATGTATTTTGAATGGTGGGAGGTTTAAGATTGTGTTAAAATCACCGAAAGGGAAGTGCAGGGAAAGTTAAAATTAGCTCAGTGGTGTCTCTGCTCAAAGGTTTATTCCGGGACCCACTGGCTAGAGCTAAAAACGCGAAGGATGGTGGTGACAGGAAAGAATTAAGAGTTCCTTCACCCCTCCTTATTGCCAAAATGTCAAAATGTTTCTTCCGTGTTTCGTAGTGCCCACAGTGTTGGGTCACACTGGCATTCTTCTGGACCTTTCTGATCTCAATAGCATTATGCCCTCGATACCTGGATTAGGTACCCCTGGAAACAGTTATTTCCACAGGGAGGGTATCCCTATGTAAATCACACTTGATATTCTGTAGGGGACAGTAGAAAGAGAAATTAAATAATTATTTGTGCTGGAGTAACTGACGTGTAGACATACTCAGACTCATAAAGTACCCTCTCATAGCTCTCATATCTAAAAGCATGCATACAACACCTTTTACTACATCTTTGACAAAATCTGTCCTGAAAAATTGTCTACATGCCCACAGTGGGACATAACTTCCAATCCTGGGGTAATTCACCTCTACATGTTCACAGATGAATGTACGTTGCTGCACAAGAGTCCAATGCACTCTCGTTGAACTCATTCATGCTGCGCAGCAGAAAGCCCAACTCACTGAATTTTGTCTGAATCATGATAAAACTGGCGAGAAAATGGGAGAGACCCCATGTAGTCAAACTCTGGGGGAAACAAAAACATAGAAGAGTATGATTAAACAGTAGCATATATTATAGTATTGCCATCAAGACCCATGGGGTGGGTGTCGATAAAGTTATACATTGAGACACCTAAGATCCTGAAACTCGGATGGAATCATGGTGTCGTGGGGCTGCCAAAAAGTAATGCCCCATAAATGCTATATTTGTTGTATGTTAAGGTTGCCTGATCCCCACACACCCTCTGATGAGGAAATGCATCATAAAATAACTGTCAACCATGACATATGAGAAAGGTCGCCCCGCCTCGTGGTGCGGTTTCTCGTGTCATTGCCGTTCATGGTAAATGAGCAAGTGGTTCCAGAATCGCGGTACCATCCTGTGGTTCAGCCCCCCTCCACCACCTTCTTTCTTCAACAAGGTATGTACTCATGTCAGTTACCCCAGCACAAATAATTATTTAATTTCTCTTTGTATTGTCCTCTACAGAAAATCAAGTCAGATTTAAGTAGGGATACCCCCCTGTGGAAATAATTGTCTCAAGGGGTACCTAATCCAGGTATTGAGGGCATAACGCTATTGGGATCAAAAAGGTCCTGAGGAATGCTGGTGTGACCCAACACTGTGGGCACTATGAAACACAGCAGAAACATGTTGACACTTTGGCAGTAAGGAGGGGTGAAGGAACTCTTAATTCTTTACTGTCACCACCATCCTTCACATTTTTAGATCTAGTCGGTGGGTCCATGAATACATTTTTGAGCAGAGACACCACCGAGCTAGTTTTAATTTTCACTGCACTTCTCTTAAGGTAATCCCAATATACACTCGTAAATACAATTTTTCCATGTTTGTATTGTCTCCTCCTCCCTTTGCTCCACCCCAGGCGTGGGTCTGCATGGGGGTGTATTGAAGTAAGCCCAATGATGAAGCATGTCACAATTTTGTGAGTGAGGGAAATGTTATTCCACTGAGCATGTGCCATCTTTTGATCACTACTTTCTACTCCTCCATGTGTGTATCAGTTCTGTGATTGGGGAGGCCAGAGTAGAGAATTTTTACCTCTCCCCCTTCTGTATGTGTGAGAGCCTCAGAGTAGAGTGGCATAGAGTGCAGTGACATACAGTGATTTTGAGCACAGTGCATAGAGTACAGTGGTGCAGATTGGTATAGAATGGCATAGAGTGCAGTGGCATAGAGTAGATTGTCTCAGAGTAGAGTGAAGTGATGTAGAGTGGAGTGGTGAAAAGTAAAGTGAAGTGGTGCAGATTAGAGTGCAGTACCATACATTAGTGGCATAGAGCCTAGTGGCATAGAGTAGACAGTTTCAGATTAAAGTATAGTTGCATAGAGTGGATTGGTTCAGGTAGACTGGAGTGGTGGAGGTTAGAGTGGCAGAGAGTAGTGGCATAGAGTGCATTGGCATAGAGTCCAGTGGCAAAGAGTGCAGTGTTACAGAGTAGAGCGACATAGAGTGGAGCGGCGTAGAGTGGAGTGGAGTGGTGCAGAGTGGAGTGGCCTAGACTGGAGTGGTCTGGAGAGCAGTGCTGTATAGTGCAGTGGTGCATAGTAGAGTTCGCTGGCATTGACCAGAGTGGTGCAGAGTAGAGTGTAGTAGTGTAGAGGATAATGGCATAGAGTGCAGTAAAGTGGTGTAGAATAGAGTGGTGTAAAGTAGAGTACAGTGGCACAGAGCAGAGTGGTGCAGAGTAGAGTGGCCTAGAGTTCAGTTGTGGAAAGTGCTTTGTTGAATATTAGAGTGTTGTAGAGTGCAGTGGTGTAGAGTAGAGTGACATAGAGTGCATTGGTGTAGAGTGGAGAGCCATAGACTGGTGCAGGGTAAAGTGACGTAGAGTGCACTGGTGTAGAGCTGAGTGGTGTAGAGTGCAGTGGCATAGAGTAGAGGGAGGCGGACTAGAGTATAGTGTCGTACAGTGCAGTGGTGCAGAGTAGAATGGCATTGACTGCAGTGGCGTAGAATGTATTGGTTTTGAGTGAAGTGGTGTAGAGTGCATTGGTGTTGAGTGCAGTGGCGCTGAGTGCAGCAGCATAGAATAGAGTGGTGTGGAGTGGAGTGGCGACAGGTAGATTTCAGTGGTGTAGAGTAGAGTGGCATAGAGTGGAATGGCTCAGAGTGGAATAGAGTGGCATATAATGCATTGGTGTAGAGTAAATTGTTTCAGAGTAGAGTGCAGTGGTGCAGGGTGCAGTGGCATCGAGGAAAGTGTTTTAAAATGCAATATTATAAAGTACAGTGGTGCAGAGTAGATTAGAGGGGCTTAGAGTGGATTGGCGTGGAATGATGAAGAGTAGAGTGGCGTAGATTGTAGCAGCATACATTGCATTGGAGTAGAGTACAGTAGAGTGGCATAGATCAGAGATATTCAGAGTAGAGTGCAGTGGAATAGGGTGCAGTGGTACAGAGAAGATTGGCATAGAGTACAATGGCAGAGAGTGCAGTTTTATAGAATAGAGTGGCGTAGAGTAGATTGGTGCAAAGAACAATGGAGTAGATTGGCGTAGAGTGCAGTGGCATTGAGTGGAGTAATGCAGAGTGTAGTGGCATAGAGTGCATTGGCATAGAGTAGAGTGGAATACAGTTCAGTGGCAGAGAGTGCAATGTTGCAGAGTAGACTATCATAAAGTGCAGTGGTGTGTAGTACAGTAGAGTATATTAGCATGGAGTACAGTAGCGTAGAGTGGTGCATAGTGGAGCACAGTGGCAAAGAGTAGCGTGGCGTAGATTTCAGAGTAGATAAGAGTGACATCGAGTGGATTGGCATAGAGTGCATTGACATAGAGTGCAGTGGTATAGGGTGTTGTTGCTGGCGGTCGGAGGGGACCGCAACGCTTTTCCCTGCCTCACGTTGCTCGAGTGCTGCTCCTGCCACCGGACTCTCTCTGGACTACATTTCCCGGTGTTCCCTGAGTGGCGCGTCCTTCCAGCGTCACAGGGAAAGCGCCAGGAGGTGGCTTATAATCACGCAAGGGCTCCCGCAGCGCGGGTTGCTGAATTTCTTCTGCTTAATTTTATCTGCCACTGTGGTGCTGTTGCTGGTGGTCGGAGGGGACCGCAATGCTTTTCCCTGCCTCACGCTGTTCGAGTGCTGCTCCTGCCACCGGACTCTCTCTGGACTACATTTCCCGGTGTTCCCTGAGTGGCGCGTCCTTCCAGCGTCACAGGGAAAGCACCAGGAGGCGGCTTATAACCGCGCAAGGGCTCCCGCAGCGCAGGTTACTGAATTTCTTCTGCCTCATTTTACCTGCCACTGTGGTGCTGTTGCGGTGGTCGGAGGGGACCGCCACGCTTTTCCCTGCCTCAGGATGCTCGAGCGCTGCTCCTGGCACCGGGCTCTCTCTGGACTACATTTCCCGGCGTTCCCTGAGTGGCTCGTCCTTCCAGCGTCACAGGGAAAGCGCCAGGAGGCGGCTTATAACTGCACAAGGGCTCCCGCAGCGCGGGTTGCTGAATTTCTTCTACCTCATTTTACCTGCCACTGTGGTGCTGTTGTTGGCGGTCGGAGGGGACTGCAACGCTTTTCCCTGCCTCAGGATGCTCGAGCGCTGCTCCTGCCACTGGACTCTCTCTGGACTTCATTTCCCGGTGTTCCCTGAGTGGCGCTTCCTTCCAGCATCACAGGGAAAGCGCCAGGAGGTGGCTTATAACCACGCAAGGGCTCCCGCAGCGCGGGACGCGCACAGGTGTGCCCGGGCAAAGCCCGGGCCAAGGGCGGGCCCGACCGGGCCCGTCAGCGGCTAGAAGAGGCTGGGATGAGCCATCCCTCTAACACCTTTACTGGAATATAAGTAAGCCTTTGTAATTGACTTTGGACATAAAGGGGGGGCTCTTCTCCTATTTGGCAGGGAGTGACTTGTTAACGGATTGAGTTGTCATTAATGCTAGCTACCTATCTTGCAAATTGTCCAGATTCATACCTGAGGATATGAGCAAAGCTTTACGCAAGGGGGGGGAGGGGTAGGAGTGGTGGGGACCCTAGATGCCTTTCTCTTACGGGCAGAATCTGTGTTAATACATGAGATTGAGCTAACAGAACAGAGGCTTTCATTAGATCCATCACATCCAATCGTAGGGCACGTTCCAGTGCCAGAGCCTCCAGCAAATCTAGCCATGAGCCCCCAAACTTTGCCTGGGATCGTAGCTAGTTCACAGTTGGGTACCTCCCATTTTTGCCAAGTGGTAAACACCCCTTGTTCGACCCCACCCACCTCCTTCTAATATGCATTCCAGACAGCAAAAGTTATCACAAGCTCCCAAAGGGGATGTATGACGTTACAACACGTTATTTTACAACGCAGACCGTTACATCGCAATTTTTACAACGCAGGATCCATTACAATGCATGCCTTTACAACGCATGTCATTACATAGCAGATACTATTACAATGCATGCCATTACAACGTAAGTATAGGTAAGTATATTTTATTTAAAAAAATTTAATTAAGTTAATTTTATTAATTTAATTTAATTAATATAAAAAATGTAATTAATTTAATATAAATAATTTAATTTAATTAATTTAATGTAATTATTTTTTAAATTGTAATAAAATAAAATAAATTTAATTAATTTAATTAATTTAATTTAATTAAATAAAAAAATGGAATTAATATAATTTAATTAATTTAATTTAATTTAATTAATTTAATTTAATTAGTTTTAAAATTGTAAATAATTTAATTTAATTAATTTAAATAATTTAATTTAATTAATGTAATTTAATTAAATAATACATTGAAAATATAATTTATTTAATTTAATTAATTTAATTAATTTAATTTATTTAAATTCGTTTTTTATAAAAAACTGAACCCTAAAAATACCCCTGTACCCCAAAACCCAAACCCAGCCCTGAAACCTAAAAATACCCCTGTACCCCAAAACCCAAACGCAGCCCTGAAACCTAAAAATACCCCTGTACCCCAAAACCCAAACCCAGCCCTGAAACCTAAAAATACCCCTGTACCCCAAAACCCAAACCCAGCCCTAAAACCTAAACATACCCCTGTACCCCAAAAACCAAACCCAACCCTAAAACCTAAAAATACCCCTGTACCCAAAAACCCAAACCCAGCCCTAAAACCTAAAAATACCCCTGTACCCCAAAACCCAAACCCAACCCTAAAACCTAAAAATACCCCTGTACCCCAAAACCCAAACCCAACCCTAAAACCTAAAAATACCCCAACACCCCAAAACATATACCTCAGTACCCCAAAACATATACTCCTATACTCATACTTATTTTTAAAATTACTTAAATTAATATATTTAATTTATAATATTAAAAAACATAAATAAATATATTTATTTATATTTAATATTAATTAAATTAATTAAATAATATTAAATAAAATAAAAAAATATATATACTTACCTATACTTACGTTGTAATGGCATGCGTTGTAATAGCATCTGCTATGTAATGTCATGCGTTGTAAAGGCATGCGATGTAATGGATCCAGCGTTGTAAAAGTTGCGTTGTAATAGAAGTCCGTTGTAAAAGTTGCGTTGTAACGGTGCAATACCTCCCAAAGGAAATGATCAATCAAAGAAAAGGAAAGCGCGTATGCCCTCAAAGCTAGCCATCAGGTTTCAAAGCAGGCAAAGAGTAGGAATGTAGCATTTGGGGAGAGAGGGTCCAAAGTTCCACCCACCGACACTGATAACACAAAGGGGGCGAGGTTAGCTCTGTTCCACCTGCTTCGGGGAACGGATAACCTGACCCCTTAAGGGTTCATGATGAACTCTTAAAACATCTGGAAGAAAAGCTTTTAGCCCTGATCAATCTTGTTATGTCCAAATTAGAAGCAATTGACCAGAGATTGAGTTACATTGAGAAGCACATATCTAAGGACCCACCCGCCATTCCTGGGAACAGACAAATTGAAGACTTAGCTACCAGTGAGACGAGAACCTCATCTAGATCACCACGTCTTAACGTGGCCTGCCCTTCGTCTTCCACGGTAATCCCTCCAAACCCTTCTACATCACATGCACCGACTGGTAGGGAGGAGCCAAAGGGCCCAGTAGGGAGACTACAGGGATTGGGAGGGGCTTCGCCGGCAGCTATCTCCTTGCATCTTCCACCCAAGGCGACTCCACACACCATCATACTAGCAAATGTCCCGAAACTCCAACCTAGAGAAGAGGAACATCGGTATGCACTCAAGAATAATGCCCTCCACTTTCTGAAAACCAAGACAGGGCTTGGGAATCATCTCTTTGCAGAGTTTAAGATGGTGAGAAGGGTTGCTTGGGTAGGACATTCTGATAAAGGTTTGGACGGTGATTGTATAGTCTTAAGCTTCAGGTCCCCAAACATGGTTCTGTGTATTTTGGATCGGGCAGCCCCATTTAGGGCTAGCATAGAGGCTATTAGTGTTCTCCCATTGGGATATTTTTATCAACCTGGTACACATCCCAGGGTTGCAAGGGAGAGGACAATCTCGAACTCGCCAGAACCTAATAACCGTGCAGTTCTGACCACCAATAGATTTAAAGTGCTTAGCACGCTGGAGGAAAACGATTGACTACATTCAAAAACTGACTCTAATACCCACAGGGAAAGCGTACCCAAGGGCTTAAGAGATAATATAAATATAATGAGTAACCAGAGTCAAGGGGGCCCACTCCCAATATTAATCAATGCACCAGAGGGCTCAAACAACCGGGAAAGTAAGGTCACAAAGAATGCTGTGTGCTCAGTGTCGGGCAAAACTGCTTCCAGCTTAACTCCTGGTGTTAGCCGGCTTCATCAAAACAGCAATCCTAGCCCTGGTCATATAAAGTTGTCTTTGGTTTCATGGAACATTGCAGGGCTAAAAAGTAAACTAACGTCACTAGATTGGCTTTCTTTTATTGACAAAAATGATGTCATAATATTTCAGGAATCGTGGTCAGTGGAGCCGGAGTTTAGACTAGGCTATTTAAACTTTTTTAAGCCTGCCATTCCCGGCCAGCGGGGTAGACCAATTGGGGGCTTAACCATCTGGGTAAGACAGGATGACAGGTATAAAGTCAAACAGATGGACTCAGAGAGCAGTGAAATTCTAATAATCAAAATCCAAACTTCGGAGCTCAAGGACCTCTTTATTTTTAATATCTATGCAAGATGAAGCCTGGGGGCAAAGCTTCGGACATTGTTGCCTTGTTAGATTCCTATCTTGATTATTACAATGGAATGGGGAACATTCTAGTAGCGGGAGATTTCAATTGCTGCTTTGAATCTCTAGACAGCAACAATGTAGATCTTGCCCTTGAGGAAGACCTCTATTGGGATATCCCGCAACTATCCCTACCTCCTATTAAAAAGTGGACGGAAGCTGCATTGCACCTCAAAGTATTATGCCTAGAACAAGGGTAAAGGGCAGCAAATGGGAGGACGAAATCTGACAAGCAGGGCGCTCCCACATTCAATAGTGGATTGAGTAGCAGTCGCATAGACTATATACTTTTTAGGAAGGAAAATTGGTCTTTTCTCAAGGATATGGTTGTCATGGAAAGGGTGGAAAGTGACCACAATCCCCTGGTATTGTCTCTTCACCTGCTAGGAAGTTACTCCCCAGAAGTTCGTCCAGTGGGTACTGAAATATACCTTAGCAACGATATGAGGAGAGTAAAATGGTCGAACTGCCTTAATAAAGAGGATCATTTAGTTGCTCTGAGTGAGTTTATTTCTAAGGCTACAGTAGACCTCCAAAACTGTGTTATGCACCAGCATATGTTGTCTAAAGTTATCCCCATCCATATCAAAATTTTTAATAAGCTCAAGGGCTTTTTTATAACTAAAGTACAAAATCTCAAGAATAGGGCCAAACCAGGGGTGGAAACATGGTATGGGAAATCTTGTAGGGAAGCAAATAAAGCACTAGCCAGGGCGATAAGAACTAAAAACAGGGACACGATCAAAAAGGCGAGGGTGGAATATAAGAAAGTGCAACACAAGGCAAAAAGGGAATTGGATGAGCAGTATTGGATTGAGCTGTACCATGCCAGCAAAGATAGGAACATGGTTGAATTAGGGAATCTGGTTAAACGGGGCAAGGGGAAGCCTAATGAATCACCATCTAATTATGTAGCACCCAAGTTGTTGGTATCGTATTTCACGACCCAGTTTGCTTCCCCAGTTCGAGACTCTGAGTTGTAACTTGGTCTCCCTAATATCCCTACAGACACCGCACCGTTACACTTCACTAAGCTGGAGGTTGAAAGAGCATTAAACACGGTCCCGAGGGGTAGAGCACCCGGGTTGGACTGTGTACCAGCTGACTTGTTTTTATATGATAAGGAAGTATGAGTGACTTACATTCAGTCCCTGGCTAATGCCATTGCAAAAGGTTCCCCTATACCCGAATCATGAAAGGGTGCTGAGATCATCTCGATTTCTAAAAAGGGGGATCGTTCAGACCCCGGAAATTACAGGCCCATAAGTCTAATTGATTGTATCCAGAAGGTGACTTCTAGGCTTGTGTTGAGCAGAATGCAAGTCTGGATCAATGAGTTTGACATTTTGTCTACTTTACAGGCTGGGTTCCGCTCACACACGAACACTATCGATCAGGTTTTTAGATTTGTTTTAATTTACTGGCGTGTGGTAATCCTTAGAGGCGGCACGCTTTATGCCGCATTTGTAGACCTTAAGTCGGCATTCGACTTAGTGCCCCGTGTCAAGTTGTGGTGTGTTTTTGCCGAACAGAGCATGCCCCTTGATCTATTGGCTTTCTTAATTAAACTCCATGATGCGACCTTCGCACAAGTACGCTGGGGACAGCAAGGGAGAGTAACTGAGAGGTTTCCTATCGCTAGAGGGGTTCGTCAAGGATGTGTACTTGCACCAACACTCTTTTCCTTGTACATCAATAGGGTGATCCAGTATTTTACGAATCATCCTACTGACGCCCCAACACTTGACGGAAGGAAGATCCCTCTGCTAATGTTTGCAGATGACACCTTGTTAATTTCCAAAACGCAACAAGGTCTCCAGAAGGCTATTATAAGCTTTGAGGTGTTCTGCAAGGACCATGGGCTTATTATCAATGTGAACAAGACAAAGTTCATGGTCTTACATAAGCACAAGTCAGTAAGAGGGAGGTTGGTCATGAAAGAAGTCATGCTAGAGCAGACCGAAGTCTTTTCCCACCTCGGTATAACCTTAGGCTCCAAATTTGACTGGAAACCTCATACTAATCAGTTGGCTGTTAAACATGCATAATTAGCGCCTCTCACTCACAAAACCGATTGCCCCCGTGCTTAAAATTTACAATACAAAAATGAGTGCGTCGGTCCTGTATGGGGCCAAACTCTGGGGGTTCAGTAACTTAGCAGCACATACAAGCTCCCAAAACAAGTTTGTGTGGGGAATAACAGGCCTCCCTCCATCTACGCCACCATTGCCCCTCTATTATGATTTGGGATACCAACACTAGAGGATGTGGCACTTTACAGACCTGTGACCTACTGGAGAAGGCTGTGGGTCACCCCTGAGCTCTCCCAGTATGCTCAGGCTTTTCTTGAGGTTAGAGATGCCGACAGTACATGCAGAATTTCATGGATGAATGAGACTAAGGCAACCTATAATGCAATGGGCTTAAAATCACTGTGGGAGAACCCCGCAGCTAATATTTTCCCGCCTAGAAAGGCCTTTAAGGAGCTATACTTGAACATAGTCTCCATGAAACGTTTTAGGATTTTAACCAGTCCTTCTTTAACAAGAGATTTCCTGGAGATCAAACATGACAACGCTTATGAAGGGTACTGGGATTTTATTACGCTTTCCTGCGATAGGAAAAGGTACCACCAATTTAGGGTGGGAACCCTCCCAGTTAATTAATTTACCAGCAAATGGGGCACCAAGGCTAGTACGCGATGTCCATTCTGTCTGTTACGGCCGGAAAGTAGCACACATCTTGTTCATATGCCCAGTGTACAAACATCCGAGGCACACCTGGTTGAAGCCCATTTGCCGGTTGAAGGGCATCAAAACCGGCAAAGAGGCGCTAAGGATACTAAAAACAGATTGCACAGAACCCATAGCCATTGCTGTTACTAAATTTTTACACTGGATGTGGGCAATCCGTGCACATAAGCTAAGCCTGTTATAAAAGCTTTTTATTAGTATAATATTAATCTAGTCATATCAATTCTGTGATACATACTGCACTGTGGGGTGGGATTTTCTACGTTTTTAAAGTTGTATTCTGCTTTTAGATTGAATTATTGTGTATATGGATGGAGTAATTTGTTGATTGATTTTTTTTTTGCTGCACCAGTCCTGTCTTATGAGAATGAAATGTCCAATTTTTTTACTTTAATGTATTGTCTTTTATGATATGTGAATCGAAATAAAGACTTTTTAAATTGAATTTCAGTGCAGTGTTGCAGAGTAAAGTGGAATAGAGAAGAGTGGTACATAGTGGTACAGGATGGATGGTGTAGAGTGCAGTGGCGAAGAGTGCAGTGGTGCTTAGTAGAGTAGTGTGGGGTAGAGTGCATTGGCATAGAGTAGAGTGGCTTTGATTAGAAAGGCGTAGAGTGGAGCGGTGCAGAGTAGAGTGCAGCAACACAGTGTGGAGTACCATGGAGTGGAGTGGTGTAGTGTGGAGTGGTGCAGAGTAGACTGCAGTGATGTGGAGTAGTGCAGAGTAGATCGGAGTGGGGTACTTGTTGTGGTAGCGTACTGCCATTACAGACAACACATCTTCAATTAAAATGACTATTACATTTAAACAAACATACAGTTTTACTGATAAAAATACACAGCACACAAATGATAATGTGAGGAAATGTTTTTACCTGGTTTATTGATTTGTTTATTGGATTAAAATATTTGTATTCACCACACTTTTACTTGATTTGTACTTTTTTATTTCTGATATATTCTGAAATATCTGCACAGTTTACTTAAAGACATTTAAATGTTGTGCTGTGATTAAAAAAATAGCATTTTACAGCCTTCTTCAAGCACACCCCCAGTATGAGTGCCACATAAAACCCTCTCACTCTGAAGTCAGAGAAAGAAGTCCCAGTCCTTTCCTGAATGGAAGGCACGGAATGAACCTGGACAGCCAAAACACAAATAGCGCCAGCAAATAGAAAGCAAGCAAATGTGAGTTACAAACCACAAAACCAATGGTAAGCAATGGGCGGAATGTATTCCCGGAGAAGCTTTCCGAATGTCCCCAAGATGTTGTTAGCAAACCAGGCAGCTGCTCTGTCTGGCAGGTTTTGCCCTAAAAAGGCATTTCCTATGGAAACGCAGACGTAACTATAACTACCCAGAATATATAAAATCACTTCTAGATCCACTGTCTCTAATGGCTCGCTACATGTGAATAAATTACTAAAGTGAATTTTGACGCGACTATCATCTTAGTGAATTATATACGTTTTCATTTCATTGCCACTTCAGTTAATTTAATTTCATATTTCTCCTGAACGTATACTGTGCAGGAACCTGAAGTATTAAAATATGTTACCAGTAAAAGCTGTTACTCTTTTACCCGACGTAATTTGGGAAACCATCTTTTGAAATGTCTGTATCGTCTGAAGCAGCCCGTTCTACACCGCCGTCCTAAAAAGGGTTGGAGGACCATGGAGTGGCAGAGAAAAGGCATGGGCAAAGTGGGCTCTGGCCCAGGGCCCCAGCCTCCCAGGGGGCCCCCTTATAGCGCCAGCTCTGATTTGCAGAGAGTCTTGCCCAATGACCTTGAATAATTTTTAAGGAGATTGTTTTAAATACCAGTTTCCTTTTATTTTTAATGTGGGTGAAGTGTGAGAGTCTATTGCAGACATTTTGCAGAGAAATGTTGTGTTTATGTTTCATACAACCTCCATTAAAAAGTTTCTTTAAGATCAAAACAGGGCCTGTCATATGAGAAATGGGAGGGTGTCACAGAGTTTACTTGCAATAATATTAGGGAGCTGCTGCTGTTTTACAATATTGAGAACACGTCACTGTCCCTGAATAGTAGATGTTAAACACATTTAGAATAAACATGTAAATGTAAATGTGGGTGTACTTGTAAAGCGCACTGTGACTCCAAGGAGTATCCTGGCGCTGAAGACCGCTGGGGAACCCGTCCTGGTTTTCCCTGTGAGATGGTCCCTTTCTGGGTATCTCCAAGGTGAAACCAGGCATCCCCGGCGTCTGTGGGGGGCCGTTGTAGAGATGAGGCAAGCTTAATGCCCAGAGTTGCCGAGTGTGTTCCCTGGTTAGAGTAGGCACCGAGGTGAGAATTATCGAGTCCGTTTGACCCTGGTCCACGACCCTGCCGCGTCGGGGATTGAACCTTGGTCCCAGGCCGTTCTCTGCTTACGGGTCTGTCGCCTCTAACCAGTGAGCCACACCACTCCACCGTCCACTGTCACTGTCCCTGAATAGTAAATGTTAAACACATTTACAATTTGGATGATTGTGCTTGTGCATTGTCAGTGACTTGGCCAAACAGGGCGTGAATGAGCTGAAATTGGATCATGAATTCAAAACTGTTCCGAACAGGGGCCCCCAAAATATGTTTGGCCGCGGGCCCCCAAAAACCTTAAAATGTCCCTGTGGGGAGGAGGTGAAACTCGCTCTTTACTCTCGCGAGGACATTGCAGAATGGTCATGGTCACACTCAGATTTTCAACACACCTGGTCCCATAGTGATCTACATTTGACAGCCAGTGTCCGGGGACAGGAAGTCAGAGCAGGCGGGATCTGGCTGGCAGTTTTAACGTCAGTGGGAGTGAGAGGCGAGCTGTGGTCACGGGCCTGCTTGGCGGGCAATGTGTTTCTGTTAGGAAGCGTTCCTTTTTATTGGTTCAAATATGAACTGTTAAACCCAGGGTAAGCTGCTTTAAAAAAAATTAAGAAAACAAGACATTCATTACTTTTTGGTGGGGACAGTGGAAGAGGGAGGGAGGACGGGCTGCTTTTTTAACCCCGGAGGGCACGTTGCAAAACATTTAAATGTAAAAGAAACTCATATTTTTTTAGCTCATTCATCTTTGCAAATATATTCATGCTTGTTTTTTAACTTCTACGCTTGGAATAAAAGCGCATGAAGAATATTTAATTTGCTCTTCATCGGTTTGAGATCCTCACAGTCAGTGGTAAACTGTGACGCCGTCATTTGAACCAAGAATGGAGCCTTAAATCCCAGTGACGCATCATTTACCACGAGCCTCCGTTAGGCGGTAATGCCTGGATTCTGAGGGAGTAAATACAGAAATCTCTCTTCAAACTGGAGGCCGTTTTCTGCTGGCAGTCTTCCACTAGTAATATCAGGCCCACTCCTAGGAAGTGCATGTCCCCAGGGTGTACCTAATATCCAGGGCCAATGCAATTATGCGGCATTAGGGCACCAAATTATTCTTTCAACAGGGTTGTCTAAATTATGCTGCAAAGGCAAATTATGCGGCATAATGTTGCACATTTTTGATACTATTGTTTCCTTATTTTGTAATTTTTAGGCATGGTAATACTGCCTGAGCAAAGATTTTGCCTCAGAAGTACCACTTTAAAAACAAATATAGAAAAAAATCAACCAAAGATGACCAGTTAACATTTGCAAAGGGCCTCACACTTCACCAGAACCCAGGTCGCCAGGGTTTTAGCAACTTTTGATCCGTGTTAGCTAGAATTTCTTTTTTTACAAAAATCTGAAGATTATGCAGCAAGTGATAGATTGCGAGAGAAATGACGGAAATCCATAATTATGTCAAAAAAGCCATGGTCGCAGAAACACATAATCCCAATGACCCTTCTTATTTCTCAGACTGTCATTAAAAGATACCCCATTGCACGTCCATAGCAAAACTCAGACTAAAACCAGCAAAAAGCTGTTTTGTTATGTACTTTTTCATCCGTTGTACATCCACCATTGACATACCAAAATATTTGGTATCACTGGTGGTGGAATTGGACAGACCTGATTTTTAATGAGCACATCGTCAAGCAAATGAACTGTAGGTGGAAAGATGGAAGTTGGGCAGGTCCTCCAGTGGTGGGACTTTACATTCCACTGAGTATCACTAGCAATACCATTTAAATCAGCGGTAACTAGGATCACACCATACATTATGAGGTTTAAGATGTTGCTGAAACTTATGGAACCTTATGAGAAGACAAGGCTCATCATATTGTTCGATTTCACACAGAGCAGCCCTGTCTCCCCCTATGATGAGCTGCTGAAAATATTTTGGGAATTTGTTAGTAGTAAATTCTCAACCTCAAACAATGGCCTGTTGTAATGTCGGAGGGATCCCAGCGCGGTTAGCTGCATGATAGTGGTTGGATTTATGCCAGACATAGTGATCGCATCACACTGGCTCTCACGCCATGAGCATAGCTAATATTACTGCAGCAAGCGTAGTGGTAATGTGCTACAGGAAGTGTGAGGCCATAACCCATAATACGCAATCTATGTCACTTTTCAAGGCTCAATTCTGTCGACAGGGCCCTGTGCCTAGTGCACATTCAGAGGTACTTCCCAAAGTTTTATAATCCTACCATCCTGTTATCAAGTTCTCTGTATGTAGCTGGACAGGTAGTGAGGACATTCAATGAGAGATCATCCACCATGAATGTCTTCACTGTCGCTCCAGTCAGATGAAGAGAATTTGCTAAGATCAAGGATGTGTACTTTCAAACACCCTCCGAGCACACCTCAGTCTCAAAGGAGATCTTCTAAAGCCCAGAAGACGAAAGACTCGCCTCATCAGCTCGGCATAGGATTAGGAGAGATCCCTGCTCATGGCCACCCACCTCCAATGCACGCTCTCTCTCTCTCTCTCTCTCTCTCTCTCTCTCTCTTTTTTTTGCTGGTCAGACACCTAAGAATAACATAGTGGCCCTCCATCCTGCAGATTCTGCTGAGAATCCAGGGGATTTCCCTTCTACTCAATGCACCCACAGTGTTTGTACATTACCACTGCCTTGGCCTGTATGCCATTCTGCCTCCTTCAGGAATATGTTTGAGACAAACTAGAGGTTTGTACATAGGACTTGGCTGTGCATACCTTATCAGTGGCTAATGCATAGATATGAAGATGTGAACTAAAAATTCTATGTCGATGAAGCCTATATCGCATCAAGTTAAATAATCATTAAACACTCTATTGGATGGCATTCAAGCTTTAATAAAGTACTGATTGCATAATGTCTTCAGAGACGTTACCAGGGCTATTCACAAAGGTAACTTACACTTATGAATAGTTTACAGGTCTAAGTTTACTGTTACATACATTGCCAATTTCATTAATATCTACAGAGATATTACATTTATTACGCACTTGAATACCGGCAAAAGAAAGGGCAGAGTATTTACTAAATATAGATGATTTTACAGATATCCTTCATTTCTACATGTTACCAAATGTTGTGCCCATTAGCACTACAAAGGTTACAGGAACTTGGGTCTAGGTGTAGCACACTGGATACTTTTCGGTACGGAAAACTGTCACTATCATTGGATGATATTATCAGTGATGTCATCAAAAAGGTCATCAGAGATGTCATCATTGATGTCATAAAGGATGTAATTTAACATGTCATGAGTGATGTATTATGTGAGGTAATAAGCAGTGCATGGCGAAGTGCAAGCCATGGTTATCTCACTGAAGTATAACTGGTGATTTTCAATTATTGTTTTGTCTCATTTCAACACCTAACTATTACCTCACTTTAAGCTTTGGTTTCTTAATTAATTTTTAAGGTTTTGTATAATGTAAGCTAATATTTTTTCCATTGTCTGTGTGCTATGCCAGCACACATCAACAGCTCCCTGTGGTCAGCTTGCTGCCAGCTGTGGTCATCTTACTTCCCTGCCCCCTCCTGCCTACTCTTCATGGTCAGATTGCTGCCCCAACGCCCCTGCCAGCTCTCCATTCTCTGTGTGCTGCTCCTGCCCCCTCCCACCTGCACTCTGTGCTCAGGTTACTGTCCCTGCCCCGCTAGTTTGCCAAAGCTGAGGAGCTTGGATTGGAAAGGTGGGGCAAGAGAGAAAAGGTTTAATTGTTCCAATGTCATGTAACAATATATCCCTTTTTTGCTTAACTTACTGTGTGGCTAGACATTTTGAAGGGAAACACAACTCTCATAGAGACCTGTTGTCATTTTATTTAATTGACAGAGTCCCACTGCCATGAAGAGATGACTACAGGATAAAGACCCTCCGGAAGGTGAAATCCTACTTATCTTCAGAAGGTTCACAAAGCATCCCGGTGGCCTCAATATTGAGGAGGAATTGGTACTCCACTTTGGATAATTATAATATATGTTGCTAACATGAAGACAGAAGCCCTGATTATCAGTTCCTCGTAATACTCTGGCCCATGCGCAAACTCCAGAATTTTAAGGTATTTACCGCATCTGATAATCATTGGAGGCATTAAATAAATCAACCTTCATTAAATTTAGACAGTACAATCCTGTCGAAATTTAACAGTGGAAAACATATTGTATTTACTGTATCATGCAGAATTTGGTGCATTAAACACCAAAATCCACGTTATTCCCCATGAACTCGTAATATGTGTCATTTATCACCCCTGTTAAATACCATACACTGTGGTATCATTAGTTATCAGGGGCGATGAATAACGCCTTAGCTCGTAATCAGGCACAGAGTGTTGAGTAACCAGAATTTCTGGATCTAATTTAAATTCATGTTCTTTGTGAAATTTTACATTCTAGGAAATATTTACATTAGTTAGACATAACAAGTGATGGAAAGAAGGCAGGTTAAATGCATCACTGGCAGCATCCATATCCACACATTCCTCATAAGAGCACACTCATTTATTAGAAGGACATGTTGTTCTCGGGGTAAGTCAAGCCCACATTGGCAAACAGGATATATTGTTGCATGAAGTTGGTACAGTTGAACCCTTCCTCTCTTCCCCAACTTTTCAGCTCCCAGTGTGTAACCAATGACTTTGCGGAAGGAGATAGCAACAGGTCAGAGGACCAATTACTATATGCTTGGTGACTGTGGGCCCGATTCACAGAACTAACTTAAGACAAAATCCTAAACTTACTACCATTTTGGTATTCACAGAAGGCATTTAGGAGTCCTAAAGTTAGGAGTCCTAACTTTACTACTACTAAATTGAGAAAAATCCTAATTTTAATACTTTCGGTATTCACAGAAGGCATTTAGGAGTCCTAAAGTTAGGAGTCCTAACTTTACTACTCCTAAACTGTGAAACATCCTAACTTTAGGACTTTCGGTATTCACAGAAGGCATTTAGGAGTCCTAAAGTTAGGACTCCTAACTTCTGTGAATACCGAAATGAGTAAGTGTCTTCTGTGAATACCAAAATGAGTAAGTGCCTTTTGTAAATACGAAAATGGTAGTAAGTTTAGGATATTGTCTTAAGTTAGTTCTGTGAATCGGGCCAAGTATTAGGTATTGGAGAAATGCCAGCAACACACTTCGCCACTTCGACATGACCTATAATGAAAATCTGTGATATAAATGTGCACGTATTGAAAAATAATAAAATTTGAGGAATGAGAGTGTGTGATCTCGTGTGAGGGGTATGGGTTTACTTGAAGATTGCCGGTAGATGATAATGATGTGTTTAGAATGAAATGATTATTCATTGGAACACATTGCAAACAGATTAAATAACATACAATGAGCAGGCATCTGATGCAAGATAATTGCTCTTAGCCCGCAACATACAACGTAGAAAGAATATTGGATGGGGACACAGCCCTCTTTCTTTTTTCAATTAACCGCTAATGAAGATACATATGTTACGTACAAAATAGTCTGAATGACAAAGACACTGTGCTTTAATTTTGCTAATGATCTTGGTATTTATGATATGAATCAGCTGCTCAAATTAGTCATAACTGACTGTATTTGGAATTGTGAAACATAGACAAAACAAATGATACAGTATTTGGAGTCTTCAGGACCAACACATCACCATTGAATGATGCATGGAGACCTGCTGAACTCGGCCCATCCCCCTCTCCAGCAGACCACGTCTGCACCCTCTGCAGCGTACTGGACAGCAAGCTATCTATTAAGAAACAGGTAAACGCAATCTTATCCGCCTGCTTCTACACCCTACGCACGCTCCACAAGATCTTTAGGTGTCTCCCAGTCAACACCAGAAGGCTTGTCATGCAGGTCCTCGTCACCAGCAGGCTGGACTACAGGAACACACTCTAAGTAGGATTCGCTGCATGCCTCCTGAAGACACTACAGCCATACAAAACGTAGCAGCAAGATTCAGCCTTCACCTCCCCAGACATCCCCACATCACACATCACCTCACAAGCTACACGTGCTACCGATCTACAAGAGATGCCAGTTTTAAGAGGTTGACTCAGGCATACAAATCCCTCCACAGCGAAGGACCAGCAAACATCAAAAACACATGACCGTCCAACAACTGACCAGACACCTGCGATCCGCCTCCCTCTTCCTCCCAGACACCAAGGCAACAGCAGAGGATGCTCCTTCACGTAGAAGGTGGCTAAAACTTGAAACGGCTTTTTCCAACACCTCAGGTCAGCCTCATCATTCCAGCAATTCAGGAAGTATTTATACATAGCATGTATGCACTTCTGATTCACCTTTTATCACTTTCACTGTGCTGTCACCTTTTAGGGGCACCTTGTTTCTAAGAAAAATATAAACATTGCATTGTGAATATTCAACAATGAAATATGTATAAATAAATGCACTAAACGCTTACCTGTCTCTCATACATTTGAGAGGTTTTCTTCTATCTCATTGCAATACCACTGCTGTGGAAGTCAAGGGCTACACTTCACCCGTCGAGACCATTTTTTGTGAATAATTATTTGCCCTGTCTAGGTCCCTGGATTACTGGGTCACCCCTTTTGTTCTGGAGGTCTACAAAAGCTAGCTAGCTCGACTGGCATCATTTTGGAAAATTATTTACACTTGATTGCATCTCTGGATGACAGACTTGAAAATGATGCTTTTCACTCACAGTATTTCAGAACATTTGGGATCGTTAATGCAGTGCTTAATTTGTAAAATCTTAAGTGCCAAGGCTCTGACCCGAAGGCCACTGCGGCTTGCACCACTCATTCCCCCTGTCATTGCTGCCAAAACAACTACTAACCATCTCTCTCGCATGTAAACACGACAGTTCAGATTATTACAGATCCCCAAAGCTAAAGGAATGGATTGGGAGCTATGTATTAGTAATTTATTTATGTATATTGCTTTCCTAAAGAACTGTTATACTGCTCATCTCTAAAGTACATGAGCAACGCTACTGCCCTAAGTGTGGTGTTGACAATTAGGTGCCAGTGCAGAGCACCAGTAACCAATTAAGTGCCGGTGCTCAGCACCGGAAAGCTCCGGCTTAAATTAAGCACTGCTAATGGCTCAGTGCTCTAATTTCTTCTATTGTCCCCAAAAGCATAGATTTCCTCTATGTCTTCTTTGTAAAGACTGCTAGTTTTGTCCTCCATAGTACACTGTGTCAAAGATTGGTCCGAGGTTAATATTTTACAAATTACAGAACTCCTTAAAACAACTGGGACCAGACAGGATTCTGAGTGCAATAGCGTAGAGCTTTAAGGTTTGGTGGACTGGGATACATCTGCCTTTATTCAACTTTGTGAACCAGAATCTTTCTGTGTCTCCTATGCCTGCTCCTTCTACAAGGTTGTGCAGCACGATAACAGATCTGCAAGACTGGGGAATTTAAAAAAAATCTGCAGTATAGCCAGCTTTGGAAAATAAAAAAAACAGGGTAATGACAGAGGAGGCACAGAAAGAGGTTGCACAGAGAAATGACCATTAAGCCAAAAGAGTATGTGTGCTGTGTCTCTGTTTAACCATTCTCTCTCTGAGCCTCTAATCACTGTGCCATGGATTTTAATTCCAAACTTTTGTGGTGCTGCATGTCGTCAGTGCAGAAACATTGGAGGATAAAAAACAGCACACTAGCACTTCTGCCAAGACAGCAGTAGCCAGTGGCGGCTTCTCCACTGAGGCGGAGGAGCATCACCCCACTGCTTTTAGCAGTGGAAATGAAGGAAAAATAAAATGATAATAACTGGATGTTATTATCATTGTAATTGTTCCTGCATTTTTGTGGGGCGGGCTGCTCTGCTCTCAGAGCAGGGGAAGGAGTGGTGGCACTCTGTAAAGTGTGCATGAATGCTTGACAAGCCCTCTCGGGCCGGCCAAACAGTCAGGCACACTTTGCATGTTCTCCATGCAGGCTGCATTACAGCCTGCTTGGAGGACATGCCCAGGCCCCCATTCCTCATCTGAGTGCCGAACCACAGCGCTCAGACCGAGAGCCTGGGTGCTTACCAATCACAGCGCTGTATTGCAGTGTTGTGATTGGTCAGGGGAGCATGGCTGCTTCCTCTTCCGGCTGGAGCAGAGGGATGAGAATGACGCAGAGAGACGGGAGGAGGTAAGTTTTCTTTTTTTTCTCTTTACCCCCGCCCGCCTCACCACCCCGGTCTGTACCAGCCGCTACTGGCAGTAGCAGCACTGCAGCCAGATCTCGCCTCTTCTTATTTGCTCCAAGTGAAATGAAATGCTGCAGTTTAAAGGACAGCACTTTAAAGGCTACAGTGAACATTCATGTGCCACAGTGCTTTCTGCAGGGGGCCTGAGCTGTGGGATTGGAAGCTGGTGACCTTCAACAACCTCCAACCCTTTTCACTGAAGCCCTGTTTCAAATGCAAGAAAAAGCAGTAAATACAGTTATTGAAAGGTAATTAAATGTAATGGATTTCACCTACATAAGCTGATGGTATATAGTTATAGTCATATTTACAAATAGTTTGGTGCTTTAAACAATGTGATAGGTTTTTGGCCACTGAAAATTGGAACAGAATAATTTACAGAGCTGAAGATTAGGGGTGAACAAAATTCGAATTCTTTGCTTTTGTGTAATTGCATGATATTTTGGCAAGAATTCGCAAAATTATGCGTAATTACGCAAAAAGCTAATTTCTCATTTAGCACTATATTTATATTTAAGTGTAAAATGCTGCTCGAGTTCTGTGTTCCTGTGCATTTACTCCAACTTTTTACAGAAAATGGCGCATTTGTGGTAGATTTTTCCGCTAATGGGTTATACTTACACAAAGTGATATAATGGAGTAATTTCTTGAATTTCACACTGCGAATTACATCTGCGTATTTTAAACTTTACACAGGATCAAGTGAAGACAATGAAATTGATCGATCAATCAAGTATTTAACAAGCATTTACAATGCAATGGTCTCGGCATTATTAAAGGTAGAGCTATTGGCATTGCTTATGATTTTTTTTTATCATAAATAAATGGCATTGTCATTTACATTGCCAATAACTTAATCGTTAAATAAATGGCATTGTAATTTACAATGCCAATAGCTTAATCGCTCTCAAATGCATGACCTATTGCATTTACACCCACACAGAGCCACACACACAAAGCCACCCACACACACATACAGAGCCACCCACAAAGAGCCACACTCACACAGACAGAGCCACCCACAACGTCTCTCACCTCTCAATGACTGAGCTAAGCAGCCAGGCTCCAGCTCACCTATCACAAAAGCCGACCCTTCTCCACCGAGTGGAAGACACCACACCTGTAAATATTTATTCTTTGTCATGGCAAAGCCCCGCACTGATCAAAATGACAACCACACACACGGTCCTCGGGTAAATGAAAAGATCGCACAATAGGTGTGCGCGCTCTCAGCTTATACGTCTTTTGGCTGTTGGAGTCCCTTGTCCAGTTTATTCTCGCATTTATTTTATTCAAGTGCACAGAATTCAAATTATGAAAATCACAGTGAACACAAGTTCCTGGAAAACGTCACTTTTCTTTTGTAACGTGTTGTTTGCTACCTCTTGCATTTTGTTTGCTTTTGATACTCGCACAAATGCCACCATTGCCTACGTTTGTTCTTCCCACACAGCACCCCCTCACCTCACCCCACACAGCACCCCCTCACCCCACACAGCACCCCCTCACCCCACACAGCACCCCTCACCTCACACAGCACCCCACACAGCACCCCCACACCCCACACAGCCCCCTCACTTCACACAGCACCCCTTCCCCCAGCCCTCCAAACATCACACGGCATGGAGTTCAAGCACCTCTTACCTGCGCGGGTCATGAACTTCCACCGAAAATGACTTCTTTCCCCCCCCCCCCGGGACTCCACTTCCTGGCGCTGGTGTGCGCTGATCCTTGACGGCCCCAGTTCGGAGCGCTCGGCGGGGGGGGGGGCTGACCTTAATACGGCTTGGAGCAGTACAATGGGGGGGCGGCCCCCGCCCTGAAGCCAGTACAGGGGGTGGCAGGGCTCTCGGGCGGGCACACACAGACAAGCCCCAATGACCCCATATGCCCAAATCTGACCCTACCACACCGAAGGCTCGCCCCAACACCTCTCTACTGCCCATCACGCGTTCCTGCGGCAGGAGGTGTGTGCGAGGAGTTTCACTGTTTGGCGTCTGCCGAGAGAGCGCCCACGTTAGCCAGTCCTTGTCAGACTTTGTTTGGGGAGTGCTGACTCTGCCCCCGGGGGCAGAGTCAGCACTAGCAGATGGAAATCTCCACAAACGCGGCTCTGGTATAATCAGAACCCATACACCCCGAGGACTTTGAACATACATTTTTCGAAGAAATCCATCACAAACAAGTGTTAAGAATTCTGACACTTTTGAAAACTGCACAAATGGTGTGAGTACTTATATGTTTTGTATGTCCTGACGAATGCTCTATAGACCCGGCTGGGCCAAAGGAGCAGAAACATGTCAACCGTTTTGTAAAAGATATAAGGTAATCCAGTTACCCGATTGACCATAATATCACAATTTCTTTTTAACAACACTACCTCTCCATCTATATTAAAGATTTTTGTATGGAGAACTACTGTTTTTTAGAAAGAAAACCCCCACTTTCTTTTCCTCTTTTTCTTTTCACCCTCCATCTGGGAGAGTCTTTTAATTCTAATTTCAATTTCTTGGCACTGCTACCCAGACTGGAGGTTGCCTCTGGATGAGGCTGGCATATAGCACGTTATTGAACACCCGATGACTATGCCATAACGCTGATAAGGGGCGGACAACAGATATACACCGCATTCAAAATCAAGGCGTTTATGAGGGTGTTTCAAGTATAACCAAAGGGTATGAAGCTACAAGTGTCCATTCTTCCTATTGATAAATTTGAATTTGCCACAAAACTCAACGAAAAAGAGAACACGACGAGCGCTACAAGTCACAGGCACAAACAAAACAAAAAAAGCATTGGAAAAAATAAACGGGGGCAGAGGCAGAGGCTCGATGCTCACCTTCACTGCGGTGAAAAAAAATGGCGGCCGCAAGCTTCTGATTTTTTCGGAATCGGGGGCGTGGTTTTGCTGTTTTGAGTGACAGACAACGTCACTGTCTAAAGAACAGCAAAACGTATGCCCCAAATCTGAAAAAGACAGAGCCTATTTGGAGGGATGGCTCTCTCCTCCAATGGCTGGCCTCCGTTTAGGAAGCCAGCCAATGGGAGAGAGGCAAAAACTGAGGCGGGACTAATAGTCCCACTAAGAAACATTAATTCTCGGACTTCCGGTCTGCCTTCGCAGACCGGATATTACCTCGACCTAAAAAGCGCAACTACCCGGAGGCATCCCGGCGCTCAGGGCCATCAGAAAGATTAAGCAAGCTATTGCCCAGAGTCACATGGTGCTGGGCTGACCTGCCGCCAGTGCCGGGGATCGAACCGTGAGCCCCACCATCTAGTGTCAGTCGCCCTGGCCGAAGCGCCACACCTCTTCCCATGAACCCCCATCTGAAAGATTCATACTTATCCTTTGAATGGCGCATTTTAATGCAGGTGCACAAGCCACTGACTTATTTTAGTCAGTTTGCTACTTGTGAAATGAATTGTGCACAAGAACCTCTGCAGCAAATACTTTAATGCAATGAAAAACGTTCTAGTATATGAACCTGTGATCTAAGGGTTGCATGCCATGCCCTGTAGCAAGGACATAAACCCTACACACCTCTCTGCAATGAGTTAATTAACCACAAGCACTCTCTTAGTTCTAGCATACCATGAAACTTGCAAGACATTCGTACATCACTACAATAAGACAATCTATGACTTCAGCACCATAAACAGCACAAAATAATCCCACAACAACACATTGTCACATTCCAAAGAGACAGCACAATAAAACAGTACAACAGAAACACTTGAGCACACCACACAACTACAACACGTCAATACAAAAAAAATAGAGTAGTCCAAGACTACCATACAGTGTAACATCACAGCAAAACCATCAAAAACAACACAACAGAGCTCAGGAATACAACACAAGGAAATACCACAACAATGCACCAACAAAAACAGAACTAAATTAGAATAAAATCTCAACAAAACACATTAACAAGACAACAGCACCAAGCAATAGCAGAAGTAATAAAACACTAACACAACAAAACACCTCAACACAAGACATCAACAAGACAAAACAACAACAAAAAAGTACAACAGATTGTACATAATAAAAAAACACTCATTGCTGTAACACCTTGGCACCTCCAACAACACATGAACACATTAAAACAGCAGAAAACACAATATAACCACACAAAACCACAGCACAAGAACACAATAGAATGTTACCACACACCAACATATAAACAAACAAAACTCACCAACACTACAAACAATTTTTACATAAAACACTAACGTGCCAATAAAATATAACAATATCCTAATAATATTCTGTTGTTTTTGTGTATCTTGCATTGGTGTTTTGATTTTTTTTATTGTACTATATGATTGTGCTACTGTTTAGGTCTGCTGTAATAATGAGTTGTGCTTTGTTGGAACTTTAATTGTGCTATCATACTCTTTTTTTCAATAATTGTTGCTGTGCAATCTTTGAGCATGTGCACCTTTTCAGTAGATGATGCGACCACGGTGCTGCCACTGTTCAAAATAGTGAGATCCACCACTGAATCAGAAGTGCAGAAAGCTTCTGAAATTAAAAAAAGAAGACAAAGATATGAGGCACTTAAAGGTGTAAGTTGCACAGAAACACAGCGCACATTTGCCTCTTTTTGCCTGAGTTAGCACATTAAAGCCAGACCTATTGACTTTGTCAGTGGTTGTTCACATCGGTGTGTAATGTAACTCTCTGGTCCAGGAGTCGCCTCACAACCTTTCCTTACTTATAAGCCGCCACACAATTATTAATAAAGAGAGGCTCTGCCCTTTGTAGCTGTTATTGTTTGGAGGCAGAGGAGGTGAGAAGACGCACTAATTGACAGAAAATGCATAAGTGTAAAACTCAAAGGCATTAAAAAGCCTCTCTCACCCCGAGCACCGGCTCAGCTTTAAACAAAGGGTTGCCTGTGCATCTCCTTGGCAGCCTTTTGTTGTCTGGCCTCCTGCTATTGGTTGTTTGTAAGGCTAGGGGGGGATTAAAAAAAAACCTTTGCATGTCAAGTATTGAAGTTGCCCTTTGAAAGCCGCTGCTTCAGACAGAATGCTGAGACTCCCTCTTCGAGCTCTGCCCTTCAAAGTTTGGCTGCATCTTTTGTCGCAGCGGCGATGTGCCACTCAAGACATCAAGTACCTGGATGCGGTACTACAGGGGATGTGTTTAGAGTTTTTTATTGTTTCATTTAGACACCGATGCTTTGTAGTTTTGGCACTGTACACTAGTTTCTCTTCAAAAACAGCGAATGATGTATTGAAAGTGTATTCCATGTAGCATTTCTCGTGATCATTAGGGGTGGGTGGAACAAAACCTATGTGCCTCGGCAAGGGAAGCCGTGGAACTGGGCGCCGTTTCTCCCTTTCAGAACCACAACCAGGGCAGAGCTTTCTATACTGTCCGTACCTGTCCCAAATCTGGGCTATGGGCAAGAATGGAATTTAGAATTCGAAATTGTGAGTCTTTGATCATAAGACTGACCATCCAGGCACTCTTTCATTTTCCCAGTTGCCCGTAGACTAGGGAGCTGGTTTCACTCCCCATGGCCACATTATAAGTGCGGCCTCCTGCAGTGTAGGGCTGGGCTGAACAGTTTTGTCAAGGCTGATCAAGAGCGCCTCCTCCGCTAAGGCGGAGGAGTGTTGCCCCACTGCTTTAAAGCAGTGCAAAGTAAAACTAAAGTGATAATAACAGAATGTCTGTTATTATTATTTTATTTTTAGTGCAGTCAGGTTCAGGGCGGGGCGGACTCCCCTAACGCCGAGGTCGGACGAGGCGTGGTGGAGGAACTTTAAGTGCGCATGACATTTTGGATGGTCCTCACGGGCCGGCCAAACCATCATGCCCACTGTGCATTTTCTCCATAAGCTGTATTATACAGCCTTAGTGGAGAACATTGCCTGCCTCCCAGTCCCCATCCGAGTGCCGAAGAACGGCGCTCAGACCAATCACAACACTGCTTAAGGCAGCATTGTGATCAGTTAGAGGAGTCTAGGAGCTTCCTGGTTCCTGCTCGAAGAGGCGGAGGCTGGCGACAGCGATCACCAGGTAAGTTTACTTTTTTTTCTTATCCCCCCCCCCACCTTGTCCTGCCCCCCACCACCGTTCCCTACCAGTTGCCACTGAGGTTGGTATTGGATTCCAGTCCAATCCTGCTGATGGCTCAACGGATTCAGTACATGGGAGATAGGTTCATTTAATTTTTTGTGGCCCCACCCCCATAGCATTATCGGTTATATTGAGGCATCATACCATGTGGCACCGGCATGAGGATTGATACATGTGCCTGGTGACCATGTAAAAGCCCTGGAAATTAAAGCGCACAAATGTGTAAATCACTTATTTAATCATTTTGTGCAGTGGCAATAAAATAGCCCTAGGCACCTAAAAAGGTCTCCCTTGAAACTAAAAAAAGGATGGAACAAGTCATAAAAATAAGTACAGGATTAATTAATGATCATGGGCAGCGCTTATTTATGTCACTTCCTCAAATATAGTGATGCCACAATTCTAGCATAACTTTCCTTTTAATGCAAATAATGGTCTAATTTCTAATCAAAGCTTAACTATCAACTTTACCATGTATATGCACTATGGTTCCATATTTTTAAACAAGCACTGACAAAGCCACTAGTTCTGGCATTGACCCTCGGCATTTAGCCTTTTTGTTATTGTGTTTGTAAACCTTCATTGTTCAGGGAACTGCTGGGCCCACACCTATAAGAAAAAAACATTATCTATAAGCAAATATTTTTTGGGTCTCAAAAAATATACATTGGGAAAGTAGTCCCTGTCACTGAAGATAGCTTTATTGTATGCGATTGTATGAATGTCGAATGCCATCGCTCCCAGTGCAGTTAGACAAGTGCCGAATGCTGTCACTCACAGTGAAATTAGCAAATGGGCGAAGTGAGTAAAAGTGAGACCACGGCCCATGGGATGAGGAGTGATGGCTGGAAGCACTTAGAAGTATATTATGGTTATAATGGCAGTAAATACAAAAAGTCTTGGCTAATTCCAGACCTAATGAAGGCACTTTACAAATGAGGGTACTTTAATCTATCTATCTATCTATCTATCTATCTATCTATCTATCTATCTATCTATCTATCTATCTATCTATCTATCTATCTATCTATCTATCTATCTATCTATCTATCTATCTATCTATATTTATCTTTCTATCTGTAAATATACATATAGAATGTGTATGTTTATAAATAAGCCACACATTCATTTGCATCTACATTTTTGCTTGTCTCTTTATGTTTGTCATCAATTCAGTGATGATGCATCATCTCAAAGACTTCCATATGTGACACATTACATTAACAGCACCATGGGAAATTATGCAATTTCCCGCTAAGGTTTATGATTGTGTTATCTTATTATTATTAGTGCTCTAAAGGATCCCACAGCAAATACTCATAATATTTGGACATAACACAATTTGAAAGGTACATGAAAAAGCAATTTTACCTTTTGTAAATCATACTGATCTTTATCACAAATTAAGGAGCATTGAGCTTACAAATGAAACATAGTGACATTTTAAAATAAAATGTTAAATGCAGTCTTCATAAACTGTTTCTTCAATGAAATATCGGGGTCCTTTTGAGGTTTTGGATAAAGAAGTTTTTTCCTAAATCATGCATTGTCTTGCTCTACTAAACCTGTGGTTCTCAGTCCCCATTTAGAGATAAGGGTAACCTGGGTTTTGACAGTGAAGCCTCAGTTGGTTGCACCACAAGAAACCTTTGACTGTCAGCCCATCCTCCACAGGACGGCCAGTGTATGAACTCCTGAAGGCTCCACTGTTGATGGCAGAACTTTGAACTTTAACTTTTCCTGCCAGGGACCCATATGCCTCGATCAGTCAGAACAAAAAGTAACAATGTTTCTAATGCATGAGGAGAAACCTTCCAGTATGTCAGGGACATTCTATTTTTGTTTCAAAGAAACAAACTCCCTTATTCAAATGGCCCACCCAGAATTGCAATTGTGACAAAAAGACACCCATCAAATTGGGAGACGCACTTTCTATATCAATGTGGAATTACAGCAGGCTGACTGCTGAGGACTAGGGGCCATATTATCAAGAAAGGGCGATACATTATCGCCACTTTTATCAGCAGGAAACTGACGCAAAAGCAGCGATATTGGGCTTGATAATATGCCCTTGTGAATTCTCATAGAAGCCTAGGTTCTGGTGAGATTATTTAACACTTTAAAAAGTTCATTAGGAATATTTATTTATTTGTGGCACATTTATATTTGAGAATAAGCACTTTGTGCTTAACTTTTTATTCAGTCCACTCCCTTCCCCTTTATCCATCAGTTTGATTACAATTGACAGATTTCTTGATAAGTCCTGCAGAGCTTGAAATGCTCAACCTTTACTAGAAAGAGAAAATCTAAAGATAATTCACATGCTGATGAGAAGTTTTGATTCCTTTAAGAGGGGGATGTAACTGAACATATTATGAATGATGGAGAAAGAAAAATGAAGAAAATGCATATTAGTAGGGAGGGCGATAAGGTTCACTTTGAAAGCTGTATAGAGTAGGCAATAAAAGACTAATGAATAATGCTAGCATCCAGCCTTGACAAGAAAGGGGTACGTTTCTACTCCCACTTCAAAGTGAGGATGGGTTACTGCCTGCAGTATAAGTTTGACCCTTGGCAAAATAATGTTCAGGGTGTAAGAGTGAGTGCAAGCCTGCACTGTAAACATGAATTTTTTTTGTAATCATGCAATCTGTTCCAATCTACCCTAAATGTGTCCAGTTACAGGTGTTCCACAGCACAGACCAAAACAGTACACTTGAACTGTAATCCTGGCATTGAGTGGGTCCCTGTGTTATTGTCTTCAGTCACCTGATCCTGTCACAGTACACCACCTGTCATGGTGATATCATCTCCTTCCTCATTATTTCATTTTGGTTTTACCAATAATGAGTAGGTTTTCTCCTTGCCCTCATTTTGCTCTCATCGCCAAACACAAATGTCTGGCTGTGAGACAGCAATTTGACACTGGATGGTTCACAGTACAAGGAGATTGTTTACTTCCTTGCTTCATACACCCCTTCAACTCAACAAAAACACATGCTGCTCCCTCCGGACATGCTAACTCAATCTCCCTCCTCTAGGAACCTTGACCCATAATTTTTGACTCCAGCGTCTGATTCGAATTGTTAATCTTCTCTAAAGCCAGAGCAGCCAAATGTAGGGATCAGAACTTCACAAAGATATGGTGTTACCTCAAGTTTCTGACATTGTTCCAACAAAAAAAACTGTTAATAAGAAAACCTGATCGCTGCAATAGCCTCTTGCGCTGCTTTTTGCACTTCCCTTTTTTCCAGGGATCAATGTTTCCGCACAAACACTCCTCGTGTTTTCTCAACACGCTTCTGTCTAATTCTACAAGCCCCAAGAAAGATGACTGTCTTCAAAAGATAAGGGTATCAACATGTGTGTTACTAGCATTTCTAAGGATATGTAACATATTGACTGCACCCCCCTCCCTTGTCTCATTCTCAATATTTTCTGCTACACCTCCTCCAGATATCTGCAGCAAACCAAAAGTAAACTCTTCAAAGTCTTAACAAAGGTAGTCATTTCTGAATGTGTGTCACAAAATGCCTTTCCAGGCAGGTTACCTGTAATACTATGGTATACCACACATCTTCCATGATTTGTCCTTGGGTGGTCATCTGTGTTAAGAAATCTGTAATTGATCGTAGAGTATAAAAGTCAAGCAAACTACTGCTTATTATCTATCACCAGTTCTGCCTGCATTCCATTGTGTAATGTTTTATCCTGTTTAAACATGAGTCCCTTACTCAAGCTGCACCCTACAGAAAAGGCTCAATTAGGTTCAATCTGATCCCCGGTTGCTTGTCTTCTGGTTGGGAGGGAACCTAGCCATGCAGTTTGGGCTGGACTGATCTTATTGGAGCATGACCAAGGTTGACTTGCATATAGTTGGTTTCTGTTTGAGGCGGCATGGTGCACTGGAATGAAGCACTGAGTAATTACCAGTGGCTGAGATTAGTCCAAAACTGTTGTTATGCGATCCTAGTGTTATTTGTGCATGCCTCATTGTTGCTATCACCACCTCTCAATGCAGCACTGTAAATTTTTGGGTTTATGGCACAATTTATTTATTTCATTTGAAAAGTTTTATATAGCGCTGGCTAGACCTGGAGGTATCAGAGCTCTTTACATGAGGACGAGCATTGTTTCAGAGCATAGTTACCAGTTACATCGTTACAAGTTATACAATTTCAGAGCATAGTTCCAAGTTGCTGGAGCGTGGTTACAAGTATTAAAAACATATACATAAGGGAAAAAGCAGGCAAGGGGAGAGATTCAGCAGAAAGAGGATAGGAGCAGGGGAGGTAGACAAAGAATGAAAGAGGGAAAGAGGGAGAAGGAAACACAACCGGGAGATGAGGAAAAACAGTGTCCAACGTCCGGAGTGCTGTGATCCCAGTGGAAATTGTGTCATTCCCACACCTCCGCTGTGTGTGGCCACCTTTACGCTGTTGACTCTCTCAGAAGGGTCTCTGAGACTCCAGGGCATAAATACTGGATCTTTCCCCAACAAGGGGAGAGGGAGTGCTTTGACAAGGGGTGCCATTTACACACCACCGCTGTGAATGGCTCCCTCGACGCTGTGGACTCTCTCGGGGGGGTCTCTCGGGGGGGTTTCTGAGACTCCAGGGAATAAATGCTGGACCCCTCCCCAACAAGGGGAGAAAGGAGTACTTTGGTAAAGGGCACACACCATGGTGGTAACTTTAGGAATAATGGTGTACGTGGTAAAACAGTTTTAGAATGGAGAGGACAGTTCCAAAGTCTGCAGTATTGTTTATTTATTTATTTGAATTTTTATATAGCGCTGTCTAGACCGGGAGGTATCAGCGCGTTTTACATGAGGACAAGCATTGTTTCAGAGCATAGTTACCAGTTACATAGTTACAAGTTATACAGTTTCAGAGCATAGTTACAAGTTGATGGAGCGTAGCTACAAGTGTTAAAAACATATACATAAGCAATGTTAATAATGCTGATATCCTTACTTCAATGAGCTACTCAGCAAATCTACCAGTACAATTCAAAGTAATGTGTTTTAAAAGAAAAAGTTTTAAAAAGCGACATAGATGTCGGAAAAGCCAGTTTTTTTGTTAAATTGGCATATGATTGGGTCAGGCTAGGGTAGGGCTAGGTTCAGGGCCTGAATCAAGGCCTGGGTTTGAATCCGAATAAACGGCCAGATTCATCAACGGAAAATCGTCTCTCAAAGGGCCAGATTCTGAGAATCTGGCCCTTCGCTAGCGCAATTTTTGCATTTGGGATTCATCATCCCAAATGCAATAATCGCTATTATAGAATTCACAAATTTGCGAGGAATTGCATTTAAGGAATATCTATTTGAGATTCCTTAAATGCAATTCATGAAACATTTTAAAATTGCGAATTCGCAATTTTGTCCCGCTATTTACCGCGAAGTCAAACCTCGTGGTAAATAGCGGAAACTTAGAAAAATGCACTTAAGTGCATTTTTCTAAGTTGTATGTTACACACACACATGTCCTTGGGACATGTGTGTGCGCAACACCAGCATCCAATATCATTTCAGGGGTGCAACAGGGTATCCTTTGGACACCCCTGCACCCTTGAAATCGCAAACTCAAAATGCGAATCGCTAATAGCGATTCGCACATTGATATGTCTTCCCATTCATTCCTATGGGCCTTTAGGCCCATAGGAATGAATAGGGAGTTATTCCTTATTTGCGATTAGCAATTAGCTAATCGCAAATAAGGAAGCTGTAGGAATCGCAATAAATATTGCGATTCCTACATGAATCCCGTTTTGCGAGTCTTAATAGCGATTCCTTATTAATCACTATTACAGACTCGCAAAACATGCCAATGATGAATCTAGGGGGTAAGACTGCTACACCGTTCCAGAGTCAATGTAAAACAGGGCAGTTTTTTTACAGCATTTTTTGTATAAAACTTTGCTCTTTCTATTGCTACCTCAATTATGCACTGGATTACTGTATTTTTACTAAGTTCTCAAATATATTTAATATTGACATAGGCAGTCAACATTTTTAAATTCGTTGTTTTATACTTTCTGAACTAAAAGGTGTATTTTCGTTTGCATGTGGGAATCAGGGCAATTAAAAAGAATTTAGGGCCGGAAGGGCTATTTGATTTTGATTTTTTGTCTCTCGCATTGAGGTGAGCGTGGGAGGGCTGGAAATAGAGTTTTCGAAAGGAAGTAAAGACATGTGTCTGTTATTTCAGAAAAGACAGCAGCGCGGGCTGTTATCTCAGTGTGAAAGGAGTGCTCTCGTTGTCACCCGGAGGCCTGATATGTCCAGATGATAGTAGCAAGTCCTCATCTCTCCACTGGGAAAAACAGTTCGGACGCGCGCAGGTGCTTCCCAGCTTTTGACTTTGTGCCAAGGTGAACACGACTTGGGCACAGGAGAGCAGGGGGGCCAGGCTGATCTCACAGCAGCAGAGGTCGGTGCCCCTCCGGCAGGAAAAAGGAGTATTAACACCGAGGTCAGAAAGTGGTAAAAAGCTCATGAATTTCACTGGGGAAATCGTATTCTTTGGCGAAATATTATAGCGCTTCAGCAGATTGCTGTCGCAAAGACCCCATCATGTTCACACCATTGTGCTTCCAATTAGGGCACTTTTGCGCCACCGGAACTTCCATTTTTTGACGTCCCTGTCGCGCATTGTGCCACTGGTATATTTATAAGGCCACGTACGTGGCTTATCATGGCCTTATAGATATGTACACCTTTCACGCAGCAAATTAGGTGAAATGGGCATTCAATGGGTGTTGCTGGGGGCGTTCCCAGGAACATCTATGGCTTTTTGACACTGCCCTAGATTTACGAGAAATCGTAAGTCTGAGGCAGTGCCAAAAACGTATGCCCCCCAGGGGAGGCGTAAAGGGGGCACAAAGAGGAGAAATATCTTTATTTCTCCTTGTTTTTCCTCTTTCTATGTGTGCAGCGAGGTTTCCCTTCGGCATAAAAATAATCATCCCTACACAGCCGGCACCCTCGCACTACGGTGCAAAAGTGCCTGGGGTGGCAGACGGTAGCCCACTGTGCACCGGTGCAGGGGAAAAGGATAGGGATGCGCCATATCTGATAGATATGGAGCATTCCCGCCCTTTTCTTTTGCCGTAGGGCAACACCACAGCAAGGCCGGCTGCACTGCCCTCTGGCAAAAAACCCCATAAATGAGACCCTATGACTTTACAGGCAGGGGCATAGCTATAAATGGTGCATCGGGTGCAGAGGCTCCAGGAATCCTGGACTATCACTGTGCTTTACTGCTCAACCTGTGGTGAGGTAGACAACTGTCCTTGCTTACACGAGACCCAATGGCAGCCTTCCTACATCACTGTTTACCTTTTCATCCCCCACTGATTTACTGTGTGCTTGTTATTGACTCAATCACCAGGGCTAGACACCTGGGGCAGATTTATCAGGGGCTCTGTGAACCCCACTCAATGCTCGAGGACCCTCAATAAAAAGATACTTTTCTATTAGAAATTTGGAGGATGATTTTTTGTTGTTTTCGCACTTAAGTCACACCTTGACCTGTTTTGTTTTTATTTTTAGGATGCAGAAACGAATCTAAAATGCAAAATGTCACTTTTGCCACCCCCGCCCCCTTTAGATTTTACCCCTAGATGACTTGTGCGAAACTTGTAGCCAAACCAAACCAGAATAACTATTTTTGTACGGCTTTGTGCAAATTTATGAATCAGTAATAAGGTTATTGTTGTTCTGTGGAAAGTCTGACCTAAACATATTAATCAGTGTGTTGCGCTTTATGGAGGCAGCAGCAGTTATGGTTAAGCCCATCTCTTTTCTTTGGGAAACTGGTCGGTCACAAAGCGAAAACACAAGCGATTGTGTTTTGTGAACTCCACTAGTGTCCAATCCCAACAAACACAGAAAGGGAGTGCCACTTTAGCTCTCCCTATAAATAGTCCCCTTCAGAAAATAGGGCGGCATACAGCCAGGGACTTACAGGCTCAATCGATCTGAATGGTAAAGGTTATATCTAGTGCTTAAATTGAGCAGGGTGGTTTCCAGTGCTCGGCACCAGCACTTAATTAGTTTCCGGTGCTGGTCACCAGCACTTATTTGTCAACACTGCACTTATGACAGTCTGACACATGGTGGCACTGATCCTCTAATTTAGAGATGAGCAGAGCAATGGTTGCTTATTAAAACAATTTAAAAAAAATACTAATACTTGCCTCCCCAGCCATTTCGTCAGCTTTGGGATCCTGGAATAATCTGCACTGTCACCCTTGCAGGTGAGAGAGACAGTAGTTGTTTTGGTACCGCCATTGGCAACGATGACAGGAGAAATGGGTAGTGCAAGCTGCAGTGGCCTCCATGTCAAGGCCCCGGTACTTATTGTTTAACAAATTAAGCACTGTGTCTCCCACGACTGAGTGTCGGGTCGCTGTGTGAGGCTACCCATGTTTGGAAGACTGGTTAACAGATGCTGCTGCTATTCTCTGTGGTGACTGTTGAACACTACTGTGGTAATGGGGGTGACAACACCACAGAGGATCAAGCTATTGTACCCATCGACTGAAATAAATAGACGTGCACGTGCAACTTATTACAACTAGCAAATCTCCCCTAGTGGACATCAGATGCTAATGTTTTTGCCTAGCAAAAAAGTAAGAAAAATGTTGCATCTGATGAAAATGTAAAGTTAACGAGGAGTTAGGGCTGCCTGGGTGGAAATCTTACCCTGCCTCTACGACCAGAGATGCTTTAGTGGAAGGACTTGTAAAGTAGGTTTTAACCCGTTCGACGCTACTGACGGAACCGTTCCGTCACGCCCCTCGGGTGGGCTGTGCTCATGACGGAACGGTTCCGTCACGGCCCGGCCGCCGCGCCTGCGCAGCGCTGATTTCGTGCCTGCGCAGCGCTGATTTCGCGCCTGAGCGGCGGGTTTCATTAAGCGGGCGGGGCCGTGACGGAACCGTTCCGTCACAAGCACAGCTCACCCGCGAGCCGTGATGGAACGGTTCTGTCACCAGCGCAGGTGAGCCACGCGCCCGCCCGCGACCGTTAGTGCTGAGGCGGAATAGCCGCCGCAGCGAAGGAGTTAACAGAGTCCTTTTAAAAGGCATTTTAACATGAATTATTGGGATACTCTGCCCCCTCCCATTAAAAGTCAGTGGAGAAAGTCACTCTGATCTCCTCCCTTCCTCTTTGTAAAAAGTTTTTGGATTAGTGCCCATGTTTCTCTTCCTTTTTCGCATCATAGTTTTATGTGCAGCAGTCTGATCTGAAATGATCCCATTGTGTGATAGTAATGTCCACAGCATTACGTAATGTGTCCAGGTAAGACCCATGGATACCAAAATACACAAAAGAAATCGTTGCTTTTCAGTTCACAAACCACATTAACTCTAATGTTATTCTTATAGAGTAATTGGTTGACCTGTAATGAGGATTTAGGAAAATACATTTTAGAGCTTTAGGTGCTACGCCATTGATTTTGATATTACATCTTATACCTTCTTCTCATTGCTTTGAGTGCCTAATGAATTTGATTTTCGGAAGGGTTGTGAATGATTGTGTGCTGGAAAGACGTGCAGGGATATTGGAGTGAGTAGTCTAGAACAGTTGTGCAGAGGAACATGAACTTCCATTGGCCTTTTTGTCTCCCTTCTACCAGACAGCTTTTAGCTATCTGTAGGTGAACGCTTCTTGCGAACTATACCAAAAACATACCGTTGTTTAGCAGCCCGCCCATTGCTTACCATTGATTGTCTTTCTTGCCACTCTTATTTGCTTGCTTCTTGTTCAGTGTTTCCCTTCTTCTTCCCTTCTTCTTCTGTTTGTCACTATATAGAGCATCGTCTCTGTACCATCCTTTTGATTGGCTGACTTGTATCCTTCTACTACTCCCTTTGAGGGAAATTTATATGCTTTTTCTTTTAGCACTCCATGAGAAACCATGTGTTTTCTAGCTCTGTCTTATGTTCTGCTTCCCCAAAATACAGTGCGTCATTATCCCCTTCCATGTTGCTTCCCTAAGCTTGTGGATTGCTATGCCTAGGCATCCCTGGCTTTTCTGTTTTAAAGCTGAGTCTCAAGCACCTTCTGTACTCCTTTCCCCTGCCTACTTCCTGTTGCCTCCAGTTGCTCCACCCACCTCATGCTTCTTTATTCCCTGAACCCTTTGTTGTCCATTTTTTTTTAATGTATTTATTTATTTTATTTTGTTATTTTTATTTTATGCTCATAGGCCACTTTATAATGTTAAACAGACTTTTGCACAACTAAAATATATATAATTTTTTAATGTACTGGTCCACAATCTTGGATTGGTAAATAAAAATAAAATGGTGCCCATGTCATTCCCTAAGTGGTTGCATGCATGCACATATGAAATCATGCATGCGTTCCCTTTTTTCCACGATGTTACACTGCATCGGCAAAAAACATTGACAAAGCCGATTAGTCAAAAAGGCGAGATTCAGTGGCTTTGCCAATGCATGCGTTGATCTACTATCCATCTGATATGGAGGCTGAAATTGCCAAATGAATCCCAGTGTGAGATGAGTGGAGAGCAGACTGTGATGTGAGGAGGAATGACAATGCAGCGAGGGGAGACTGCACAGAGAGGTAGGGTGCACAGGGAACTGTTGTGCAGGAAGCAAGGCAGGAGGAAGAAGTTGTAAGAAAGCAGGTAATACAGGTACTGCTGCAATACAATGACCAATGATGAACAAGAGGATAGACACGGCTGTACTTTAGGAAGGCTGAGATACGAATTTCAATTATTTGTTGTGCCACTTGATGTGTTTTTTAATTGTATAATTCTGTGATCCTGTTCTATGAAAACTGTTTGATTTGATCTATATTTTTTATATGGAAACAAATCTTTTTATAAAAATGTATTTTTATGTGTAACTGTGTTAATAAACAAACAGAACTTTAGTTTTTAATGTGTTACTTCAATTAATGTGTTGCCTTTCTAAGTTGTCATTGTACAGATAAGACAGTACAGTTGCCTAGGTGGTTATTTCTCATACATACGAGGCAGTGTTACCATACTGATGTATCAAGTCTGATGATATCAAGTCTTTTTTTTAGTTTAAAGAAAGGATTTGTGGCTGACCCCGGAACCCTCCTGCCTCTTGACGCATAGGAAATTACTGGCCAAAGTGCTTAACCAATATCATCTGGATCAGCTGTTAGACAAATCATCCCTCTGTAGGCTCACAAGTAGTTTTTTAGAAATAAAGGATATGTATAGATTTGAGAATTTCTTGGACATCATACAGCCCTCTTTGGCAAAAAAATTATATGTGCAATTTAGGCATGGCTGTCTCCCCGTGAGGGCTGTAACAAATAAGTGGTCTATGGCTCAACATGCAGTAAGTCTATGTCCGGGGTGCGAACAGGCCGAGGAGACAGATCTGCACGTTCTGCTCTTCTGCCCTTTGTATTCCAAGGCTAGAGCCAAATGGATCCTATGACTTTGCAAGTCTAAGGGTTATAGGGACTACAGAGAGGTGTTTAGGTTGTTAAAATATGATTCCTCTGCTTTGACTGTGTTTGCGACCTCTAGATACCTGTTTTCAATGTGGTGTACCAGAGGAGCCGGCAGGTTGGTTGGGTAGATGCACAGCAAGTTATAAATGTTACAACAGTTTTTGTTCAAGGTTTAGGTGCTACACAAGTAACGTCTAGTGTCCCACGACGTTAGTGATTAAACATGTGAAAAGTGAGATCAATGAGTCACTGATCCCATCCTTGGGTGCACACTGTAATTCCTCTGTAATTCAAAGAGGTTTCACACTTGGTTCATTGTTGATTATTCGCATTTATTCAACGTGAAAGTTCATTGATAAATCTCATAAGTATATCATGTTGATAATTTAATCCATTCTCAACATGTTGGCACTATCCCATATGTAAATCCAATGCATTTCGGGGCTATTATCTGCCCCTTCATCAGGGAAAGGTACTGTAACAAAATTAAATAACATAGCATAAGTAATTGCGCATCTGTGCATGCTGGTATGTGGTTTCCTAAACTAATGGGGGTGGGCGCTACGGGAGGTGAGGGGGGAGGTAAGTGTCGATTTATGAGGTCACCTTAAAAAAACCCTTCAAACCCGTGTGGGAAACAGAGTAATGCTCCTGGCGTTGCTTACGTGCGCCGGTGTTCTAAATGGACCGGGTTTCTGAAAGTAAAGAGGTGGGATTGATAAGTATATATCGTGGCAATTTCATCCCGGTCGTAACTACCTATTGTTCGATGCACTAACCTGTTGAACGGAGCTTCAGATTCAAAAGGAGTCCCCTCGCTCAGATTGACAGAACATAAGTCTAACATCAGATTAAAAAACAGTAAATCTTCGATTGCCACACACTTCCAAGAACAAAAACACAAGATTTCCCAACTTAAATTCATCATACTGGAAACTATTGTCAAAATGGAAGGTAGAGACAACACCAAATACCTCCTCCAACGTGAAAACACCTGGATTCAAAGATTATCTACACAGAAGCCAATGGGCCTTAATGACAGAATCGAACTCTCTTGTTACCTATAAGTGTTGTAATTGGAGCCTTAAAAGGCTTCCTGTGTTATTACACCAAATGTACTGTTATTTGATTTAATTTTTTTTTTTTGAACCATCATTAACTTCCCATTTATGTCATCGTCTGTACCCAGTTTTCAATTGCATACCAACATCACTCCATCCGGCATGTTTAGATTCCCCTTGTACACACCCCCCTGCACGATATTAATCTCACCCCACCATTCCATCCACTGTACTAACTTCCCGCCCCTCACATTCTCATTTTAAAACATCCCGACTTTCACCTGCTGAACACTACATTACAACCCTGACCGCTGATGCGAGTCTTTCCTCACTATCTATTAACCACGTGATCGCAACATTTGTAATAGACCAAACGCGGCAGCAGACGCTTCCGTCCTGACCGGCGTAGCGAGGGGACTACTTTTATTTATTTATTTATTTTGAATATTTGTATAGCGCAGCTGATACCTTGCAGGCTTCCTGGCGCTTGAGAATACTCTAATGAGGAGAAACCAAAGTAAATAGCAGGCGGGAAGATTTAGGGGAATAACCAGGTCTTGATCCGTTTCAGAAAGGGAAGAAGTTGTGAGATCTGGCGTATGTCAATGGGCAGACTGTTCCATAATTTGGCCGCTGCGACCCTGAAAGATCTGCCCCTGAAGCTCCGTTCAACAGGTTAGTGCATCGAACAATAGGTAGTTACGACCGGGATGAAATTGCCACGATATATACTTATCAATCCCACCTCTTTACTTTCAGAAACCCGGTCCATTTAGAACACCGGCGCACGTAAGCAACGCCAGGAGCATTACTCTGTTTCCCACACGGGTTTGAAGGGTTTTTTAAGGTGACCTCATAAATCGACACTTACCTCCCCCCTCACCTCCCGTAGCGCCCACCCCCATTAGTTTAGGAAACCACATACCAGCATGCACAGATGCGCAATTACTTATGCTATGTTATTTAATTTTGTTACAGTACCTTTCCCTGATGAAGGGGCAGATAATAGCCCCGAAATGCATTGGATTTACATATGGGATAGTGCCAACATGTTGAGAATGGATTAAATTATCAACATGATATACTTATGAGATTTATCAATGAACGTTCACGTTGAATAAATGCGAATAATCAACAATGAACCAAGTGTGAAACCTCTTTGAATTACAGAGGAATTACAGTGTGCACCCAAGTACCAGAGGAGCCAAAATTAAATCGCACCTTGCCCTAATTGATTTTACACCCCCCTGAAGCTACTTGGGAACTCTAATACATAATTATCGCTGCTATGTCTGTATTTAACCACCTCTTTTAAATATTTATCTGTTTTTAATTATTTTTCTATTACTGTGCTTACATGGTTTTAATGTTTTTAATGTTGGCCAACATGTACAAATATTATGTGTTCTGCTTTTATGGCTTTCAGCCGATAATAAAGCTTTTTTGACTGACTGACTGACTGATAATAGAAAAATACAATGTGAAAACATACAAGATATAAAAACCATCTTTACAAAATTGTTAAATCACTAGATAAGAATGAAGGCAATAGATGAAATGACAATCATTTATATCTAACTTATTTATAACCACTGTATAGTAATATTTATAAGGTAAATGGGGGAAACATCGTTTACAACACAACCATTACATTGCACTACACGTACAACGCAGTCATTACATAGCAACATCATTTACAACGCATGTCACTACAATGCAGGGATTACAACTCATGACACTACATCGCATGACACTACATCACATGTCACTACAACGCAGGCATTACAACGCATAACATTACAACGCATAGTACCCCTACACTATCCAAAACGTACCCTACTGTTGCACCCCCTGGAGTTAGAATCGTAATTTAAACCCCTACACGATCCAACACTTACCCTTCTGTTGCACCCCCTGGAGTTAGAATAGTAATGTTTACCCCTATACTATCCAATACTTACCTTACATGCAATGTAATGGTATGCGTTACAATGGTATGCGTTGTAAAGGTATAATGCGATGTACTGGAATGCGTTGTAAAGGTAGTTTCTAAAAATTCGATGTAGTGTCATGCGATGTAATGGAGTGCGTTGTAAAGGATGTTGCGATGCAAAAACTGCGTTGTAAAGGCATGCTTCGTAAATGTATGCGTTGTAACGTCATACATTCAGTAAATGGCATTAAGTCTTAATAAAAGGAAGTTCATTGGATGGCTGTAGAGGCTGCGGCTGGGAGCAGTTGAACTACAGTACATTCAATTATTGGGTTCCTTACAAAGGCTGCCACCAAGTCACAGAAGGGGGTTGTAGACCTCCCTTTTAGCTTCCAGCTTGCCTTAAACAACTCTAGATGCAGCCCGTCTTGTCAGGGATGCCCACGTCTGTCCCTGCTTGTGTTTTTTGAAGCATTATTTTAGTACGCAAATACTCCCTCACATTCAAAATGGAGGTGAACTTGAATTTCGAGCTAAAACAATAGCAATGAATACTTGTTTTAAATTTTGCGTAATTTCCCATCATTTTATCAAAGTTTCTCATGATTATGCAAAACAGATTATGTGACTTCCACGTACCCCTACTGTCAGACTGGCCGCTGAATTGGAGATGTATATTAAAGTACACTTTCAACTCAAGAGTTTTTCATTGTCAACCGGCAGTAGGTGTATTGTATCTCATGCAATGGTGTAGCCTGAATAATAAGCAACAGCCCCGAGGGAAGATGCCACGATTTGCTTCCCTACCTGCATTTGTGGGGAGAAGTCTACCTCTTGTGCACTCTCATCTACGAAATATGTAGTTTGTAAAATAAATTCAGAAATCAAACATTGTGCAATGAAAACTAAACAAAGCGACTTGAAAGCTAGTTTTGTGGGGATGCTGCATGTTCCTATGATGCCACTTCATTTGATGTTAATTCCTGTATGTCATTTTCTGTAATGTCACCTGTAATGTCACCTGCCATGAGGCCATTTTTGAGATTAATAATTTAGATGTTTTCTGTGGTAGGGCTTGTGTCCTGATGGACATGCTGGCTCAACACTTGTATTAAAGGGTACCACAACCCCTTCTTACCTATCCCACGGAATTGCGTCATCTCTTAGGATGGCTAGGGTTCTCTAATCTAGAATATTAACAGACACTCAGACCAGCTAATGTCCTAGTTTTGAGAACAGAGGCTGAGTGGCTGGAACAAAATGTATAGCTTTTGTAGGCAGAGTTCAAAGTATCAAATAAGTCAGAGTATCTCATTTACCTACATCTCCACCAGGAGGGAAGTATTTACTGTTATTGCTTGCATGCATGTCATGGGTGCATAGGGCCATTAGCGTAGCCTACTTGACTCACCAAATAATAAAATCAACTCAAGTTTTTATGAAATAATAAAAATAAAGACATTCTATAGCGCATAGCCACCTCATGAGAGGTGTCCCAGCCCTCGGTACAAAAGCTCACCCATCTATGTACAGTTCTCAACCCTCCCACCCCCACACCTCTGAACTGAAGAACCATGTTTTAAGTTTTTTTCTGAACATTTTCTCCGACTGGGCCTGCCGAACTGCTAAGGGCAGAGAAGTCCACAGTGTAGGAGCTAAGAACGAAAGACTTTCCCCCATCCGTGCTTTCCTCACTCGAGGCACTATAGCCAGCAGCTCCCCAGCCGATCTGAAATGCTTTTGGAGTACCTAGGGTATCACCAGCAATTGCAGGTACCATGGACCTTTATCGTTTATGGCTTTATAACAGAAGCATAGGGCTTTAAAGGCGATTTTTGTATCACAGGGAGCCAATGAAGCTAATTGAAGCGTGTCCTTCATGGGCGCCCCTCTAGGCAGATTCAAAATGAGCCTGGCTGCCGCATTTTGCACTGTTTGCAATCTGATTAGTCTACTTTGTGTGAATCCTAGGTATAACATATTACAGCAGTCCAGCCGTGCCACTATCATGGCCTTAACCACTGTCCTCCTGGATTCTGCTGATATTCACAGTGAATTTAAAAGCCAAATGCATGCATTATCAATAGAGATTATTTGCGCATTTGTTGGTCTGCACCACCACAAAATATTTCACTATACTAATTCAACAGTAATCCTTTATGGGTTTCGGAGAAGCGTGCCACTCGCCGAAAAAGCGCTTTGACGCCCTGTCAGGGGTAGTAAGCGCTGTATAAATGCAATTATAATACAATACAATACAATACAATATGTCAGTGGGCTTGACCACCTTTTCACAGCCTCAGCTGCATAGGATGGAGAAGCGAAAGACCAGGGCGGGTCTAGTGTGTTCTGATATCCTTTCCCAAGAAATGAAAACATTTCCTCAAATGTAGCCCTCTAGATAAGGAAGGAATGTAGCAGCGTGGCGGACCCCTGCTCCCCCACCACCCCGCCTCCTCACGCAAAGCACCTGCTTCATAATCATTCAAATCTATTAAACGTGCACGAGGCGGGGCCGGCAGAGACCAGTAAGGCCCGCTGATAATGAGAGACCTCGAGGCGGCGGCGGTAAAATGTCAAATTCCTCTGAATAAAACCCGCAGCAGGTGCCCTGAGTACACAATGAATTTAAGGAGCCCAGGAATTCTCAATTACCAGGGGAAGCAGCGTGTTTGAACGCAAACTTTCTAGGCATTTCATAATTTGAATATCTTGCATTTTATAAGTCATGCAACATATTAAGTGTTGTGAAGGAAACGAACGTTGCGCTCCATGGGAGCCTTCAATCTGCTCTCTATTTACTCGACCTCGGCAGGCCTTGGGAGGAGGGTGACCGGAGCAAAATCTCACGCACACCCGCAGGGGGCTGGGACATCTCCTCAATGAGAGGCTCGTTATTAAACAAATAAATACATCTGAACCGGTGGGGGTTGAGGCCTCGCCAGGGTTTAGATGTACTCAGTTCTGGAATGCACAACAATCTTCAGCATTACACTTGAAAAACCAGCACTAGCCACGCCTTTCAGCGACAATCCTGGAACCATTTTCAGATGATATGCAAATAGAAAGGCTAAGGGGCAGATTTATGTCGGACTTGCGGCACTTTTGCGCCGCCGCTGCGTCACTTCTGTGACGCATCGGCGGCGTAATCCCTGCACAACGTTGCGACATACTTACATCGTGGCGCATCTATGGAGATGCTTCACGATGTAAGGCCCTGCGCCACATCAAACCTGCGTCAGGTTTCAAGTGGGCGTTTCCACACAAGGGGGGGGGGGCGTTCCGTCGCAGGAACGCCCCTGAAAAGTGACTCAGTGAAATCTACAAGATTTTACTGAGTCACTTTCCCAACGCTGATGCGTCAAAAACGTGCGCCTGCTTGAAGCAGGCGTAAGGCTTGACGCACCACATTAGAGATAGGGCAAGATGGAATAGTGCTGGAGTTGCGTGCCGCACGCAACACAACTTCAGCACTGCGCCAACTTCACACCCTAGATGCGACACGCATCTGTTTATTCCTGCGCCATGGTGCGCCGCATTGTAAATGCGGCGGATCATGGGTGGTGGCACAAGGATAAACCTGCGTGCCGTATCTTTCCTGGCGCATCTCTGCCGATTTGCAGAGATGCGCCAGGCAACATAAATCTGCCCCTAAATGTTTCTCTGTAGAAGGAAAATATTTTTTCCACATGAAGAACTCTCTTCCTCTGGTTCCCCAGTACAATGGTACAATCCTACGGATAAAGGCCCTGGCCTTTTCATCCCAGAAAAGTATTTACTTCTCCCATAGTCAGGAGTAAACCTCAGATCTTTTCCATGGAGGGAAAGGGTTAACAAATGCTTTGTGAATACACATACATTTGTAATATTGTGGATGTGCACAAACTTCAAAGGCCAGTCCCTACCCTGAGGAGTAGATTTGTTCAAACCAACTCTCCTGTGGGAGTAAATTATTTAACGAGTGGGTGCCAAGAACCCTTGGAGTGGGAAATGCGTCTTCCCTAGCAAATTAGGCTCTTTGGGGCAGATTTACAAGAAGGTGCTGCGGCGTGGCACCGCAAGCCCTTTGGTTGCGCCGCGCTGCGCCACTTTCAAAGCACAGGTAAGCGACATATTTACAATGCTATGTGCTCTCCCCTGCGCTGGTGCACAAACAGCTGCCATGCGCCGGTGCAAGCACCCTTGCACCATGGTGCAAGGATGCCTGCGTCATGGGGAGATTGTTTTTGTGCAGCAAGGGGCACCTTCCTGCACAAAAACAATCACTACAGGCATTTTCCTCTTTCAATGCGTGTTGTAGAATGAAGCACGCATTGAAAGAGGAAAAACGAGGAGAAATGAAAGAAATGTCTCTTCGCTGGGCCTCCTTACGCCTCCCCTGGGGAGTCGTAGTATTTAAATGCTTTTCCAGATTTACGATTCCTCGTAAATCTGGAAATGTGTTTGGTTCCATGGATGTTGCGTGGGAACACCCACAGCAACACCCATGGAACGCCCCTTTCATGCAAAGTGCTGCATGTAAAGGGGCCGTATTTACAAGGAAAGGAAAAGCCACGCAGGGTGGCTTCTCCTGTCCTTGTAAATAGGGGGCAGAGTAATGCGCTGCCAGTGCGTCAAAAAAAGTGACATACTGGCAGCGCAAGGGGCTTGTAAATCTGCCCCTTTGTGTCTAATTTCCACATGCAAGGGGTTTGATCAAAAATCCGTACTGTTTTTAGGAAGCATACCCAGGGCTCTCTTGTGAGATGGTGTCACTATATTTCTATTAGCTTGCACACAAGCATCTCCTACTGCAGGGGTTCATGAACACCTGCGTTGGGCTAAGCTATTAAGGCCGCCCTGAAATATGAATTTATTCTGATTCTGTGGTTGCACTGAGAAAACTCAGTGAACCAGACTGACCCACACCAGGTGTGTTTGAGTGCTTCCCAATAGGAACATTCATTTTAAAGTGAAGAGCAGCCATTCATTTCACATTTCATGTTGTTGAACTGGCTAAAACCATACATTTTATTGGCAGGTCTAGAGAGAACCTTTTCAAATATTTGAGTGCCTTCTGGAATGCCACTGCACTGAGCAGAATTATTTCTCTGCAGCAACAAGTCATTTAAGTGGTAAAAATGTAAATGTGTTGCTGCTTTAGGGCTGCTTTAGAGGCTGAATGAGTTAAAGTAATCTGACCAATCATCACCCCCTTTTTGAAGTGTTTGTCCTGCTTTGGAGTGGTCTTGTTTGTTACACATATTGAGATGCCAAATGTCCTATATTCTGCCACTCACTACAAGAAAGAGAGAAGAATTGGAGCTGCCAGGCAGGAACCTTATGCAGTCTGCCAAGATGAACTCTTTCCAGCCTATATAACTTGTAAAAGATGTTCGTGTCAGCAGTCAGGGACCATGCAGGTAAGCGCAGTGGGGTGGTGGGGCGGGGGTGGGTCGGTGGGGCGGGGCGGGGAGGGCTGGAGTGACAAACGACAGAATAGGGAAAATAAAATAAATAAATAAAGCCATTTACCTTGCGCTCGCCTAGCCGACTCGGTGATGCGGCAAATGCAAGGTAAGTAGTGTTATTTATTTCTTTTCCTTATTCAATCATTTGTCACTTCCACCCCCATCCCTCCCACCCTACTGCCTCACTGTGCTGACCTGCATGGGCCGCCACTGCCTGTAAGTGGCTAGCAGGGAGGAGCTAAAGTGCAGGAGGGACCTCCACAATGCAGCTTCAGGAGTATGTTCAGCTTCACAGATGCAAATACAAAAATGTGTCATGCTGCAGTTAAACAACCTTGAATGCCTGAATGAAAACTGTGCTCTTCGCCTTTCCTTCCAACATGTTTTTAGTGTTTATTACTTCCATTAAGCCTCTTTCGAATTGCTTACATGATCACAGGTTACTAGGCTGAGGCAAAGGGAGAGTATGACTTCCCCAGTATCAAATAGTTGTCTAAGACGGAAACCCACAACTGTAACACACTATTACTTGCTCCAAAGGCTATGAAGTTGCCACCTTTTTGCATTTTTGTGAATATACCATTAGGCTGGGAACTGTCTCAATCTCCTAGGTAATATTCAGTCCGGTTTTTAACCACACATTTACTAACAGCTATTAGATTGGTTCTAAATACCACCAATCTTGCCAGACAGAAAAAAAAGGCGGAATACATTCAAAAGGTGATTGCCCAAGAGCACACAATTTCACCAAATGGGGAGGTCAGGATTTAAAACGATGTCAACTGGTTCCACAGTATCGAAATACTCTATTAGACCACAACTAGGTCCACAGTGATCATGATGGCAAAACCCTTGCAATTGAAATAATACTGTGTTGTAGGACAACCCAGATCTGCAATACAGCATTTATTTCCAGCATATTTAGGTGCAGTGCTAAAGCTGAGATAAGATGTCAAACGACCTAATTCCATCTTTAAAACATATGCACTTGACCACATGAAGTTCCCTTGTCTGCCTGGCTGTGTGACTTGCCCTTTGTTGGGGGTCATGTCAGATTTTATAGCCTTGGTTATCTGTATTGGTCTATTTCTAAACTCTGCCAATCTATACTACTATTATAAAGAGAGAACACAAACCTTTGAGCCAGGCAAACTCGAAAAGTACACCACCAATCAAAACACCCAAGACATCGTTGAAAACCTCAGGGCAAGCAGAAGGACATAGGCTATTAAAAATAAAAAATATACGTTGTTTAAAAAAGTAGTCTCTTGCAAGTAGCGCCGGCCGCGACGTCTGCGTGATGACATCATTTGCGTTTGTGCTCCCTGGCAACACTTCCGGAAATGGCGCTGAAGATCGTGACCTGCTGGGAGGACTGCCGCGGCCCTGCTTGCTGCTGTGCGAAGTGGCGGCCTGTGTGGGCGGGGCGCCTGGAGAGTGGCGGCCTGTGCGGGTGGGGTGCCTGGAAAGTGGCGGCCTGTGTGGGCGCGGCACCTGGAGTGGGACCGACGGCTGAGGTAAGGATCTGCGGGACACGGGCGGGAGGGGGGCCGGGGCGGGAGGGGGCCGGGGGCAGAAGTGCACGCAAGCCTCAAATGCTGCCCCCAGCCCCTTTCTGCCCCAGGCAACGCTGGGGCGGGCTGCTAGTGTTTTCATATAATGGGAAAACACATATATACATAACTTGTGAAAATGTTTTTGGGTCCTGTGGCAGTCAGTGGATACTGGGCAGTGTCTGTAGCAGTGGTGGCGGCCATACAGAAAGGGTGGTGTGGCAGGTGGGGTCATGCAGGAGGCATCGCGCAGGAGGAGAACACAATATTTAAAAGAAAATAAACGTAGGTCTCAGTAACCCCAGCATTAACAAATATAAAGAAAACCAAAAAATATGTACTGTTGATACCTTTTTATATATGTATTTATAATACAAAAAATATACATTGCCTTTAAGCAATTGAAAAAAAAAATATTTGTGGAAATAATACATACTTATTGTCATGTGTATATATTATGGTTAGTGCACCTGAACGTATGACTCATTATGTGAAATAGTAGCCTGGAATGTTGTACTTCAATTGAATTTAATACCTGTTCCTAGCCTAGTCTTTACCCCTCGTGTAACAAAGTACGCATTCCTGCATCATCAGAATAAAATCTCTCTTCCTTGAAGGGAGGTTTTATCTTCCTAATCCAGATTAATAGTAACCCATCATCTGGTACATGTTCATATCCATTCTTTCACAAGCACCACCCACACCTTTCCTGCTAGCAGCCCAAACACCACCACAGTCTATCTCTCCACCGCTAATCATCGAGTTTAACCAGTCTGCAACAAACCCAGCACTTCAGAGTGCATTCGAGTACATTATCACCTCACACTATCAGTGACCGATACTCCTTAATATTAACATTTTTTCACCCACTGCTGTCTCTTTTATCAACCACACCATAGCCATTATCACACCCACTACACCTTTTCCTTTATAAATCATTCAAACAAAGATGTATTAAGCATGGCATATCACCTGGCTCTCAAGGCGCTGGAGTAGCTAACTGCTAAATGGTGATCTGCTCATTCGAACAGCTAGGTATTGAGTCCTTTCCTGAATTGCTGAAGCAATGAGGTGGTCCTGATGTGCAGGTCATTCCAAGTTTTGGCTGCTAGGTGTGGGAAGGAGGGTCCTCTGCTGTTACTACAGCGGATACAGGGGTGTCTGTGAGGGAGAGGGTTGCTGATCATAGGTATCCGATTGATTTGTAGAAGGTTATGCATTTGTTGATGTATGTGGGCCCTTCAGTGGGCAAGGCTTTGTATTTGTGAGTCAACATCTTGAAGTAGTATCTCTTCTGGATTGGGAGCCTGTGTAGCTTCTTGAGGTGTGGTGTGAGGTAGTCTGCCTGGGGAGGTCGAGGATGAGTTTTGCCACTGAGTTTTGTATTGCCTTTAGTCTCTTCAGGAGGCCAGCAGTGATCCCTACATAGAGTGTACTCCCATTGTCAAGCCTGCTGGTTATGAGGACATACGTGACGGTTCTGCTGGTGTGGACTGGGAGCCATCTGAAGATCTTGCAGAGCATGCGTAGGGTGTGGAAGCAGGCGGATGAGACTGCATTTACCTGTTTCTTCATGGATAGCTTGCTGTTCAATATTAGGTCGAGGTTGAGGGAATGGTCTGATGTGGCAGGCTTGGGCCACATTCAGCATGCCACCATTAGTCGTTCCATGGTGAGGTGTTGTTCCCGAAAATGATGACTTCTGTCTTGTCTGTGTTGAGCTTGAGGAAGTTGTCCTTTATTGAATCGGCAATGTTCACCATACATCTTTGGAAGTCGGTCCTAGGGGTGGAGGGGCCTTCTGACAGCGAGAGGATCTGCTGGATGTCATCAGCATAGGAGATGATGTTGAGTCCGTGTAATCTAACAGAGTTGGCCAGGGGCATCATGTACATGTTGAAGAGATTGTAGCTGAGGGATGATCCTTTGGTGGCACCACAGATTATCTTCTTGGGTTTTGTGGTGAACGGTAGGAAACGGAATCTCTGGGTTCTTCCGGCAAAGTATGCAGTGATCCATTTGGGGGTGTCTCCCTGGATTCTGATGTGGTGCAGTCTGTTGATCAAGATGTGGTGGGAGACGGTATTGAAGGCGGCTGACAGGTCCTTGAGGATGAGGGCTGCCATTTTGCCGTGGGCCAGGAGGGCCCTGATCTCGCCAGTAACAGCAATCAGGGCTCTCTGAGTGCTGTGGTTGGCTCATAATATGGATTGAGATGGGTCTAGGAGGTTGTTGTGTTCCAGGTATTCTGGAAGCTGCTAGTTGATTGCCTTCTATAGAACCATTGCTGGGAGGAGGAGCTGGGAAATGGTTTGGGAGTTCTTCACTTGTGCAGGGTCGGCTGATGATGGAGATAGTGGTTTGAGTTGTGAGAGGGTCCCAGTGGATGAGCAGGTGTTCTGGGTTTGTGTTCATGGGTGTGAGCAGGCTGATTCTGTCGACAGCGGTTGGGTGGGATTTGAAGTTTTCCGAGATGGCTGAGTTCTTGTCATGTAAGAAGTCCGCCATGGTGTAACACAGTTCTTGGGAGTGGCTGATTTAGTTCACAGCATCTGTGGGGGTGGATAACTCCTTGCCGATGGTGAAGAGTTCCTTTCTGCAGTGTGCACTGGCTTCTATGCTGTCTGCAAGGGCGTTCTTCTTTGTTTCTTTCAGGAGGTAGTGGTATTGCTTGAGTGCTGTATTGAAGGTGGTATGGTATCCTGTCTTTTTGCTGCAGCGCCACTTCCTTTCTAGATGCTAGCAGTTGTGTTTGGTGGATTTCAACTCCACTGCAAACCAGCTGGGTCTTCTGGCAGGTCCTTTGGAGTTGGCTTCTTTGGCGGGGCAATGGGTTGGTGCATTCTATGATTCACTGGAAGAAGTTCTTTGAAACCTGTCTGGGTTCGGTGTTGTGTCTGGGTGGAGGGAGTTGAGGACATTGTTCCACTGGTCTTATTTAATATTTATTTATTTTGAAGCTTATAAAGCACGCGGCTACCCCCAACAGGGGTGTCCCGGCGCTGCAGAGAGCGACTATGGATAATGATGGCAGCAGCTAGAGCTTGGAAAATAGCCAGGTTTTTTAGTTTATTCTGAAACAGTGATTCCAATGAAGTCAGCCTAAGATCTAATGGGAGGATGTTCCAGAGTTTGGCGGCCCCTACGGTAAAGGACCTGCCCCCATTCTGGAACGACGAAAACGCGGGGTAGCAAGAAGGCGGAGATTGTTAGATCTGAGAACTCAAATTGAGTAGGCAGGTTTAAGCCTATTTTGCAGGTAGACTGGGCCAAGGCTATTGAGGGCCCTGAAAACAAAAACCATTGCTTCAAATTGAATGTGCCGGGTCACTGGCAACCAGTGCAACTTCCTCAACAGCGTCTTCTAATATGTTTTTGCAATGTGGTGTGGTGCCATTGTTGGTGGGTCCTGAGATGGTGAAGTGACGCTGTAGTGGTATGTCAAGGTGAGCTATGAGGCCTGGTTGTAGTTAACTCTTATATATATACCTTCTCCCTCATAGCTCATATCTCCCACCCATTACATCATTCAATAGATACTATTTGCCTCTACTGCCCTACTCACCAACTATGCCCTTTTTATCAACTGCTTTCGTTCCCACTTATCCTCTACAAGTTCAGCTAAGCTCTGTTCCCTGCCACCTTACCTTTCACACAAAACAGGTGATGGACAGAATGTGGATCAATGTCACACATTCACCCCAGTCCAAAGATCTGGGCCCAAATCCATCGTTTTTTTGCACTCCACACCACCCTGGGTTAGACAATGGCGATATGCAAATCAGCTCTGACCCTGTGCCCCATGGGAACAGTCCAGTCCGAACTACAAAAGCCATGTCCTTCCCAGAACGGAATCAAGCATCCGAGGACCGGACCGGTTTCAAGGTAACACCTCTCATCAGCCCGGCTAGCTTGACTCCAGTGGTGTGGAGTGCCTGGGACCCACGTCTGAGCATCCCCAGCGCACTTATGGCGGTATTGCAAACAAAACAGGTGATGGACAGAATGTGGATCAATGTCACACATTCACCCCAGTCCAAAGATCTGGGCCCAAATCCATCGTTTTTTTGCACTCCACACCACCCTGGGTTAGACAATGGCGATATGCAAATCAGCTCTGACCCTGTGCCCCATGGGAACAGTCCAGTCCGAACTACAAAAGCCATGTCCTTCCCAGAACGGAATCAAGCATCCGAGGACCAGACCGGTTTCGAGGTAACACCTCTCATCAGCCCGGCTAGCTTGACTCCAGTGGTGTGGAGTGCCTGGGACCCACGTCTGAGCATCCCCAGCGCACTTATGGCGGTATTGCAAACAAAACAGGTGATGGACAGAATGTGGATCAATGTCACACATTCACCCCAGTCCAAAGATCTGGGCCCAAATCCATCGTTTTTTTGCACTCCACACCACCCTGGGTTAGACAATGGCGATATGCAAATCAGCTCTGACCCTGTGCCCCATGGGAACAGTCCAGTCCGAACTACAAAAGCCATGTCCTTCCCAGAACGGAATCAAGCATCCGAGGACCGGACCGGTTTCGAGGTAACACCTCTCATCAGCCCGGCTAGCTTGACTCCAGTGGTGTGGAGTGCCTGGGACCCACGTCTGAGCATCCCCAGCGCACTTATGGCGGTATTGCAAACAAAACAGGTGATGGACAGAATGTGGATCAATGTCACACATTCACCCCAGTCCAAAGATCTGGGCCCAAATCCATTCTTTTTTTGCACTCCACACCACCCAGGGTTAGACAATGGCGATATGCAAATCAGCTCTGACCCTGTGCCCCATGGGAACAGTCCAGTCCAAACTACAAAAGCCATGTCCTTCCCAGAACGGAATCAAGCATCCGAGAACCGGACCGGACCGGTTTCGAGGTAACACCTCTCATCAGTCCGGCTAGCTTGACTCCAGTGGTGTGGAGTGCCTGGGACCCACGTCTGAGCATCCCCAGCGCACTTATGGCGGTATTGCAAACAAAACAGGTGATGGACAGAATGTGGATCAATGTCACACATTCACCCCAGTCCAAAGATCTGGGCCCAAATCCATTGTTTTTTTTTACTCCACACCACCCTGGGTTAGACAATGGCGATATGCAAATCAGCTCTGACCCTGTGCCCCATGGGACCAGTCCAGTCCGAACTACAAAAGCCATGTCCTTCCCAGAGCGGAATCAAGCATCCGAGGACCGGACCGGTTTCGAGGTAACACCTCTCATCAGCCCGGCTAGCTTGACTCCAGTGGTGTGGAGTGCCTGGGACCCACGTCTGAGCATCCCCAGCGCACTTATGGCGGTATTGCAAACAAAACAGGTGATGGACAGAATGTGGATCAATGTCACACATTCACCCCAGTCCAAAGATCTGGGCCCAAATCCATCGTTTTTTTGCACTCCACACCACCCTGGGTTAGACAATGGCGATATGCAAATCAGCTCTGACCCTGTGCCCCATGGGAACAGTCCAGTCCGAACTACAAAAGCCATGTCCTTCCCAGAACGGAATCAAGCATCCGAGGACCGGACCGGTTTCGAGGTAACACCTCTCATCAGCCCGGCTAGCTTGACTCCAGTGGTGTGGAGTGCCTGGGACCCACGTCTGAGCATCCCCAGCGCACTTATGGCGGTATTGCAAACAAAACAGGTGATGGACAGAATGTGGATCAATGTCACACATTCACCCCAGTCCAAAGATCTGGGCCCAAATCCATTGTTTTTTTGCACTCCACACCACCCTGGGTTAGACAATGGCGATATGCAAATAAGCTCTGACCCTGTGCCCCATGGGAACAGTCCAGTCCGAACTACAAAAGCCATGTCCTTCCCAGAACGGAATCAAGCATCCGAGGACCGGACCGGTTTCGAGGTAACACCTCTCATCAGCCCGGCTAGCTTGACTCCAGGGGTGTGGAGTGCCTGGGACCCACGTCTGAGCATCCCCAGCGCACTTATGGCGGTATTGCAAACAAAACAGGTGATGGACAGAATGTGGATCAATGTCATACATTCACCCCAGTCCAAAGATCTGGGCCCAAATCCATCGTTTTTTTTCACTCCACACCACCCTGGGTTAGACAATGGCGATATGCAAATCAGCTCTTACCCTGTGCCCCATGGGAACAGTCCAGTCCGAACTACAAAAGCCATGTCCTTCCCAGAACGGAATCAAGCATCCGAGGACCGGACCGGTTTCGAGGTAACACCTCTCATCAGCCCGGCTAGCTTGACTCCAGGGGTGTGGAGTGCCTGGGACCCACGTCTGAGCATCCCCAGCGCACTTATGGCGGTATTGCAAACAAAACAGGTGATGGACAGAATGTGGATCAATGTCATACATTCACCCCAGTCCAAAGATCTGGGCCCAAATCCATCGTTTTTTTTCACTCCACACCACCCTGGGTTAGACAATGGCGATATGCAAATCAGCTCTTACCCTGTGCCCCATGGGAACAGTCCAGTCCGAACTACAAAAGCCATGTCCTTCCCAGAACGGAATCAAGCATCCGAGGACCGGACCGGTTTCGAGGTAACACCTCTCATCAGCCCGGCTAGCTTGACTCCAGGGGTGTGGAGTGCCTGGGACCCACGTCTGAGCATCCCCAGCGCACTTATGGCGGTATTGCAAACAAAACAGGTGATGGACAGAATGTGGATCAATGTCACACATTCACCCCAGTCCAAAGATCTGGGCCCAAATCCATCGTTTTTTTGCACTCCACACCACCCTGGGTTAGACATTGGCGATATGCAAATCAGCTCTGACCCTGTGCCCCATGGGAACAGTCCAGTCCGAACTACAAAAGCCATGTCCTTCCCAGAACGGAATCAAGCATCCGAGGACCGGACCGGTTTCGAGGTAACACCTCTCATCAGCCCGGCTAGCTTGACTCCAGTGGTGTGGAGTGCCTGGGACCCACGTCTGAGCATCCCCAGCGCACTTATGGTAGTATTGCAAACAAAACAGGTGATGGACAGAATGTGGATCAATGTCACACATTCACCCCAGTCCAAATATCTGGGCCCAAATCCATCGTTTTATTGCACTCCACACCACCCTGGGTTAGACAATGGCGATATGCAAATCAGCTCTGACCCTGTGCCCCATGGGAACAGTCCAGTCCGAACTACAAAAGCCATGTCCTTCCCAGAACGGAATCAAGCATCCGAGGACCGGACCGGTTTCGAGGTAACACCTCTCATCAACCCGGCTAGCTTGACTCCAGTGGTGTGGAGTGCCTGGGACCCACGTCTGAGGATCCCCAGCGCACTTATGGCGGTATTGCAAACAAAACAGGTGATGGACAGAATGTGGATCAATGTCACACATTCACCCCAGTCCAAAGATCTGGGCCCAAATCCATCGTTTTTTTGCACTCCACACCACCCTGGGTTAGACAATGGCGATATGCAAATCAGCTCTGACCCTGTGCCCCATGGGAACAGTCCAGTCCGAACTACAAAAGCCATGTCCTTCCCAGAACGGAATCAAGCATCCGAGGACCGGACCGGTTTCGAGGTAACACCTCTCATCAGCCCGGCTAGCTTGACTCCAGTGGTGTGGAGTGCCTGGGACCCACGTCTGAGCATCCCCAGCGCACTTATGGCGGTATTGCAAACAAAACAGGTGATGGACAGAATGTGGATCAATGTCACACATTCACCCCAGTCCAAAGATTTGGGCCCAAATCCATCGTTTTTTTGCACTCCACACCACCCTGGGTTAGACAATGGCGATATGCAAATCAGCTCTGACCCTGTGCCCCATGGGAACAGTCCAGTCCGAACTACAAAAGCCATGTCCTTCCCAGAACGGAATCAAGCATCCGAGGACCGGACCGGTTTCGAGGTAACACCTCTCATCAGCCCGGCTAGCTTGACTCCAGTGGTGTGAAGTGCCTGGGACCCACGTCTGAGCATCCCCAGCGCACTTATGGCGGTATTGCAAACAAAACAGGTGATGGACAGAATGTGGATCAATGTCACACATTCACCCCAGTCCAAAGATCTGGGCCCAAATCCATCATTTTTTTGCACTCCACACCACCCAGGGTTAGACAATGGCGATATGCAAATCAGCTCTGACCCTGTGCCCCATGGGAACAGTCCAGTCCAAACTACAAAAGCCATGTCCTTCCCAGAACGGAATCAAGCATCCGAGGACCGGACCGGACCGGTTTCGAGGTAACACCTCTCATCAGCCCGGCTAGCTTGACTCCAGTGGTGTGGAGTGCCTGGGACCCACGTCTGAGCATCCCCAGCGCACTTATGGCGGTATTGCAAACAAAACAGGTGATGGACAGAATGTGGATCAATGTCACACATTCACCCCAGTCCAAAGATCTGGGCCCAAATCCATCGTTTTTTTTTACTCCACACCACCCTGGGTTAGACAATGGCGATATGCAAATCAGCTCTGACCCTGTGCCCCATGGGAACAGTCCAGTCCGAACTACAAAAGCCATGTCCTTCCCAGAACGGAATCAAGCATCCGAGGACCGGACCGGTTTCGAGGTAACACCTCTCATCAGCCCGGCTAGCTTGACTCCAGTGGTGTGGAGTGCCTGGGACCCACGTCTGAGCATCCCCAGCGCACTTATGGCGGTATTGCAAACAAAACAGGTGATGGACAGAATGTGGATCAATGTCACACATTCACCCCAGTCCAAAGATCTGGGCCCAAATCCATCGTTTTTTTGCACTCCACACCACCCAGGGTTAGACAATGGCGATATGCAAATCAGCTCTGACCCTGTGCCCCATGGGAACAGTCCAGTCAAAACTACAAAAGCCATGTCCTTCCCAGAACGGAATCAAGCATCCGAGGACCGGACCGGACCGGTTTCGAGGTAACACCTCTCATCAGTCCGGCTAGCTTGACTCCAGTGGTGTGGAGTGCCTGGGACCCACGTCTGAGCATCCCCAGCGCACTTATGGAGGTATTGCAAACAAAACAGGTGATGGACAGAATGTGGATCAATGTCACACATTCACCCCAGTCCAAAGATCTGGGCCCAAATCCATTGTTTTTTTTTACTCCACACCACCCTGGGTTAGACAATGGCGATATGCAAATCAGCTCTGACCCTGTGCCCCATGGGACCAGTCCAGTCCGAACTACAAAAGCCATGTCCTTCCCAGAGCGGAATCAAGCATCCGAGGACCGGACCGGTTTCGAGGTAACACCTCTCATCAGCCCGGCTAGCTTGAATCCAGTGGTGTGGAGTGCCTGGGACCCACGTCTGAGCATCCCCAGCGCACTTATGGCGGTATTGCAAACAAAACAGGTGATGGACAGAATGTGGATCAATGTCACACATTCACCCCAGTCCAAAGATCTGGGCCCAAATCCATCGTTTTTTTGCACTCCACACCACCCTGGGTTAGACAATGGCGATATGCAAATCAGCTCTGACCCTGTGCCCCATGGGAACAGTCCAGTCCGAACTACAAAAGCCATGTCCTTCCCAGAACGGAATCAAGCATCCGAGGACCGGACCGGTTTCGAGGTAACACCTCTCATCAGCCCGGCTAGCTTGACTCCAGTGGTGTGGAGTGCCTGGGACCCACGTCTGAGCATCCCCAGCGCACTTATGGCGGTATTGCAAACAAAACAGGTGATGGACAGAATGTGGATCAATGTCACACATTCACCCCAGTCCAAAGATCTGGGCCCAAATCCATTGTTTTTTTTTACTCCACACCACCCTGGGTTAGACAATGGCGATATGCAAATCAGCTCTGACCCTGTGCCCCATGGGACCAGTCCAGTCCGAACTACAAAAGCCATGTCCTTCCCAGAGCGGAATCAAGCATCCGAGGACCGGACCGGTTTCGAGGTAACACCTCTCATCAGCCCGGCTAGCTTGACTCCAGTGGTGTGGAGTGCCTGGGACCCACGTCTGAGCATCCCCAGCGCACTTATGGCGGTATTGCAAACAAAACAGGTGATGGACAGAATGTGGATCAATGTCACACATTCACCCCAGTCCAAAGATCTGGGCCCAAATCCATCGTTTTTTTGCACTCCACACCACCCTGGGTTAGACAATGGCGATATGCAAATCAGCTCTGACCCTGTGCCCCATGGGAACAGTCCAGTCCGAACTACAAAAGCCATGTCCTTCCCAGAACGGAATCAAGCATCCGAGGACCGGACCGGTTTCGAGGTAACACCTCTCATCAGCCCGGCTAGCTTGACTCCAGTGGTGTGGAGTGCCTGGGACCCACGTCTGAGCATCCCCAGCGCACTTATGGCGGTATTGCAAACAAAACAGGTGATGGACAGAATGTGGATCAATGTCACACATTCACCCCAGTCCAAAGATCTGGGCCCAAATCCATTGTTTTTTTGCACTCCACACCACCCTGGGTTAGACAATGGCGATATGCAAATAAGCTCTGACCCTGTGCCCCATGGGAACAGTCCAGTCCGAACTACAAAAGCCATGTCCTTCCCAGAACGGAATCAAGCATCCGAGGACCGGACCGGTTTCGAGGTAACACCTCTCATCAGCCCGGCTAGCTTGACTCCAGGGGTGTGGAGTGCCTGGGACCCACGTCTGAGCATCCCCAGCGCACTTATGGCGGTATTGCAAACAAAACAGGTGATGGACAGAATGTGGATCAATGTCATACATTCACCCCAGTCCAAAGATCTGGGCCCAAATCCATCGTTTTTTTTCACTCCACACCACCCTGGGTTAGACAATGGCGATATGCAAATCAGCTCTTACCCTGTGCCCCATGGGAACAGTCCAGTCCGAACTACAAAAGCCATGTCCTTCCCAGAACGGAATCAAGCATCCGAGGACCGGACCGGTTTCGAGGTAACACCTCTCATCAGCCCGGCTAGCTTGACTCCAGGGGTGTGGAGTGCCTGGGACCCACGTCTGAGCATCCCCAGCGCACTTATGGCGGTATTGCAAACAAAACAGGTGATGGACAGAATGTGGATCAATGTCATACATTCACCCCAGTCCAAAGATCTGGGCCCAAATCCATCGTTTTTTTTCACTCCACACCACCCTGGGTTAGACAATGGCGATATGCAAATCAGCTCTTACCCTGTGCCCCATGGGAACAGTCCAGTCCGAACTACAAAAGCCATGTCCTTCCCAGAACGGAATCAAGCATCCGAGGACCGGACCGGTTTCGAGGTAACACCTCTCATCAGCCCGGCTAGCTTGACTCCAGGGGTGTGGAGTGCCTGGGACCCACGTCTGAGCATCCCCAGCGCACTTATGGCGGTATTGCAAACAAAACAGGTGATGGACAGAATGTGGATCAATGTCACACATTCACCCCAGTCCAAAGATCTGGGCCCAAATCCATCGTTTTTTTGCACTCCACACCACCCTGGGTTAGACATTGGCGATATGCAAATCAGCTCTGACCCTGTGCCCCATGGGAACAGTCCAGTCCGAACTACAAAAGCCATGTCCTTCCCAGAACGGAATCAAGCATCCGAGGACCGGACCGGTTTCGAGGTAACACCTCTCATCAGCCCGGCTAGCTTGACTCCAGTGGTGTGGAGTGCCTGGGACCCACGTCTGAGCATCCCCAGCGCACTTATGGTAGTATTGCAAACAAAACAGGTGATGGACAGAATGTGGATCAATGTCACACATTCACCCCAGTCCAAATATCTGGGCCCAAATCCATCGTTTTATTGCACTCCACACCACCCTGGGTTAGACAATGGCGATATGCAAATCAGCTCTGACCCTGTGCCCCATGGGAACAGTCCAGTCCGAACTACAAAAGCCATGTCCTTCCCAGAACGGAATCAAGCATCCGAGGACCGGACCGGTTTCGAGGTAACACCTCTCATCAACCCGGCTAGCTTGACTCCAGTGGTGTGGAGTGCCTGGGACCCACGTCTGAGGATCCCCAGCGCACTTATGGCGGTATTGCAAACAAAACAGGTGATGGACAGAATGTGGATCAATGTCACACATTCACCCCAGTCCAAAGATCTGGGCCCAAATCCATCGTTTTTTTGCACTCCACACCACCCTGGGTTAGACAATGGCGATATGCAAATCAGCTCTGACCCTGTGCCCCATGGGAACAGTCCAGTCCGAACTACAAAAGCCATGTCCTTCCCAGAACGGAATCAAGCATCCGAGGACCGGACCGGTTTCGAGGTAACACCTCTCATCAGCCCGGCTAGCTTGACTCCAGTGGTGTGGAGTGCCTGGGACCCACGTCTGAGCATCCCCAGCGCACTTATGGCGGTATTGCAAACAAAACAGGTGATGGACAGAATGTGGATCAATGTCACACATTCACCCCAGTCCAAAGATTTGGGCCCAAATCCATCGTTTTTTTGCACTCCACACCACCCTGGGTTAGACAATGGCGATATGCAAATCAGCTCTGACCCTGTGCCCCATGGGAACAGTCCAGTCCGAACTACAAAAGCCATGTCCTTCCCAGAACGGAATCAAGCATCCGAGGACCGGACCGGTTTCGAGGTAACACCTCTCATCAGCCCGGCTAGCTTGACTCCAGTGGTGTGAAGTGCCTGGGACCCACGTCTGAGCATCCCCAGCGCACTTATGGCGGTATTGCAAACAAAACAGGTGATGGACAGAATGTGGATCAATGTCACACATTCACCCCAGTCCAAAGATCTGGGCCCAAATCCATCATTTTTTTGCACTCCACACCACCCAGGGTTAGACAATGGCGATATGCAAATCAGCTCTGACCCTGTGCCCCATGGGAACAGTCCAGTCCAAACTACAAAAGCCATGTCCTTCCCAGAACGGAATCAAGCATCCGAGGACCGGACCGGACCGGTTTCGAGGTAACACCTCTCATCAGCCCGGCTAGCTTGACTCCAGTGGTGTGGAGTGCCTGGGACCCACGTCTGAGCATCCCCAGCGCACTTATGGCGGTATTGCAAACAAAACAGGTGATGGACAGAATGTGGATCAATGTCACACATTCACCCCAGTCCAAAGATCTGGGCCCAAATCCATCGTTTTTTTTTACTCCACACCACCCTGGGTTAGACAATGGCGATATGCAAATCAGCTCTGACCCTGTGCCCCATGGGAACAGTCCAGTCCGAACTACAAAAGCCATGTCCTTCCCAGAACGGAATCAAGCATCCGAGGACCGGACCGGTTTCGAGGTAACACCTCTCATCAGCCCGGCTAGCTTGACTCCAGTGGTGTGGAGTGCCTGGGACCCACGTCTGAGCATCCCCAGCGCACTTATGGCGGTATTGCAAACAAAACAGGTGATGGACAGAATGTGGATCAATGTCACACATTCACCCCAGTCCAAAGATCTGGGCCCAAATCCATCGTTTTTTTGCACTCCACACCACCCAGGGTTAGACAATGGCGATATGCAAATCAGCTCTGACCCTGTGCCCCATGGGAACAGTCCAGTCAAAACTACAAAAGCCATGTCCTTCCCAGAACGGAATCAAGCATCCGAGGACCGGACCGGACCGGTTTCGAGGTAACACCTCTCATCAGTCCGGCTAGCTTGACTCCAGTGGTGTGGAGTGCCTGGGACCCACGTCTGAGCATCCCCAGCGCACTTATGGAGGTATTGCAAACAAAACAGGTGATGGACAGAATGTGGATCAATGTCACACATTCACCCCAGTCCAAAGATCTGGGCCCAAATCCATTGTTTTTTTTTACTCCACACCACCCTGGGTTAGACAATGGCGATATGCAAATCAGCTCTGACCCTGTGCCCCATGGGACCAGTCCAGTCCGAACTACAAAAGCCATGTCCTTCCCAGAGCGGAATCAAGCATCCGAGGACCGGACCGGTTTCGAGGTAACACCTCTCATCAGCCCGGCTAGCTTGAATCCAGTGGTGTGGAGTGCCTGGGACCCACGTCTGAGCATCCCCAGCGCACTTATGGCGGTATTGCAAACAAAACAGGTGATGGACAGAATGTGGATCAATGTCACACATTCACCCCAGTCCAAAGATCTGGGCCCAAATCCATCGTTTTTTTGCACTCCACACCACCCTGGGTTAGACAATGGCGATATGCAAATCAGCTCTGACCCTGTGCCCCATGGGAACAGTCCAGTCCGAACTACAAAAGCCATGTCCTTCCCAGAACGGAATCAAGCATCCGAGGACCGGACCGGTTTCGAGGTAACACCTCTCATCAGCCCGGCTAGCTTGACTCCAGTGGTGTGGAGTGCCTGGGACCCACGTCTGAGCATCCCCAGCGCACTTATGGCGGTATTGCAAACAAAACAGGTGATGGACAGAATGTGGATCAATGTCACACATTCACCCCAGTCCAAAGATCTGGGCCCAAATCCATTGTTTTTTTGCACTCCACACCACCCTGGGTTAGACAATGGCGATATGCAAATCAGCTCTGACCCTGTGCCCCATGGGAACAGTCCAGTCCGAACTACAAAAGCCATGTCCTTCCCAGAACGGAATCAAGCATCCGAGGACCGGACCGGTTTCGAGGTAACACCTCTCATCAGCCCGGCTAGCTTGACTCCAGGGGTGTGGAGTGCCTGGGACCCACGTCTGAGCATCCCCAGCGCACTTATGGCGGTATTGCAAACAAAACAGGTGATGGACAGAATGTGGATGAATGTCATACATTCACCCCAGTCCAAAGATCTGGGCCCAAATCCATCGTTTTTTTTCACTCCACACCACCCTGGGTTAGACAATGGCGATATGCAAATCAGCTCTTACCCTGTGCCCCATGGGAACAGTCCAGTCCGAACTACAAAAGCCATGTCCTTCCCAGAACGGAATCAAGCATCCGAGGACCGGACCGGTTTCGAGGTAACACCTCTCATCAGCCCGGCTAGCTTGACTCCAGGGGTGTGGAGTGCCTGGGACCCACGTCTGAGCATCCCCAGCGCACTTATGGCGGTATTGCAAACAAAACAGGTGATGGACAGAATGTGGATCAATGTCACACATTCACCCCAGTCCAAAGATCTGGGCCCAAATCCATCGTTTTTTTGCACTCCACACCACCCTGGGTTAGACATTGGCGATATGCAAATCAGCTCTGACCCTGTGCCCCATGGGAACAGTCCAGTCCGAACTACAAAAGCCATGTCCTTCCCAGAACGGAATCAAGCATCCGAGGACCGGACCGGTTTCGAGGTAACACCTCTCATCAGCCCGGCTAGCTTGACTCCAGTGGTGTGGAGTGCCTGGGACCCACGTCTGAGCATCCCCAGCGCACTTATGGCGGTATTGCAAACAAAACAGGTGATGGACAGAATGTGGATCAATGTCACACATTCACCCCAGTCCAAAGATCTGGGCCAAAATCCATCATTTTTTTGCACTCCACACCACCCTGGGTTAGACAATGGCGATATGCAAATCAGCTCTGACCCTGTGCCCCATGGGAACAGTCCAGTCCGAACTACAAAAGCCATGTCCTTCCCAGAACGGAATCAAGCATCCGAGGACCGGACCGGTTTCGAGGTAACACCTCTCATCAACCCGGCTAGCTTGACTCCAGTGGTGTGGAGTGCCTGGGACCCACGTCTGAGGATCCCCAGCGCACTTATGGCGGTATTGCAAACAAAACAGGTGATGGACAGAATGTGGATCAATGTCACACATTCACCCTAGTCCAAAGATCTGGGCCCAAATCCATCGTTTTTTTGCACTCCACACCACCCTGGGTTAGACAATGGCGATATGCAAATCAGCTCTGACCCTGTGCCCCATGGGAACAGTCCAGTCCGAACTACAAAAGCCATGTCCTTCCCAGAACGGAATCAAGCATCCGAGGACCGGACCGGTTTCGAGGTAACACCTCTCATCAGCCCGGCTAGCTTGACTCCAGTGGTGTGGAGTGCCTGGGACCCACGTCTGAGCATCCCCAGCGCACTTATGGCGGTATTGCAAACAAAACAGGTGATGGACAGAATGTGGATCAATGTCACACATTCACCCCAGTCCAAAGATCTGGGCCCAAATCCATCGTTTTTTTGCACTCCACACCACCCTGGGTTAGACAATGGCGATATGCAAATCAGCTCTGACCCTGTGCCCCATGGGAACAGTCCAGTCCGAACTACAAAAGCCATGTCCTTCCCAGAACGGAATCAAGCATCCGAGGACCGGACCGGTTTCGAGGTAACACCTCTCATCAGCCCGGCTAGCTTGACTCCAGTGGTGTGAAGTGCCTGGGACCCACGTCTGAGCATCCCCAGCGCACTTATGGCGGTATTGCAAACAAAACAGGTGATGGACAGAATGTGGATCAATGTCACACATTCACCCCAGTCCAAAGATCTGGGCCCAAATCCATCGTTTTTTTGCACTCCACACCACCCAGGGTTAGACAATGGCGATATGCAAATCAGCTCTGACCCTGTGCCCCATGGGAACAGTCCAGTCCAAACTACAAAAGCCATGTCCTTCCCAGAACGGAATCAAGCATCCGAGGACCGGACCGGACCGGTTTCGAGGTAACACCTCTCATCAGCCCGGCTAGCTTGACTCCAGTGGTGTGGAGTGCCTGGGACCAACGTCTGAGCATCCCCAGCGCACTTATGGCGGTATTGCAAACAAAACAGGTGATGGACAGAATGTGGATCAATGTCACACATTCACCCCAGTCCAAAGATCTGGGCCCAAATCCATCGTTTTTTTTTACTCCACACCACCCTGGGTTAGACAATGGCGATATGCAAATCAGCTCTGACCCTGTGCCCCATGGGAACAGTCCAGTCCGAACTACAAAAGCCATGTCCTTCCCAGAGCGGAATCAAGCATCCGAGGACCGGACCGGTTTCGAGGTAACACCTCTTATCAGCCCGGCTAGCTTGACTCCAGTGGTGTGGAGTGCCTGGGACCCACGTCTGAGCATCCCCAGCGCACTTATGGCGGTATTGCAAACAAAACAGGTGATGGACAGAATGTGGATCAATGTCACACATTCACCCCAGTCCAAAGATCTGGGCCCAAATCCATTGTTTTTTTGCACTCCACACCACCCTGGGTTAGACAATGGTGATATGCAAATCAGCTCTGACCCTGTGCCCCATGGGAACAGTCCAGTCCGAACTACAAAAGCCATGTCCTTCCCAGAACGGAATCAAGCATCCGAGGACCGGACCGGTTTCGAGGTAACACCTCTCATCAGCCCGGCTAGCTTGACTCCAGTGGTGTGGAGTGCCTGGGACCCACGTCATAGCATCCCCAGCGCACTTATGGCGGTATTGCAAACAAAACAGGTGATGGACAGAATGTGGATCAATGTCACACATTCACCCCAGTCCAAAGATCTGGGCCCAAATCCATCGTTTTTTTGCACTCCACACCACCCTGGGTTAGACAATGGCGATATGCAAATCAGCTCTGACCCTGTGCCCCATGGGAACAGTCCAGTCCGAACTACAAAAGCCATGTCCTTCCCAGAACGGAATCAAGCATCCAAGGACCGGACCGGTTTCGAGGTAACACCTCTCATCAGCCCGGCTAGCTTGACTCCAGGGGTGTGGAGTGCCTGGGACCCACGTCTGAGCATCCCCAGCGCACTTATGGCGGTATTGCAAACAAAACAGGTGATGGACAGAATGTGGATCAATGTCACACATTCACCCCAGTCCAAAGATCTGGGCCCAAATCCATCGTTTTTTTGTACTCCACACCAACCTGGGTTAGACATTGGCGATATGCAAATCAGCTCTGACCCTGTGCCCCATGGGAACAGTCCAGTCCGAACTACAAAAGCCATGTCCTTCCCAGAACGGAATCAAGCATCCGAGGACCGGACCGGTTTCGAGGTAACACCTCTCATCAGCCCGGCTAGCTTGACTCCAGTGGTGTGGAGTGCCTGGGACCCACGTCTGAGCATCCCCAGCGCACTTATGGCGGTATTGCAAACAAAACAGGTGATGGACAGAATGTGGATCAATGTCACACATTCACCCCAGTCCAAAGATCTGGGCCCAATTCCATCGTTTTTTTGCACTCCACACCACCCTGGGTTAGACAATGGCGATATGCAAATCAGCTCTGACCCTGTGCCCCATGGGAACAGTCCAGTCCGAACTACAAAAGCCATGTCCTTCCCAGAACGGAATCAAGCATCCGAGGACCGGACCGGTTTCGAGGTAACACCTCTCATCAGCCCGGCTAGCTTGACTCCAGTGGTGTGGAGTGCCTGGGACCCACGTCTGAGCATCCCCAGCGCACTTATGGCGGTATTGCAAACAAAACAGGTGATGGACAGAATGTGGATCAATGTCACACATTCACCCCAGTCCAAAGATCTGGGCCCAAATCCATCGTTTTTTTGCACTCCACACCACCCAGGGTTAGACAATGGCGATATGCAAATCAGCTCTGACCCTGTGCCCCATGGGAACAGTCCAGTCAAAACTACAAAAGCCATGTCCTTCCCAGAACGGAATCAAGCATCCGGGGACCGGACCGGACCGGTTTCGAGGTAACACCTCTCATCAGTCCGGCTAGCTTGACTCCAGTGGTGTGGAGTGCCTGGGACCCACGTCTGAGCATCCCCAGCGCACTTATGGCGGTATTGCAAACAAAACAGGTGATGGACAGAATGTGGATCAATGTCACACATTCACCCCAGTCCAAAGATCTGGGCCCAAATCCATTGTTTTTTTTTACTCCACACCACCCTGGGTTAGACAATGGCGATATGCAAATCAGCTCTGACCCTGTGCCCCATGGGACCAGTCCAGTCCGAACTACAAAAGCCATGTCCTTCCCAGAGCGGAATCAAGCATCCGAGGACCGGACCGGTTTCGAGGTAACACCTCTCATCAGCCCGGCTAGCTTGAATCCAGTGGTGTGGAGTGCCTGGGACCCACGTCTGAGCATCCCCAGCGCACTTATGGCGGTATTGCAAACAAAACAGGTGATGGACAGAATGTGGATCAATGTCACACATTCACCCCAGTCCAAAGATCTGGGCCCAAATCCATCGTTTTTTTGCACTCCACACCACCCTGGGTTAGACAATGGCGATATGCAAATCAGCTCTGACCCTGTGCCCCATGGGAACAGTCCAGTCCGAACTACAAAAGCCATGTCCTTCCCAGAACGGAATCAAGCATCCGAGGACCGGACCGGTTTCGAGGTAACACCTCTCATCAGCCCGGCTAGCTTGACTCCAGTGGTGTGGAGTGCCTGGGACCCACGTCTGAGCATCCCCAGCGCACTTATGGCGGTATTGCAAACAAAACAGGTGATGGACAGAATGTGGATCAATGTCACACATTCACCCCAGTCCAAAGATCTGGGCCTAAATCCATTGTTTTTTTGCACTCCACACCACCCTGGGTTAGACAATGGCGATATGCAAATCAGCTCTGACTCTGTGCCCCATGGGAACAGTCCAGTCCGAACTACAAAAGCCATGTCCTTCCCAGAACGGAATCAAGCATCCGAGGACCGGACCGGTTTCGAGGTAACACCTCTCATCAGCCCGGCTAGCTTGACTCCAGGGGTGTGGAGTGCCTGGGACCCACGTCTGAGCATCCCCAGCGCACTTATGGCGGTATTGCAAACAAAACAGGTGATGGACAGAATGTGGATCAATGTCATACATTCACCCCAGTCCAAAGATCTGGGCCCAAATCCATCGTTTTTTTTCACTCCACACCACCCTGGGCTAGACAATGGCGATATGCAAATCAGCTCTTACCCTGTGCCCCATGGGAACAGTCCAGTCCGAACTACAAAAGCCATGTCCTTCCCAGAACGGAATCAAGCATCCGAGGACCGGACCGGTTTCGAGGTAACACCTCTCATCAGCCCGGCTAGCTTGACTCCAGGGGTGTGGAGTGCCTGGGACCCACGTCTGAGCATCCCCAGCGCACTTATGGCGGTATTGCAAACAAAACAGGTGATGGACAGAATGTGGATCAATGTCACACATTCACCCCAATCCAAAGATCTGGGCCCAAATCCATCATTTTTTTGCACTCCACACCACCCTGGGTTAGACATTGGCGATATGCAAATCAGCTCTGACCCTGTGCCCCATGGGAACAGTCCAGTCCGAACTACAAAAGCCATGTCCTTCCCAGAACGGAATCAAGCATCCGAGGACCGGACCGGTTTCGAGGTAACACCTCTCATCAGCCCGGCTAGCTTGACTCCAGTGGTGTGGAGTGCCTGGGACCCACGTCTGAGCATCCCCAGCGCACTTATGGCGGTATTGCAAACAAAACAGGTGATGGACAGAATGTGGATCAATGTCACACATTCACCCCAGTCCAAAGATCTGGGCCCAAATCCATCGTTTTTTTGCACTCCACACCACCCTGGGTTAGACAATGGCGATATGCAAATCAGCTCTGACCCTGTGCCCCATGGGAACAGTCCAGTCCGAACTACAAAAGCCATGTCCTTCCCAGAACGGAATCAAGCATCCGAGGACCGGACCGGTTTCGAGGTAACACCTCTCATCAGCCCGGCTAGCTTGACTCCAGTGGTGTGGAGTGCCTGGGACCCACGTCTGAGCATCCCCAGCGCACTTATGGCGGTATTGCAAACAAAACAGGTGATGGACAGAATGTGGATCAATGTCACACATTCACCCCAGTCCAAAGATCTGGGCCTAAATCCATTGTTTTTTTGCACTCCACACCACCCTGGGTTAGACAATGGCGATATGCAAATCAGCTCTGACTCTGTGCCCCATGGGAACAGTCCAGTCCGAACTACAAAAGCCATGTCCTTCCCAGAACGGAATCAAGCATCCGAGGACCGGACCGGTTTCGAGGTAACACCTCTCATCAGCCCGGCTAGCTTGACTCCAGGGGTGTGGAGTGCCTGGGACCCACGTCTGAGCATCCCCAGCGCACTTATGGCGGTATTGCAAACAAAACAGGTGATGGACAGAATGTGGATCAATGTCATACATTCACCCCAGTCCAAAGATCTGGGCCCAAATCCATCGTTTTTTTTCACTCCACACCACCCTGGGCTAGACAATGGCGATATGCAAATCAGCTCTTACCCTGTGCCCCATGGGAACAGTCCAGTCCGAACTACAAAAGCCATGTCCTTCCCAGAACGGAATCAAGCATCCGAGGACCGGACCGGTTTCGAGGTAACACCTCTCATCAGCCCGGCTAGCTTGACTCCAGGGGTGTGGAGTGCCTGGGACCCACGTCTGAGCATCCCCAGCGCACTTATGGCGGTATTGCAAACAAAACAGGTGATGGACAGAATGTGGATCAATGTCACACATTCACCCCAATCCAAAGATCTGGGCCCAAATCCATCATTTTTTTGCACTCCACACCACCCTGGGTTAGACATTGGCGATATGCAAATCAGCTCTGACCCTGTGCCCCATGGGAACAGTCCAGTCCGAACTACAAAAGCCATGTCCTTCCCAGAACGGAATCAAGCATCCGAGGACCGGACCGGTTTCGAGGTAACACCTCTCATCAGCCCGGCTAGCTTGACTCCAGTGGTGTGGAGTGCCTGGGACCCACGTCTGAGCATCCCCAGCGCACTTATGGCGGTATTGCAAACAAAACAGGTGATGGACAGAATGTGGATCAATGTCACACATTCACCCCAGTCCAAAGATCTGGGCCCAAATCCATCGTTTTTTTGCACTCCACACCACCCTGGGTTAGACAATGGCGATATGCAAATCAGCTCTGACCCTGTGCCCCATGGGAACAGTCCAGTCCGAACTACAAAAGCCATGTCCTTCCCAGAACGGAATCAAGCATCCGAGGACCGGACCGGTTTCGAGGTAACACCTCTCATCAGCCCGGCTAGCTTGACTCCAGTGGTGTGGAGTGCCTGGGACCCACGTCTGAGCATCCCCAGCGCACTTATGGCGGTATTGCAAACAAAACAGGTGATGGACAGAATGTGGATCAATGTCACACATTCACCCCAGTCCAAAGATCTGGGCCTAAATCCATTGTTTTTTTGCACTCCACACCACCCTGGGTTAGACAATGGCGATATGCAAATCAGCTCTGACTCTGTGCCCCATGGGAACAGTCCAGTCCGAACTACAAAAGCCATGTCCTTCCCAGAACGGAATCAAGCATCCGAGGACCGGACCGGTTTCGAGGTAACACCTCTCATCAGCCCGGCTAGCTTGACTCCAGGGGTGTGGAGTGCCTGGGACCCACGTCTGAGCATCCCCAGCGCACTTATGGCGGTATTGCAAACAAAACAGGTGATGGACAGAATGTGGATCAATGTCATACATTCACCCCAGTCCAAAGATCTGGGCCCAAATCCATCGTTTTTTTTCACTCCACACCACCCTGGGCTAGACAATGGCGATATGCAAATCAGCTCTTACCCTGTGCCCCATGGGAACAGTCCAGTCCGAACTACAAAAGCCATGTCCTTCCCAGAACGGAATCAAGCATCCGAGGACCGGACCGGTTTCGAGGTAACACCTCTCATCAGCCCGGCTAGCTTGACTCCAGGGGTGTGGAGTGCCTGGGACCCACGTCTGAGCATCCCCAGCGCACTTATGGCGGTATTGCAAACAAAACAGGTGATGGACAGAATGTGGATCAATGTCACACATTCACCCCAATCCAAAGATCTGGGCCCAAATCCATCATTTTTTTGCACTCCACACCACCCTGGGTTAGACATTGGCGATATGCAAATCAGCTCTGACCCTGTGCCCCATGGGAACAGTCCAGTCCGAACTACAAAAGCCATGTCCTTCCCAGAACGGAATCAAGCATCCGAGGACCGGACCGGTTTCGAGGTAACACCTCTCATCAGCCCGGCTAGCTTGACTCCAGTGGTGTGGAGTGCCTGGGACCCACGTCTGAGCATCCCCAGCGCACTTATGGCGGTATTGCAAACAAAACAGGTGATGGACAGAATGTGGATCAATGTCACACATTCACCCCAGTCCAAAGATCTGGGCCAAAATCCATCATTTTTTTGCACTCCACACCACCCTGGGTTAGACAATGGCGATATGCAAATCAGCTCTGACACTGTGCCCCATGGGAACAGTCCAGTCCGAACTACAAAAGCCATGTCCTTCCCAGAACGGAATCAAGCATCCGAGGACCGGACCGGTTTCGAGGTAACACCTCTCATCAACCCAGCTAGCTTGACTCCAGTGGTGTGGAGTGCCTGGGACCCACGTCTGAGGATCCCCAGCGCACTTATGGCGGTATTGCAAACAAAACAGGTGATGGACAGAATGTGGATCAATGTCACACATTCACCCCAGTTCAAAGATCTGGGCCCAAATCCATCGTTTTTTTGCACTCCACACCACCCTGGGTTAGACAATGGCGATATGCAAATCAGCTCTGACCCTGTGCCCCATGGGAACAGTCCAGTCCGAACTACAAAAGCCATGTCCTTCCCAGAACGGAATCAAGCATCCGAGGACCGGACCGGTTTCGAGGTAACACCTCTCATCAGCCCGGCTAGCTTGACTCCAGTGGTGTGGAGTGCCTGGGACCCACGTCTGAGCATCCCCAGCGCACTTATGGCGGTATTGCAAACAAAACAGGTGATGGACAGAATGTGGATCAATGTCACACATTCACCCCAGTCCAAAGATCTGGGCCCAAATCCATCGTTTTTTTGCACTCCACACCACCCTGGGTTAGACAATGGCGATATGCAAATCAGCTCTGACCCTGTGCCCCATGGGAACAGTCCAGTCCGAACTACAAAAGCCATGTCCTTCCCAGAACGGAATCAAGCATCCGAGGACCGGACCGGTTTCGAGGTAACACCTCTCATCAGCCCGGCTAGCTTGACTCCAGTGGTGTGAAGTGCCTGGGACCCACGTCTGAGCATCCCCAGCGCACTTATGGCGGTATTGCAAACAAAACAGGTGATGGACAGAATGTGGATCAATGTCACACATTCACCCCAGTCTAAAGATCTGGGCCCAAATCCATCGTTTTTTTGCACTCCACACCACCCAGGGTTAGACAATGGCGATATGCAAATCAGCTCTGACCCTGTGCCCCATGGGAACAGTCCAGTCCAAACTACAAAAGCCATGTCCTTCCCAGAACGGAATCAAGCATCCGAGGACCGGACCGGACCGGTTTCGAGGTAACACCTCTCATCAGCCCGGCTAGCTTGACTCCAGTGGTGTGGAGTGCCTGGGACCCACGTCTGAGCATCCCCAGCGCACTTATGGCGGTATTGCAAACAAAACAGGTGATGGACAGAATGTGGATCAATGTCACACATTCACCCCAGTCCAAAGATCTGGGCCCAAATCCATCGTTTTTTTTTACTCCACACCACCCTGGGTTAGACAATGGCGATATGCAAATCAGCTCTGACCCTGTGCCCCATGGGAACAGTCCAGTCCGAACTACAAAAGCCATGTCCTTCCCAGAGCGGAATCAAGCATCCGAGGACCGGACCGGTTTCGAGGTAACACCTCTCATCAGCCCGGCTAGCTTGACTCCAGTGGTGTGGAGTGCCTGGGACCCACGTCTGAGCATCCCCAGCGCACTTATGGCGGTATTGCAAACAAAACAGGTGATGGACAGAATGTGGATCAATGTCACACATTCACCCCAGTCCAAAGATCTGGGCCCAAATCCATCGTTTTTTTGCACTCCACACCACCCTGGGTTAGACAATGGTGATATGCAAATCAGCTCTGACCCTGTGCCCCATGGGAACAGTCCAGTCCGAACTACAAAAGCCATGTCCTTCCCAGAACGGAATCAAGCATCCGAGGACCGGACCGGTTTCGAGGTAACACCTCTCATCAGCCCGGCTAGCTTGACTCCAGTGGTGTGGAGTGCCTGGGACCCACGTCTGAGCATCCCCAGCGCACTTATGGTGGTATTGCAAACAAAACAGGTGATGGACAGAATGTGGATCAATGTCACACATTCACCCCAGTCCAAAGATCTGGGCCCAAATCCATCGTTTTTTTGCATTCCACACCACCCTGGGTTAGACAATGGCGATATGCAAATCAGCTCTGACCCTGTGCACCATGGGAACAGTCCAGTCCGAACTACAAAAGCCATGTCCTTCCCAGAACGGAATCAAGCATCCGAGGACCGGACCGGTTTCGAGGTAACACCTCTCATCAGCCCGGCTAGCTTGACTCCAGGGGTGTGGAGTGCCTGGGACCCACGTCTGAGCATCCCCAGCGCACTTATGGCGGTATTGCAAACAAAACAGGTGATGGACAGAATGTGGATCAATGTCACACATTCACCCCAGTCCAAAGATCTGGGCCCAAATCCATCGTTTTTTTCACTCCACACCACCCTGGGTTAGACAATGGCGATATGCAAATCAGCTCTTACCCTGTGCCCCATGGGAACAGTCCAGTCCGAACTACAAAAGCCATGTCCTTCCCAGAACGGAATCAAGCATCCGAGGACCGGACCGGTTTCGAGGTAACACCTCTCATCAGCCCGGCTAGCTTGACTCCAGGGGTGTGGAGTCCCTGGGACCCACGTCTGAGCATCCCCAGCGCACTTATGGCGGTATTGCAAACAAAACAGGTGATGGACAGAATGTGGATCAATGTCACACATTCACCCCAGTCCAAAGATCTGGGCCCAAATCCATCGTTTTTTTGCACTCCACACCAACCTGGGTTAGACATTGGCGATATGCAAATCAGCTCTGACCCTGTGCCCCATGGGAACAGTCCAGTCCGAACTACAAAAGCCATGTCCTTCCCAGAACGGAATCAAGCATCCGAGGACCGGACCGGTTTCGAGGTAACACCTCTCATCAGCCCGGCTAGCTTGACTCCAGTGGTGTGGAGTGCCTGGGACCCACGTCTGAGCATCCCCAGCGCACTTATGGCGGTATTGCAAACAAAACAGGTGATGGACAGAATGTGGATCAATGTCACACATTCACCCCAGTCCAAAGATCTGGGCCCAAATCCATCGTTTTTTTGCACTCCACACCACCCTGGGTTAGACAATGGCGATATGCAAATCAGCTCTGACCCTGTGCCCCATGGGAACAGTCCAGTCCGAACTACAAAAGCCATGTCCTTCCCAGAACGGAATCAAGCATCCGAGGACCGGACCGGTTTCGAGGTAACACCTCTCATCAACCCGGCTAGCTTGACTCCAGTGGTGTGGAGTGCCTGGGACCCACGTCTGAGCATCCCCAGCGCACTTATGGCGGTATTGCAAACAAAACAGGTGATGGACAGAATGTGGATCAATGTCACACATTCACCCTAGTCCAAAGATCTGGGCCCAAATCCATCGTTTTTTTGCACTCCACACCACCCTGGGTTAGACAATGGCGATATGCAAATCAGCTCTGACCCTGTGCCCCATGGGAACAGTCCAGTCCGAACTACAAAAGCCATGTCCTTCCCAGAACGGAATCAAGCATCCGAGGACCGGACCGGTTTCGAGGTAACACCTCTCATCAGCCCGGCTAGCTTGACTCCAGTGGTGTGGAGTGCCTGGGACCCACGTCTGAGCATCCCCAGCGCACTTATGGCGGTATTGCAAACAAAACAGGTGATGGACAGAATGTGGATCAATGTCACACATTCACCCCAGTCCAAAGATCTGGGCCCAAATCCATCGTTTTTTTGCACTCCACACCACCCTGGGTTAGACAATGGCGATATGCAAATCAGCTCTGACCCTGTGCCCCATGGGAACAGTCCAGTCCGAACTACAAAAGCCATGTCCTTCCCAGAACGGAATCAAGCATCCGAGGACCGGACCGGTTTCGAGGTAACACCTCTCATCAGCCCGGCTAGCTTGACTCCAGTGGTGTGAAGTGCCTGGGACCCACGTCTGAGCATCCCCAGCGCACTTATGGCGGTATTGCAACCAAAACAGGTGATGGACAGAATGTGGATCAATGTCACACATTCACCCCAGTCCAAAGATCTGGGCCCAAATCCATCGTTTTTTTGCACTCCACACCACCCTGGGTTAGACAATGGCGATATGCAAATCAGCTCTGACCCTGTGCCCCATGGGAACAGTCCAGTCCGAACTACAAAAGCCATGTCCTTCCCAGAACGGAATCAAGCATCCGAGGACCAGACCGGTTTCGAGGAAACACCTCTCATCAGCCCGGCTAGCTTGACTCCAGTGGTGTGGAGTGCCTGGGACCCACGTCTGAGCATCCCCAGCGCACTTATGGCGGTATTGCAAACAAAACAGGTGATGGACAGAATGTGGATCAATGTCACACATTCACCCCAGTCCAAAGATCTGGGCCCAAATCCATCGTTTTTTTGCACTCCACACCACCCTGGGTTAGACAATGGCGATATGCAAATCAGCTCTGACCCTGTGCCCCATGGGAACAGTCCAGTCCGAACTACAAAAGCCATGTCCTTCCCAGAACGGAATCAAGCATCCGAGGACCGGACCGGTTTCGAGGTAACACCTCTCATCAGCCCGGCTAGCTTGACTCCAGTGGTGTGGAGTGCCTGGGACCCACGTCTGAGCATCCCCAGCGCACTTATGGCGGTATTGCAAACAAAACAGGTGATGGACAGAATGTGGATCAATGTCACACATTCACCCCAGTCCAAAGATCTGGGCCCAAATCCATCGTTTTTTTGCACTCCACACCACCCTGGGTTAGACAATGGCGATATGCAAATCAGCTCTGACCCTGTGCCCCATGGGAACAGTCCAGTCCAAACTACAAAAGCCATGTCCTTCCCAGAACGGAATCAAGCATCCGAGGACCGGACCGGTTTCGAGGTAACACCTCTCATCAGCCCGGCTAGCTTGACTCCAGTGGTGTGGAGTGCCTGGGACCCACGTTTGAGCATCCCCAGCGCACTTATGGCGGTATTGCAAACAAAACAGGTGATGGACAGAATGTGGATCAATGTCACACATTCACCCCAGTCCAAAGATCTGGGCCCAAATCCATCGTTTTTTTGCACTCCACACCACCCTGGGTTAGACAATGGCGATATGCAAATCAGCTCTGACCCTGTGCCCTATGGGAACAGTCTAGTCCAACTACAAAAGCCATGTCCTTCCCAGAACGGAATCAAGCATCCGAGGACCGGACCGGTTTCGAGGTAACACCTCTCATCAGCCCGGCTAGCTTGACTCCAGTGGTGTGAAGTGCCTGGGACCCACGTCTGAGCATCCCCAGCGCACTTATGGCGGTATTGCAAACAAAACAGGTGATGGACAGAATGTGGATCAATGTCACACATTCACCCCAGTCCAAAGATCTGGGCCCAAATCCATTGGTTTTTTTTACTCCACAATACCCTGGGTTAGACAATGGCGATATGCAAATCAGCTCTGACCCTGTGCCCCATGGGAACAGTCCAGTCAAAACTACAAAAGCCATGTCCTTCCCAGAACGGAATCAAGCATCCGAGGACCGGACCGGACCGGTTTCGAGGTAACACCTCTCATCAGTCCGGCTAGCTTGACTCCAGTGGTGTGGAGTGCCTGGGACCCACGTCTGAGCATCCCCAGCGCACTTATGGCGGTATTGCAAACAAAACAGGTGATGGACAGAATGTGGATCAATGTCACACATTCACCCCAGTCCAAAGATCTGGGCCCAAATCCATTGGTTTTTTTTACTCCACACCACCCTGGGTTAGACAATGGCGATATGCAAATCAGCTCTGACCCTGTGCCCCATGGGACCAGTCCAGTCCGAACTACAAAAGCCATGTCCTTCCCAGAGCGGAATCAAGCATCCGAGGACCGGACCGGTTTCGAGGTAACACCTCTCATCAGCCCGGCTAGCTTGAATCCAGTGGTGTGGAGTGCCTGGGACCCACGTCTGAGCATCCCCAGCGCACTTATGGCGGTATTGCAAACAAAACAGGTGATGGACAGAATGTGGATCAATGTCACACATTCACCCCAGTCCAAAGATCTGGGCCCAAATCCATCGTTTTTTTGCACTCCACACCACCCTGGGTTAGACAATGGCGATATGCAAATCAGCTCTGACCCTGTGCCCCATGGGAACAGTCCAGTCCGAACTACAAAAGCCATGTCCTTCCCAGAACGGAATCAAGCATCCGAGGACCGGACCGGTTTCGAGGTAACACCTCTCATCAGCCCGGCTAGCTTGACTCCAGTGGTGTGGAGTGCCTGGGACCCACGTCTGAGCATCCCCAGCGCACTTATGGCGGTATTGCAAACAAAACAGGTGATGGACAGAATGTGGATCAATGTCACACATTCACCCCAGTCCAAAGATCTGGGCCCAAATCCATTGTTTTTTTGCACTCCACACCACCCTGGGTTAGACAATGGCGATATGCAAATCAGCTCTGACCCTGTGCCCCATGGGAACAGTCCAGTCCGAACTACAAAAGCCATGTCCTTCCCAGAACGGAATCAAGCATCCGAGGACCGGACCGGTTTCGAGGTAACACCTCTCATCAGCCCGGCTAGCTTGACTCCAGGGGTGTGGAGTGCCTGGGACCCACGTCTGAGCATCCCCAGCGCACTTATGGCGGTATTGCAAACAAAACAGGTGATGGACAGAATGTGGATCAATGTCATACATTCACCCCAGTCCAAAGATCTGGGCCCAAATCCATCGTTTTTTTTCACTCCACACCACCCTGGGCTAGACAATGGCGATATGCAAATCAGCTCTTACCCTGTGCCCCATGGGAACAGTCCAGTCCGAACTACAAAAGCCATGTCCTTCCCAGAACGGAATCAAGCATCCGAGGACCGGACCGGTTTCGAGGTAACACCTCTCATCAGCCCGGCTAGCTTGACTCCAGGGGTGTGGAGTGCCTGGGACCCACGTCTGAGCATCCCCAGCGCACTTATGGCGGTATTGCAAACAAAACAGGTGATGGACAGAATGTGGATCAATGTCACACATTCACCCCAATCCAAAGATCTGGGCCCAAATCCATCGTTTTTTGCACTCCACACCACCCTGGGTTAGACATTGGCGATATGCAAATCAGCTCTGACCCTGTGCCCCATGGGAACAGTCCAGTCCGAACTACAAAAGCCATGTCCTTCCCAGAACGGAATCAAGCATCCGAGGACCGGACCGGTTTCGAGGTAACACCTCTCATCAGCCCGGCTAGCTTGACTCCAGTGGTGTGGAGTGCCTGGGACCCACGTCTGAGCATCCCCAGCGCACTTATGGCGGTATTGCAAACAAAACAGATGATGGACAGAATGTGGATCAATGTCACACATTCACCCCAGTCCAAAGATCTGGGCCAAAATCCATCATTTTTTTGCACTCCACACCACCCTGGGTTAGACAATGGCGATATGCAAATCAGCTCTGACCCTGTGCCCCATGGGAACAGTCCAGTCCGAACTACAAAAGCCATGTCCTTCCCAGAACGGAATCAAGCATCCGAGGACCGGACCGGTTTCGAGGTAACACCTCTCATCAACCCGGCTAGCTTGACTCCAGTGGTGTGGAGTGCCTGGGACCCACGTCTGAGGATCCCCAGCGCACTTATGGCGGTATTGCAAACAAAACAGGTGATGGACAGAATGTGGATCAATGTCACACATTCACCCCAGTCCAAAGATCTGGCCCCAAATCCATCGTTTTTTTGCACTCCACACCACCCTGGGTTAGACAATGGCGATATGCAAATCAGCTCTGACCCTGTGCCCCATGGGAACAGTCCAGTCCGAACTACAAAAGCCATGTCCTTCCCAGAACGGAATCAAGCATCCGAGGACCGGACCGGTTTCGAGGTAACACCTCTCATCAGCCCGGCTAGCTTGACTCCAGTGGTGTGGAGTGCCTGGGACCCACGTCTGAGCATCCCCAGCGCACTTATGGCGGTATTGCAAACAAAACAGGTGATGGACAGAATGTGGATCAATGTCACACATTCACCCCAGTCCAAAGATCTGGGCCCAAATCCATCGTTTTGTTGCACTCCACACCACCCTGGGTTAGACAATGGCGATATGCAAATCAGCTCTGACCCTGTGCCCCATGGGAACAGTCCAGTCCGAACTACAAAAGCCATGTCCTTCCCAGAACGGAATCAAGCATCCGAGGACCGGACCGGTTTCGAGGTAACACCTCTCATCAGCCCGGCTAGCTTGACTCCAGTGGTGTGAAGTGCCTGGGACCCACGTCTGAGCATCCCCAGCGCACTTATGGCGGTATTGCAAACAAAACAGGTGATGGACAGAATGTGGATCAATGTCAAACATTCACCCCAGTCCAAAGATCTGGGCCCAATCCATCGTTTTTTTGCACTCCACACCACCCAGGGTTAGACAATGGCGATATGCAAATCAGCTCTGACCCTGTGCCCCATGGGAACAGTCCAGTCCAAACTACAAAAGCCATGTCCTTCCCAGAACGGAATCAAGCATCCGAGGACCGGACCGGACCGGTTTCGAGGTAACACCTCTCATCAGCCCGGCTAGCTTGACTCCAGTGGTGTGGAGTGCCTGGGACCCACGTCTGAGCATCCCCAGCGCACTTATGGCGGTATTGCAAACAAAACAGGTGATGGACAGAATGTGGATCAATGTCACACATTCACCCCAGTCCAAAGATCTGGGCCCAAATCCATCGTTTTTTTTTACTCCACACCACCCTGGGTTAGACAATGGCGATATGCAAATCAGCTCTGACCCTGTGCCCCATGGGAACAGTCCAGTCCGAACTACAAAAGCCATGTCCTTCCCAGAACGGAATCAAGCATCCGAGGACCGGACCGGTTTCGAGGTAACACCTCTCATCAGCCCGGCTAGCTTGACTCCAGTGGTGTGGAGTGCCTGGGACCCACGTCTGAGCATCCGCAGCGCACTTATGGCGGTATTGCAAACAAAACAGGTGATGGACAGAATGTGGATCAATGTCACACATTCACCCCAGTCCAAAGATCTGGGCCAAAATCCATCGTTTTTTTGCACTCCACACCACCCTGGGTTAGACAATGGTGATATGCAAATCAGCTCTGACCCTGTGCCCCATGGGAACAGTCCAGTCCGAACTACAAAAGCCATGTCCTTCCCAGAACGGAATCAAGCATCCGAGGACCGGACCGGTTTCGAGGTAACACCTCTCATCAGCCCGGCTAGCTTGACTCCAGTGGTGTGGAGTGCCTGGGACCCACGTCTGAGCATCCCCAGCGCACTTATGGCGGTATTGCAAACAAAACAGGTGATGGACAGAATGTGGATCAATGTCACACATTCACCCCAGTCCAAAGATCTGGGCCCAAATCCATCGTTTTTTTGCACTCCACACCACCCTGGGTTAGACAATGGCGATATGCAAATCAGCTCTGACCCTGTGCACCATGGGAACAGTCCAGTCCGAACTACAAAAGCCATGTCCTTCCCAGAACGGAATCAAGCATCCGAGGACCGGACCGGTTTCGAGGTAACACCTCTCATCAGCCCGGCTAGCTTGACTCCAGGGGTGTGGAGTGCCTGGGACCCACGTCTGAGCATCCCCAGCGCACTTATGGCGGTATTGCAAACAAAACAGGTGATGGACAGAATGTGGATCAATGTCACACATTCACCCCAGTCCAAAGATCTGGGCCCAAATCCATCGTTTTTTTTCACTCCACACCACCCTGGGTTAGACAATGGCGATATGCAAATCAGCTCTTACCCTGTGCCCCATGGGAACAGTCCAGTCCGAACTACAAAAGCCATGTCCTTCCCAGAACGGAATCAAGCATCCGAGGACCGGACCGGTTTCGAGGTAACACCTCTCATCAGCCCGGCTAGCTTGACTCCAGGGGTGTGGAGTCCCTGGGACCCACGTCTGAGCATCCCCAGCGCACTTATGGCGGTATTGCAAACAAAACAGGTGATGGACAGAATGTGGATCAATGTCACACATTCACCCCAGTCCAAAGATCTGGGCCCAAATCCATCGTTTTTTTGCACTCCACACCAACCTGGGTTAGACATTGGCGATATGCAAATCAGCTCTGACCCTGTGCCCCATGGGAACAGTCCAGTCCGAACTACAAAAGCCATGTCCTTCCCAGAACGGAATCAAGCATCCGAGGACCGGACCGGTTTCGAGGTAACACCTCTCATCAGCCCGGCTAGCTTGACTCCAGTGGTGTGGAGTGCCTGGGACCCACGTCTGAGCATCCCCAGCGCACTTATGGCGGTATTGCAAACAAAACAGGTGATGGACAGAATGTGGATCAATGTCACACATTCACCCCAGTCCAAAGATCTGGGCCCAAATCCATCGTTTTTTTGCACTCCACACCACCCTGGGTTAGACAATGGCGATATGCAAATCAGCTCTGACCCTGTGCCCCATGGGAACAGTCCAGTCCGAACTACAAAAGCCATGTCCTTCCCAGAACGGAATCAAGCATCCGAGGACCGGACCGGTTTCGAGGTAACACCTCTCATCAACCCGGCTAGCTTGACTCCAGTGGTGTGGAGTGCCTGGGACCCACGTCTGAGCATCCCCAGCGCACTTATGGCGGTATTGCAAACAAAACAGGTGATGGACAGAATGTGGATCAATGTCACACATTCACCCTAGTCCAAAGATCTGGGCCCAAATCCATCGTTTTTTTGCACTCCACACCACCCTGGGTTAGACAATGGCGATATGCAAATCAGCTCTGACCCTGTGCCCCATGGGAACAGTCCAGTCCGAACTACAAAAGCCATGTCCTTCCCAGAACGGAATCAAGCATCCGAGGACCGGACCGGTTTCGAGGTAACACCTCTCATCAGCCCGGCTAGCTTGACTCCAGTGGTGTGGAGTGCCTGGGACCCACGTCTGAGCATCCCCAGCGCACTTATGGCGGTATTGCAAACAAAACAGGTGATGGACAGAATGTGGATCAATGTCACACATTCACCCCAGTCCAAAGATCTGGGCCCAAATCCATCGTTTTTTTGCACTCCATACCACCCTGGGTTAGACAATGGCGATATGCAAATCAGCTCTGACCCTGTGCCCCATGGGAACAGTCCAGTCCGAACTACAAAAGCCATGTCCTTCCCAGAACGGAATCAAGCATCCGAGGACCGGACCGGTTTCGAGGTAACACCTCTCATCAGCCCGGCTAGCTTGACTCCAGTGGTGTGAAGTGCCTGGGACCCACGTCTGAGCATCCCCAGCGCACTTATGGCGGTATTGCAACCAAAACAGGTGATGGACAGAATGTGGATCAATGTCACACATTCACCCCAGTCCAAAGATCTGGGCCCAAATCCATCGTTTTTTTGCACTCCACACCACCCTGGGTTAGACAATGGCGATATGCAAATCAGCTCTGACCCTGTGCCCCATGGGAACAGTCCAGTCCGAACTACAAAAGCCATGTCCTTCCCAGAACGGAATCAAGCATCCGAGGACCAGACCTGTTTCGAGGAAACACCTCTCATCAGCCCGGCTAGCTTGACTCCAGTGGTGTGGAGTGCCTGGGACCCACGTCTGAGCATCCCCAGCGCACTTATGGCGGTATTGCAAACAAAACAGGTGATGGACAGAATGTGGATCAATGTCACACATTTACCCCAGTCCAAAGATCTGGGCCCAAATCCATCGTTTTTTTGCACTCCACACCACCCTGGGTTAGACAATGGCGATATGCAAATCAGCTCTGACCCTGTGCCCCATGGGAACAGTCCAGTCCGAACTACAAAAGCCATGTCCTTCCCAGAACGGAATCAAGCATCCGAGGACCGGACCGGTTTCGAGGTAACACCTCTCATCAGCCCGGCTAGCTTGACTCCAGTGGTGTGGAGTGCCTGGGACCCACGTCTGAGCATCCCCAGCGCACTTATGGCGGTATTGCAAACAAAACAGGTGATGGACAGAATGTGGATCAATGTCACACATTCACCCCAGTCCAAAGATCTGGGCCCAAATCCATCGTTTTTTTGCACTCCACACCACCCTGGGTTAGACAATGGCGATATGCAAATCAGCTCTGACCCTGTGCCCCATGGGAACAGTCCAGTCCAAACTACAAAAGCCATGTCCTTCCCAGAACGGAATCAAGCATCCGAGGACCGGACCGGTTTCGAGGTAACACCTCTCATCAGCCCGGCTAGCTTGACTCCAGTGGTGTGGAGTGCCTGGGACCCACGTCTGAGCATCCCCAGCGCACTTATGGCGGTATTGCAAACAAAACAGGTGATGGACAGAATGTGGATCAATGTCACACATTCACCCCAGTCCAAAGATCTGGGCCCAAATCCATCGTTTTTTTGCACTCCACACCACCCTGGGTTAGACAATGGCGATATGCAAATCAGCTCTGACCCTGTGACCCATGGGAACAGTCTAGTCCGAACTACAAAAGCCATGTCCTTCCCAGAACGGAATCAAGCATCCGAGGACCGGACCGGTTTCGAGGTAACACCTCTCATCAGCCCGGCTAGCTTGACTCCAGTGGTGTGAAGTGCCTGGGACCCACGTCTGAGCATCCCCAGCGCACTTATGGCGGTATTGCAAACAAAACAGGTGATGGACAGAATGTGGATCAATGTCACACATTCACCCCAGTCCAAAGATCTAGGCCCAAATCCATCTTTTTTTTGCACTCCACACCACCCTGGGTTAGACAATGGCGATATGCAAATCAGCTCTGACCCTGTGCCCCATGGGAACAGTCCAGTCCGAACTACAAAAGCCATGTCCTTCCCAGAACGGAATCAAGCATCCGAGGACCGGACCGGTTTCGAGGTAACACCTCTCATCAGCCCGGCTAGCTTGACTCCAGTGGTGTGGAGTGCCTGGGACCCACGTCTGAGCATCCCCAGCGCACTTATGGCGTTATTGCAAACAAAACAGGTGATGGACAGAATGTGGATCAATGTCACACATTCACCCCAGTCCAAAGATCTGGGCCCAAATCCATCGTTTTTTTGCACTCCACACCACCCTGGGTTAGACAATGGCGATATGCAAATCAGCTCTGACCCTGTGCCCCATGGGAACAGTCCAGTCCGAACTACAAAAGCCATGTCCTTCCCAGAGCTGAATCAAGCATCCCAGGACCGGACCGGTTTCGAGGTAACACCTCTCATCAGCCCGGCTAGCTTGACTCCAGTGGTGTGGAGTGCCTGGGGCCCACGTCTGAGCATCCCCAGCGCACTTATGGCGGTACTGCAAACAAAACAGGTGATGGACAGAATGTGGATCAATGTCACACATTCACCCCAGTCCAAAGATCTGGGCCAAAATCCATCGTTTTATTGCACTCCACACCACCCTGGGTTAGACAATGGCGATATGCAAATCAGCTCTGACCCTGTGCCCCATGGGAACAGTCCAGTCCGAACTACAAAAGCCATGTCCTTCCCAGAACGGAATCAAGCATCCAAGGACCGGACCGGTTTCGAGGTAACACCTCTCATCAGCCCGGCTAGCTTGACTCCAGTGGTGTGGAGTGCCTGGGATCCACGTCTGAGCATCCCCAGCGCACTTATGGCGGTATTGCAAACAAAACAGGTGATGGACAGAATGTGGATCAATGTCACACATTCACCCCAGTCCAAAGATCTGGGCCCAAATCCATCGTTTTTTTTCACTCCACACCACCCTGGGTTAGACAATGGCGATATGCAAATCAGCTCTGACCCTGTGCCCCATGGGAACAGTCCAGTCCGAACTGCAAAAGCCATGTCCTTCCCAGAACGGAATCAAGCATCCGAGGACCGGACCGGTTTCGAGGTAACACCTCTCATCCGCCCGGCTAGCTTGACTCCAGTGGTGTGGAGTGCCTGGGACCCACGTCTGAGCATCCCCAGCGCACTTATGGCGGTATTGCAAACAAAACAGGTGATGGACAGAATGTGGATCAATGTCACACATTCACCCCAGTCCAAAGATCTGGGCCCAAATCCATCGTTTTTTTGCACTCCACACCACCCTGGGTTAGACAATGGCGATATGCAAATCAGCTCTGACCCTGTGCCCCATGGGAACAGTCCAGTCCGAACTACAAAAGCCATGTCCTTCCCAGAACGGAATCAAGCATCCGAGGACCGGACCGGTTTCGAGGTAACGCCTCTCATCAGCCCGGCTAGCTTGACTCCAGAGGTGTGGAGTGCCTGGGACCCACGTCTGAGCATCCCCAGCGCACTTATGGCGGTATTGCAAACAAAACAGGTGATGGACAGAATGTGGATCAATGTCACATATTCACCCCAGTCCAAAGATCTGGGCCCAAATCCATCGTTTTTTTGGACTCCACACCACCCTGGGTTAGACAATGGCGATATGCAAATCAGCTCTGACCCTGTGCCCCATGGGAACAGTCCAGTCCGAACTACAAAAGCCATGTCCTTCCCAGAACGGAATCAAGCATCCGAGGACCGGACCGGTTTCGAGGTAACACCTCTCATCAGCCCGGCTAGCTTGACTCCAGTGGTGTGGAGTGCCTGGGACCCACGTCTGAGCATCCCCAGCGCCATTATGGCGGTATTGCAAACAAAACAGGTGATGGACAGAATGTGGATCAATGTCACACATTCACCCCAGTCCAAAGATCTGGGCCCAAATCCATCGTTTTTTTGCACTCCACACCACCCTGGGTTAGACAATGGCGATATGCAAATCAGCTCTGACCCTGTGCCCCATGGGAACAGTCCAGTCCGAACTACAAAAGCCATGTCCTTCCCAGAACGGAATCAAGCATCCGAGGACCGGACCGGTTTCGAGGTAACACCTCTCATCAGCCCGGCTAGCTTGACTCCAGTGGTGTGGAGTGCCTGGGACCCACGTCTGAGCATCCCCAGCGCACTTATGGCGGTATTGCAAACAAAACAGGTGATGGACAGAATGTGGATCAATGTCACACATTCACACCAGTCCAAAGATCTGGGCCCAAATCCATCGTTTTTTTGCACTCCACACCACCCTGGGTTAGACAATGGCGATATGCCTTCATGGATTGCCTACATACCACACCGCCACTAACTTTCTGCCAATAAAGTATCATCCATTAACTCTCAGTTAGCACCACTGCATTCCCTTTACTCAGTTTTTAAAGAAAACGCCTTCAAACCTACTGATTCAGTTTCATCCAGTTACTGCATTCACTGCCACCTAGCCTCAAACTGACGTTCTTACGCAGACTCTACCTCTTCCTTATTCAGCCAGAAATACTTTTAGCCAGCCACTGCTGCACCTCGGCCACCATCACCAATCCACCCAGTGCAGATACAAGCAACCTTTACTTCACTTTACTATTTGCTTCCCATCTACAGCTAAACCAAGGACGACCTACCCTTGCATATCATGCCCATCTTAGTGTCAGATACCTACTAAATGCAACAATCTGTTATCTTAGCTTTACTTAGCAGCTCTCTTGCTCACCCCATGAGATTCATACTTGTGTCACTTTTCATCTACCACCATCACAACAGAGATGTTTTAAGGCATGGTGAAGGTGGAGAATTGTCCAGGGACCCCACCTTCCAAGGGGCCCCATGGGAAAGTCAACTTTCTTTCTCGCTCATGTCTGTGTATATTTGTATCTTAACCTTTAACATATAGTTTATTATTGTTGGGCAACATAGGCTTTGAATTAGCAAAAAATGGGTAATAAAATTCCAAGTTGTTCCAAATAGTGGTCCCCAATTCATTTCTTGCCCCGGGCCCACAACATTCTTAACATGACACTGCATCACAAAAAATCATATTTTGTCTGCTGTGATCCAGTCATATAATTTCCAGTACACAACTATTTCAACAGTTTCAACCATACCAACTCACTGTATTTTGTCAACTCGCCCATGCACCCCGTCTGCAACCAAACCATTCTCTCAAGTTATTAGCTACCCGCAGCTCTTTTACCTCTTCTTTACATGTCACTATTTTCTTTCCCTAATCTCTGTACCACAACAAAGCCTACACATGGCATTTTTTATCAACCATATAACTACTTTCAGCCTTTCAAGCAGTATCTCAAACTAGTTATTTCTACCTACTTATGCCTCGCCCTATGACCACTTCTCTTTCATGTTTCCTATTCCAGCCTCACACAGCAACCCATTCCTTCTTCTATCACAGTCTCTGCCCTTCAGTCCCTCTAGCTCAAGTGCACCTGAAGGTTTCACACTGAGTACCTCACACTGCTAACTTCACTTTCTGCAATCTTACTCCATAAACTCCATCATATAAGGTGCTTCATCTCCCTGCTACTTGTACCATTCTCTGTTCCAACAAGGAACATCCTGTGCAGTTAAGAGTGGTGGGGCGGTGGGGCATTGTGAGAGGTGATGGGGGACTTGACAGACGACGATGGGAAATTAATCATTTATTTAATTTTTGCCTCGTCGTCATCTGTCAAGTCCCCCCCCACCGCCTTATGGCTCTTACCTGCACGGGCGGCTCCTGGTTCCAACTCTCAGCCTCCACCTGACAGATCCCAAATGTGACACCAAAATCAGCCTTGTGGAGCACTGTTTTAAAGCAACTGTCTCTGCTGCCATCAAAAACAACTGCAATGCCTGGAAGGTGCTGCTTCTATATCACTACCTGTCCTTTTGCAGGTCAACACGACCAATAACTCAAAGATCAGTCCGTTACCATTGAGACTGCATCTAGTCACTTTTCACTGCTGCTACCACATCTCACTTCATTCCTGCTAACTTACGCCAAGTGACTCCATATCTCAGTAACCACTCCTTCCTTCCACACCCCAAGTCGTTCAATTCATTTGCCAGATCTAAGATCAAAATCCTACTCATCCCATTCTCCTAGCCTTTGTCTCTCCTACTTTGTCCCCAGAAATTCCACCCACTTAGCTCACCCAAGTCTTGCAGTCTTGCTGTGTTACTACCAGGTCAGTGTCCCTGCCTATTTGGGTCTTCCCTCTACAGAATCTGTTGCAGTCATCCTTAGCCTTTCCTCTATCCCACCATCTCACTCAGATTCACAGCTCAGTCGTTAACACCCACATTCACAATTACAGTAGTTTGCTCTTTGCACCCTGTCATCTGTGCACCCACTGGAGTATCCCTTAGCTGGTGCCTCTTGTTCCATACCGCTCTGTACAGCTTACAGGGTATTGTTCTCTTTCTCAGTCCCATGCACTGCAATCGCCCGGTCATCATCCAAGGAACTCCATTCACCTTTAGCACTATACCACCATCAGCAGCCTAAATAAGGGCTTCTTTGTTTACGCCTTGCTTTTTGTTTTTGTTTTATATAGCGCAAACTCAACCCAAAGGTATCAGAATGCTTTACATGAGACCACTTGCGCTAGAGACGGACACATTTATTTTGTTAGACATGGGGAGATTATGTGATTTGCCCAGAATCACAGGATGTTTAGTGTCCCTGCCGAAACTCGAACACGATTTCCCAGCTACGAGGTCGACTGCTCTAGCCGTTAGGCCACATCCTCTCATATATGCAACCTCCAAGCAGCCTCACACAGTCCTTTACACCTTCATTGAAAATGTATGATCTCAGCATTTTTCTCTTATCTGGCCGCTATCCAACTTTCTACAGTCCTTTGCCATTGCCTCACTTTCTGCCACAAGCGGTACAAAAGGGGTGGTGATGGACGGAGCATCTGAATCAATCAAACACTCACACCCAGTCAAAAGATCTGGGTTTAATCCATCACCGTTCTTTAGCCCACTCTGCCACCTTAGTTCAGACATGGCTATATGCAAATCAGTCTGACCCTGTGCCTCATGGGAACAGCCCATCCATTTCACATGGTTCTCTCCCTACACAATGTCTGGGAACTATCAAGGTGCTTGCTATTGGCTGGAGGCTCAAGACGGAGACAGTCTCTTGTAATTTCACTCACCAATCCCTTAATATAAAATCACATTGATTACATTCCAAGATGGACATTTGCTGGACCGGGGATACCGGGCCCAGAAACACTGATTCCAGCGGATATCTTCATATTGGGTACCTCCATCACAAGTTTCCAGGCTTGGAATGGAGAATAACATGCTATTCCTACATGCGATTCCAGTTCCAGCCCTCTCATGGGAACATTTTCCAGCTGTGTTCGGTAGGAAGAATTTGTGATTGGAAAACCATTTTATCGAGCACGTTCCTACACCTGGTAAATCCTGAATTGTGTTGGGTGGCATTTACTGTGGAGCAGTGGTTAATTTGTAAAAAAACAAGTGCCAGGGCTCTCGCCAGGAGGCAGCTTCCACCAGGCCATTTCTGCTGTGGGCGCCGCCTAAAACAAAACCGACTACTAAACTAGGGTGACCAACTGGCATTGGTGCAAATTAAGGACGGTGAGTGTAAAAATTCAGGACAAAGGGTCAAAATTCAGGACACAAATTTAGGACAGGAGGTCAAAATTCAGGATAAAACTTCAGGACAATTGGATAAGTTTTACAAACACATCAGAGGTCGCGCAATAGTATATAAGTAAGCCCAGCCATATCCAAACATATTCAACCATTTGCAAACCTATCCATCTTGTATCCTTCCATCTATCATTTCACTCATCCATCCCTTCATTCATCCTTTCACTCATCCATCCATTATCCATCCATCCACTGTTTCACCCTATCCATCTGTAGACTCATCCATCCACGCTTCTACCCATCCATCCATCCATTCACTCATCCATCCAGCCATTTACCCTTTCACCCATCCTTTCACTTACTATCCATCCACCCAGTCACTCATCCTTCCACACTTTCAGTCATCCATCCCCCCTTTCTCTCTCCATCGACCCTTTCACTTAGCAATCCTTCCTTCCATCCATCCACCCACCCACCCATCTACTCATCCACTCATGAATCCATCCATTGACCCTTTCACTCATCCATCCTTTCTCTCATCCATTTATCCTTTCACTCCTTCACTCATCTATTCATCCTTTTGGCCATCTACCTTCCTTTTCACTCACTCACATCCATCCTTACATCCACCCTTTCGCTCATCTGTCCATCCATTCACCCTTGCACTTATCAGTTCATCAATCCATCCATCCATCATTTCACTCATGCATCCACCCACTCACTCACTTAGCATCCACCTTTTCCCTCATCCATCCTTTCACTCATCCATCCACCCTTTTAGCCATCCAGCTACCCTTCCACCCATACATCCAGCTATTTACCTTTTCTCTCTCCCATCCTTCCACTCCCTCACTCATCTATCCATCCATCCTCTCATTATCCATGTATTCAATCTTTCATTCATCCATTCACCCTTTCACTAATTCATCCAGCCACCCCTTCACTTGCTCACTTGCCCACCTTTTCATATTAATTTTGAGCTGAGCCTTTTTGAGAAGAGGCCCATCAAGAACTTCACCCTCGCTGCAGGAGCCATTCCAGGACTGGGACAGAAGCCACCCAGGGCAGAGACAGGATCCACCACAGGGGGGCACAAGAGCCATCACAGGCGGGGGGGGGACAGGAGCCACCACATGGGGGGACAGGAGCCATCACTGGGGGGGTGGGGGGGCAGGAGCCATCACAGGAGGAGGAACAGGATCCACCAGGGTGGGCACAGGGGTGGGCATGCAGTATTCTGGTATCCTCTTGGTCTCTTCCAGGGTGGAGTAGGGCTCCGCACCCCGTCCTGGACAAGACAATGAGAAGACAGGCTCTCAGTCCAAAATGTTAGTTTTGCCATCCCCCACTGTGATATACAGTACTTACAGGAGATACTCCAAGAGAACTGATTTAACTGATTGTCCTCCATACTTTGTTAATCAGTGTGGGTGCGATTGTGCCATTTCTTTATTTTATCACATTATAGACTGCATGTTTGATGAACCGAGGTTTGCTTACAATCAATTGACAGTAATTACGCTCTGTGAAGAGAACCACGTGCTGTCTCTGTGTAATCTGGGCCGGTTCTAGGATGTTTGGGGCCCTGGGCAGAAATGGAATGTGTGAAGCCCCTCTAAATTGCGGAGACATGGCACATTCAGGGCTGTTTGCATCTGAATAGATGCCCTGCTCCTGAAGCTGCCACCCCACCCCTCTCAGTCACCTTCAAGCAAGCACCTCTTAACAGCTCATCAAGGGCTGGAGGTGTGAGGGTTGCCACCCCGCTGTCCCTCTCCAACTCTGCTGGGTATGTGAGCTTTTGTACTGCCTCAGAGTCTGTTACACCCGAGCTCAGCATCGGAGTCAAGAAGGGAGGTGGGTGGAAGCTGCGCCGGCTTCAGGGAGTTGCGACCGGTGCCTGGTTAAAATTACAGACAAATGGCGTCCGTTAAAAGATCCTTCACGGACAACGGACAGATGCCCGAAATTACGGACTGTCCGTGAAATTTACGGACGGTTGGTCACCCTATACTAAACGTGAAAGTGGGGCTAGAATGTGGCGTAATGGGAAGAGCTGCCGCTTTCGGCGCTGGGGAACCAGGTCGAGTCTGGTTTCGGCTCAACATCCTGTGATTATGTGCAAATCATTTAATCTCCCCGTGCATGAAAAACATGAATGTGTACTTAACTGGTGCTTAGGAAGAGCACCAGTGTTGATGAGCACGGGACACCACCGGCTCAAATTAAGCACTGCTGTGGAGATATCTCTCCAAAGTACTTGAAATGAGGACCATTCACCATTGATTTAGGGAAAAAGGACTGCACTCTTTCCAGCCTCCTCGTGCTGAGGCTGCCACCACCGACTGAACTAGGACCACCATCACATGTGGCATGTCACCAAGCAGCCACCGGAAGGCACAGCTGTGTTATTGCTGCTGACCTTGTCGGCATCCACACCAGCCACTAACAGGGGAAAGTCTCCTTAAGAGCTCCTGACAGTAAATCAAGCCTTTCTGCCCCAGAGCTTAGCAGCCAGCGTCTGTCAATGGATAATAAAATGCAGAGAGTTATTATGATGCAGAGGAAGCCACATGATGCACGCCGAGCCCTTTTTGTTTTTAATTTATGAACTGAGTTCCAAGGCGAGAAGGATCACGAGGGGTTACTAAAGGCTTCTTGATACTGAAGCAAAAAACAAAAGAAGAAAAGAATTTCCCTCTGATTTCAAAGGTGTTTCTGAATTCGCCTGCCGCCCTCAGACACCTGTCAATTGACATTTGATGTCGCGCTCACCCACAATGCACCTGCCGCGCGCCAGCCAATGAAGACCTTGCAGGGCGCTGTAACCTTGATGCTATTGACAAGCCGGGGATCTGATTTAAATTTCAAACAGCCTCCGCGCCGGATCCGCTTCTGCCCCTGCTCTGAAGCAAACGGTATGGATTTTACAGGGCAAGAAGCAGGGCCGCCGCAAAACTCAATTTGCACAATCTTTGCATAAGCAAGCGAGAGTCAATACAAACTGAATTAATTTTAATTGACCATAATAGGCTTACACAAAAAAGTTTCTCGCTTTCATTAGGAGATAAGGGCAAATGTAACCGGATAAAGGAATGTCTGGTTGATTACTTACATTCTATATTTGATTAATATAATTCTGTGATCACAGCTAATGATCGCTCTGGGTCGGAGCTCAGCCAGTGGCAATGAGGGAATATACGTTGCTTTGGGGGTTCATGGGGTGTAATATCTCAACTTAGCTTTCTTTTTACATACATGTCACTTCATGTATCGTATTTAAACTACTCTACACTTCCTGTCTCATTTCTCGCTCTTGCTGGTTCTGTTTCATTTCTGATTTTTCCCTGGTTTCCTATCTTTCCCTTCCTTGCCAAAAAAGAGTGTCATTGCCCACGACCTGCAACCACGGGCACATATGAAGCACTGGTTACATTTGAAGTTAAAGGCACGAGACATTCTTAGCACAGAGACATTCTTAGCACAGTCCCCCACTGTGCCAGATATGATCTGTTATGTAGGTACTGTTGTGTCACTTGTACAGGAATCATTTCTGGGTTGCCCATGACACCTTTTCTTTATGCACTTTGTAAAGTCTCTCACAATAGGCAGCATCGCAGTCCTTCTACTCCCGACTGGGTGACTCCTAAATGAACAATTGGAAATATTCTGGGAACATAGCCCCTATCTCTAATAGGTAAATCAAGATTTGTATAACTAAGTACCCCCGTCCACAAGATCTACACACTCTCTGCGTAGCCTAATGTTCCTTCATTTTTTAGGGTGATTCTGGGATACCTGCTATTTCTTGGATAGGTGACAGATGACATAAGGATCACTGTAAGCCTGGAAACTACAGATTGATATCTTTGATCGACGTAGAGGCCAAGCTCTACGCGTCCTGTGTCCTAGTTCATCGTCAAGATTGGATGGATGAAAAGACCATAATACCCAAGTTCCAAACGGGCTTCAGGCCAGGGATGGGTACCACAACAAATCTGGCTATCTTGTCACTTTTAACTGAAAAAGCTGTAAAAAATAAAACTCGGTTGTACGCATGTTTCTTCGACTTGAAATCAGCGTTTGACAGAGTGAGTAGAAACCGTCTCTCGGAAAAAATAAAATCATGGGGATTGTCATCCGCAAAACTTGTCCAAAGAGTCAATTGCCTTTTTATAGTATGCAGATGACATTGTGGTGTTGAGCCAAAGCCCCATCGGATTACAAAGAGCAATAAACAACCGAATAACCTATTTGGACCAGGAAAACTTGAAACTAAATAAAGAGAAAACCAAAGTTGCATGCCTAGTGGATACTAAAAAAACTAAGTTCAATTGGCTTGTTAAAGGGGCGACTGTAGAAGAGCCAGCGTCCTACAAATACGTGGCCATAAAAGTAGGGTGGGGTTCAACACAAAAGGAACATAAACTGGCCCCAAAAGCAAAATCACAATTGTTAATCTTTGCATACAGATTACTGTACAAAAAACTAGGCTGTCCAAACCATAATCACCTCTTAAAAGTGCTGGCTGCTCAAATTCTTCCCACACTGTCATACGGTCTAGTCACTTGGTGCAGTAAGTAGGCTGAACTGTTAACTGAACTTCAGACGAAGGTTTATAAGGCTGTTTTCAATCTATCAAAGTCTGCCTCCCCAGCTCAGGTTCGGTTGGAATTTGGCCTCCAGAATCCGAATGAGAGGCTTCATGAAGCTACATCCTAAATTCCGCACCTCCGAACTGGGTAGATTGAATAGTCTATGCTGGGAAGAAATTCAACATCAGATGGATCAAGAAACACCAAATTCCTGGTGAGGTCATTTGAGAAAATCACTGGCCGAGCTTGAAATACAAATAGCATGGGACAACACAGCAGACCATGAAAATCTCAGTAAATCTGTTAATGATGCAGTAAAGAAGAAATCTTTTTTTGGAAGAATAAAAAGCAATTTCCAAACGTCGGCATGGGTGGACCGTGATTATCTCTTCTACATCTTTAAAGCCACAAACGTATTTAGTAGCCCACTTTAGCATAGAGTTAAAAAAGAGCTTTATAGTTTATCGGATGGGCATCCACGATTCAAAAGACCTTTAGCCATCTTGGAAAAACAACCAACAAGCTGCACACTGTCGATTATGTGGCTTTTTTAAAGAAACATTAACTCACCTGCTATGTGCATGTCCAGCAGTCAATGACTTGAGGAGACAGTATTTAAAACCCATTTTTAATGAATTGAACATTCGCACATGCAGGCAGGCCTTGATTCGCTGGATGGAAAGGTCCTCTATAATCTTGTCCTGCCGGGGAGTAAACTATCTGGCAGAAGTAAGGAAAGTTTTACAGAAAGCTGAATTAGAGGAAAATAAAATAAAAGCATGAACAACGCCAGCATGTATCAAACGGACTAAATGCAAATTTTATCCAGGGACAATTTGATTAGTAGGTTTTCTGAAGATTGTTTTTAATTTTTAATGTAAAACTTTACACTTTTCTCTATGTACCTACTATTTTAACAGGGTTAGTTAATGTACCATCCTCTGATAAACTCATTTGCTTGATTTCCCTTAAAACAGTGAATGCAGAAGGTTTGAAGCAATATTACAGTTTTTTGCTACGCAGAAGATTTGTTCAGGAAATATATTTATTAAGCAAATTATAACATTACATGCCGGTGGCTCAGCATTTGCACTTTAGTTAATAACTCAGGGGTATCATCAATGTTGTTTGGATCTTAAAAATCGCATATTTGCTTGCTATAGGGTGGTATGTAAAGATATATATATATTTTATATTTTGAAATTTGTAACAATTTTAAGTAATCACTTACAATAAACTATGATTGATTGATTGATTGACATACAGATCATGGTTGATACATCAACAGCAAAGCACCATCCAGGTGTTCCTGAATTCAAGGTTGGAAGATAGACGACCTGAATAATTTCTTAGGAGTGGTAGACTTCCAAATCTTTACCTCCCTTGTCAATATCTGCATGATTCACATCCATCAATCACAACCTTCACTTCCAACTACCTTAGGAGGGTGCAAATACTTGTCAGTCATGTCTGTTGAACTAAAAATCCCATTTACTTAACTAACTTTGAATTTGAACGGTTTATGGGACATATCCGATTGGTACCAGGGGCCTATCTTCTCACTTGATATTTCAGTTAATTGTGGTACCATATCCTCACCACTAACCAGTGTGGGTAACATAAAGTTATGAGGCCTTCCCCTGCAGAAAGTGAAGAGGGGCCCCTGAGTCTCCCATACCTCCCAGATATTCACTGTCCTTGGGCTAAATGTGCATCCCCTGTAGGGCTTTGTGTGGCCCTGAAGGGTTGCCCTCCCTTGCACTGCAGGGGCCAGCATTAGGCCTTTGTCACTAACACAATAAACAATACACAGTGTGAAGGGCAGATCCTCTATTGGTGTTTATTTATTGGGTTAGTTAAGTGTTATTTAATGGGAACTCTCTTGGAGTGTACAGACTATCTCCATCGTATGTAAAGCACATGAAGATACAGTTGTGCTGTCTTACAAAGGGGCATAAATGGATGGCTTCTCCAAAACATACCTTTTCAGACTGATTATTCAAATCAAATCAAAACAACCTTTATTTTGGTTAAAAAGCCATAAGAGCAACTTATGAAATACATGTCAAAATACAATGTGTAGCCACCACTGTACATAAATAGCAAGAGTCCCGTGCACTCATACAAGATAATAAATCATATAGACTAATGTTGAAAGCAAATGGAAACAATCCAAAGTTGAGATCTTTGTTTTCCTTAATCGGTCATCAAGCACAAAAAACACACAGCCAGCCGACAAGTGTTTCGTCAGAGAAACAGTGCACTCCGACTCTTCAGGGCTGGGAAAGATACAAAAGATGACCTAAGAATAAGGCATAGATAGACAATATCTGCCAAACACAATTTCCCACATTAGTGGACAGTAGAACATCACCCATCACACGTGGAAACCAAAAGTTTAATGCCTTATTCTTAGGTCATCTTGTGTATCTTTCCCAGCCCTGAAGAGTCAGAGTGCACTGTTACTCTGACGAAACACGTGTCGGCTGGCTATGTGTTTTTTGTGCTTGATGACCGATTAAAGAAAACAAAGATCTCAATGTTGGATTGTTTCCATTTGCTTTCAACATTAGTACATACTGCTTGAGCGCCATCACTTCCTGTTTTACGAAAACCCTGGTCGAACCACCCCCACCACTGTACATAAGACAAAGATATATACGATATTTACAGCTGCCAAGGCACTTAATGTACATAAAAGACATTCATTGGCTACATGACATTAGCCCAAAGATACAGCTCCAGTGTATAAATTGCTAGTGATACCTAACTCCTCATGTTACTTTAATCTACCCCCAGATTGGCAGACTAGCTAGTTCCACCCAATGAGAAGACTCAATACTACTCTGAACACAATAGAAAGAATGAAGTACTTGATTTTGGTAATAAATGTCATAAAACAATTAAAAACATATTAAAATCATCCATAGAGCAGCAAAACACATCGTACCAATGTTTGTGGCAAAAACTGGCCTAGCTATAAACGTTGAAGAACTGAAAGAAAATCCCCACATAATTGCATAGGCTGTGACAGCTGGCGAAGAAGGGCTGGCAACAAAGCCTTTTCGTAGGGTGAGCTCAGACAAAAAAAAATTCACTGTCCACCATGTTAGACCATACCCCCTTACATGGCATACATTGGCTTTCTTGATATGACACTCCTCCCAGCCCGTTGATAGAATTAATCATTCCCTGCATTGTACACTAGATTCCAAGCACTTTTCTGGGGCTATAAGTTGCCAGGAGTCTGCCCCTGGTCTGCCATGCGCACCCAAGATATTTTGCCATAGCGCACATGATAGTGCTACCAGTGTCCAATTTTAAGTTTCTCAGGGCCTCCCTCTGCGCCCTCTTTCTCCTAAATTGCTGTTACCCATTTCCGTCCAGGTCAAGCATAAGTCGCACTGAAAAACAGAAAAGTGTGCAGTTGATTCCTCTAATGTAAGGCAGAAATGGCAACTAGAATCGTGGGTACATGGTAATTTCCATCCAGAGCAGAAAGCATTTAAGGGCAGGGAACCCACCCTACGCTCCCTAGCCGGACATCGCAGCTCTTGGCTCTGACTGCTTGCTCGAACAAGATTGCTGCCTGGGTATCGTAGTTGTGACTGCTTGGCAGTATTAACAGTGCAGATTGGTTATTTTGCGCTCGCATTGCTGGATTTAAAAAAACAAATATTATTGACTGATTGCATCGTAGCTCTGACTGCTTGCCTGTATTTAAATTGATGCTTGGTTATTTCTGCGCTCGCACTGCTGGACTGAATTATAACTAGTATTGCCTGATTGTGCTGGTACCACCGCCCATAGCGCCATTCATCTGTCTGCCCCAATCTTGTCCTGTATCAGGTTTGTTTATCGCTGCCATTTTGTTTGTTGTGCCTCGTAGCAAGGCTCCCCAGCCCGCACCCGCCTCTCAGCTGCTCCTCCCTCACCCCCGCCCCCTCCATTATCCATTTATGACAGATGCTTTTGCGCGCAGTGTTCACGCGCAGCGGACATGCCCCATGCGCGCTGAAGGTGCGCCAAAGGTAAGCCCTTCTACGACCGTCCGCGCCCGGACCGCGCCCAGCACCAGAACCCCTGGTCCCCGTTTTTCTCAATCCGCCCGCACTACTTATGATGCCGCAACCCTCTCAGCCCTTAACCCTGGCCGACTTCCAAACTGCTATCAAGCCGCCCCAGGACACACCCATGGTCCCTTCACCTGCCTCTCCTGCAAGTTTGACTGCATCAGGACCCACACCAAATCCACAAACTCCAAACAGTACTCCAACACTAACCACCTAAAGTGCATCCTGATCAACACCCGCTCAGTCCACAGACACTCCATCGAACTCTGGAACCTACTCAACACTACTTCGCCGGACGTCGCCTTCCTCACAGAAACATGGATGAATGCCTCATCAGTACCCAACTTCGCCATAGCCATCCCAGAAGCCTACAAGATCATCCGAAAGGATCGCACCAACCAAACAGGAGGAGGCATCGCCATCGTCCATAAGAACACCATCCACATCACAACCAGTTCCGACAACAACCTCGCTTCCGCCGAACACCTTCACTTCCAGATTCACACCGACCACAAAACCACACTCAGACGCACCCTCATCTACAGACCCCTAGGCCCCCGCACGCAATTCAGCGAAGACATCGCTGACTTCATCAGCCCATATGCCCTCCCCTCCGAAAACTACATTCTTCTGGGAGACCTCAACTTCCACCTGGAAAAGAAAAACGACAACAACACCACCACCCTTCTGGATAACAAGTCCAATCTAGGACTCAAACAACTGGTAGACACCCCCACCCACTCTGCCGGACACACGCTTGACCCTATCTTCACCTCCAGCAAGCACATCTCCTTCGATCACACCACAGCTCTCCATTGGACGGACCACAGCTGCGTTCACTTCTACTACAATAAGCCCACGACACACAACCCCCCCAACCCATTCCCCGAAGAAATTGGAACAAAATCACCACCGACCAGCTCTCAACATCGCATCACCAAAACCCCCTGCCAATTCATCGGACCCTAACCAAGCAGCCACCAACTTCACACAGTGGATCACCCATAGCGCTGACGAACTAGCACCCCTGAAAAACCATCTAATCCAGCAAGGCAGCAAAAAAGCCCCCTGGTTCAACGAGGACCTTAAAAAATCCAAGAAGCTCTGTCGTACTCTCGAGAAAACCTGGAGAAAAAACCCTACCAATAACAACCTAGCCACCTTCAAGAACGCCACCAGCAAACACCACCAACTGATCCGATCCACCAAGAAATCTGCATTCAAGAATCGACTTGACAACAATGCCCAAAACAGCAAAGAACTATTCAACATCGTCAAAGAATTCACTAACCCAACCGCCAGCACAAACGACATTTCTCCCTCCCAAGACCTCTGTGACTCTCTATCCTCATTCTTCCACAACAAAATTGCCGAAATACATAACAGCTTCGACAACCAGTCCGAAGACATGCCCACTCCACCCATTTCCGAACCAACACTGCCCTCTAACATCCTTTACGCCTGGAACACAATCACCACCGAAGACACCATCCGCCTGATGAACTCCATCCACTCAGGATCGCCTACCGACCCATGCCCCCACCACATTTTCAACAAAGCAGACTCCATCATCACACCCCATCTCCGCGACGTCATCAACAGTTCTTTCAACTCCGCTACCTTCCCGGAAAGATGGAAACATGCCGAACTCAGCGCCCTTCTGAAGAAACCCACAGCAGACCCCACTGAACTTAAGAACTACCGCCCCATCTCGCTCCTCCCATTCCCTGCCAAAGTCATTGAGAAAGCCGTCAATAATCAACTCGCCGCCTTCCTCGAATCCAACAAATCCCTCGACCCTTCACAATCCGGCTTCCGAGCCAAACACAGCACCGAAACCGCCCTCATCGCAGCAACAGACGACATCCGAACACTACTGGACAACGGAGAAACAGTTGCCCTCATCTTACTTGACCTCTCTGCAGCCTTTGACACAGTCTGTCATAACACCCTAATACAACGCCTCAGCAACATTGGAATACAAGGAATTGCTTTGGACTGGATCATCTCATCCTCGCCGAAAGAACCCAGAGAGTTCGCTTTCCCCCCTTCAAATCAGAAGCCAAAGAAGTCATCTGTGGTGTACCACAAGGATCATCACTCAGTCCCACCTTCTTCAACGTCTACATGAGTCCCCTCGCATTAATCGCGTGCCAACACAACCACAACATCATCTCCTACGCAGACGACACCCAGCTGATCCTCTCCCTCACCAAAGACCCGAACACAGCCAAAACCAACCTACACGATGGAATGAAAGAAGTAGCCGAGTGGATGAAGAACAGCCGTTTAAAACTGAATTCGGACAAAACGGAAGTCCTCATCTTAGGGTCATCCCCCTCGGCCTGGGATGACTCTTGGTGGCCACCAGCCCTGGGAACCGCACCCATTCCAACGGACCATGCACGTAACCTGGGCTTCATCCTGGACTCCTCCCTCTCGATGACCAGACAAGCCAACACCGTCACATCATCCTGCTTCAACATCTTACGCATGCTCAAAAAAGTCTTCCGCTGGATCCCCACTGAAACAAGAAAGACGGTCACCCACGCACTGGTCACCAGCCGACAGGATTACGGAAACACCCTTTACGCCGGAACCACTGCCAAACTACAGAAAAAACTCCAACGCATCCAAAACGCATCAGCAAGACTCGTATTGGACATCCCTCGGCAAGCTCACATTTCTGGTCACCTGAAAGATCTCCACTGGTTCCCCATCAACAAGAGAATAACGTTCCGTCTCCTCACCCACGCACACAAAGCCCTCTATAACCTAGGACCCGAATGCCTCAACACCAGACTATCCTTCTACACCCCCACCCGCCAACTACGTTCATCCAACCAAGCCCTCGCCGCCATTCCACGCATCCACAGATCCACCATGGGGGGAAGATCCTTCTCTTACCTAGCGGCCAAGACATGGAATTCTCTCCCCACCCACCTCCGCCTAACTCAGAACCACCTTTCCTTCAGAAAGCAATTAGAAACTTGGATATTCGATAAGTAAATACTCCCGCCTCCTCAAGCGCCTTGAGACCCTCTGGGTGAGTAGTTGTCTATATAAATTTTTGAACTTGAACTTGAAATTGAATAAAAGGCTATCTGTCTGATTAATTACTAATCATATCCAAATATGGTTCATAGGAATAGTTGGCTTCATGTTCAAGGAATACTTGTACACCTTAGCTAGCGGGCAAGTGGCCGTAGTTCCTTTGTTTGCTCTTGCATCCCAATGTGAATGAGTATTCAAAGATATAGGGCCCGATGTAGGTGGCAAATACCGGTCGGAAACGGCCGATTTCGGCCGTTTCCGACCGGTATTTGGCATCTTGAGATGTAGGGGGCCAGATTTTACAGATTCTGTAAATTTACCGAATCGGTAAATTTACAGAATCTGTAAAATACCGAATCAGTATTTTTACAGATTCGGTACCTTCCAGATGTAGGTGGGACTCTTCTGAGTCCCACAGGCCTTTAGGAGTCGGTATTTTACCACCCAATCCAATTGGGTGGTAAAATACCGAATCCAGGTGTGCATGCACATGTGTGCATGCACACCTGTGCCATGTGACACACAGACATGCCCTTAGGGCTTGTATGTGTGCCACATGGCACACATGCCTGTATTTGGGGTGCTAGAGGGTGTCGAAGTGACACCCCCTGCACCCTTGCAGGAATCGGTAATTACCGAATCGGTAAATACCGATTCGGTATTCCCCATTGATTCCTATGGGCTTCAAGGCCCATAGGAATCAATGGGGGATACCGATTCGGTATTTACAGAATCGGTAAATACCGAATCTTACAGATTCGGTATTTACAGATTCTGAAATATAAATACCGAATCTTACAGATTCGGTATTTACAGATTCTGAAATACCTACATCTCCCCCCCTCTAATTTACCACTTCTAAAATACCGAATCGGTATGATTCGGTATTTTAGAAGTGGTAAATTAGATTTGCCTACATCGGGCCAATAGTCTTTCTCTGCCTCCTAAGGCACAAGCAGCAGTGTACCTATGTTTACTGCATCCTTACACTGGACTAATGCATTGGCTACAATAGGATTTGATTACCATTTGCCAGCTGTAAAAAACACTGACTGCATGGTTAGTCACTCATACACGCTGTCCATGTTGACTCCACTTCACTGACTGTAAGCGAGCAACATAAGCCAATTTAAGGTACTAGATTCAAAACAAACAACTGCAGCTGACTAAGGTTTCGCACTTAAGTTTCAAATATCGGCAAGACCGTAAGGTGTTGTGCACAAGAACATCCGGAGCTAGCCGCAGAGAAGCTCCACTGTCGGGACAGATGCAAATTCTTATGGATAGGGATGGTGCACCAAGAGAGTTATAGTATTTGAAAAAAAGTTCCTTTATTGTTCCAAATTCTTTAAAAGGCCTCAGCCAACGTGTTTCATTCCCGTTGGGAACGCAAGCACATTATGTTCTATACGTTACATTTTTTATGTATATACTTATCCATCGGTGTTTGTAGTGACTGTTATATATTTATATATTTTTATGTAATATATGTGGATATATTCATCTGTTCTCCCGTCCTGTTCAATTCGAGTCTTTGTAATATATGTACACAGCTTTGCATGTGTTGCCTTTATGATATTTGGTGATATATTTATTTGTCTTGTCTTTGTATTTAGTGATTTTATTTGTGCTTTTTCAGCCCTGACGAAGTTCCCTATCGGGAACGAAACGTGTTGGCTGAGGCCTTTTAAAGAATTTGGAACAATAAAGGAACATTTTTCAAATACTATCACTCTCTTGGACTCCTATTTTTGGTGCACCATCCCTATCCATAACAATTTAAGGTACTAAGCATTGTCCCCATAAAATTAAGTTTTTTAAATAGATTTTAGCATTATGTTCAAATGTGTTTGAGGTCATGCTATGAGCGTCTCTTCAGGGGATGCAAATTCCAGAGAATACAGGGTTAGGAAACATTCTCTGTACAGGTCATTAGACTTGGAACCCTTTGCTTAGGTCTCTACAGGACCTCATGGTCAATTCAATTTAGAGTGTTAATCCTGGTTGCGAAGAGATGCGGAGTTCCACATCAAGGATGCGGTGCACCACAGCGGTTCTGGGGAGCTGTAAAGAGGAAAGCGATCTCATTGTGTGGAGATGCGCTGCACAGCAGAGGGTCCGATGGGGTGCATTGGGTGAGGCGATGTCCTTGTGTGGAAAATGCGTCATGCGTCAGTGGTTCCAATGGGCTGCTGGAGGCAATGCAGAATCCATGCTTTGGGGAAGTCCATGCAGCAGAGATGCATTGGTTCCTAGGGTGATGTGTCAGGCAGCAGAGGTGATGCCCTGGTTTTCTGTGTGAGATGTGCCATGCAGCTGAGGAGATGCAACGGATCCGCTGAATCCACAGTTGGATGGGCAGAGCACATTCAGGCCCACTTCCAAGGGTCCAGGGCAGAGATGGCATCACTTGGGAAGGCAGGACCCCCAGCAGAGTCCAGGTGCATAGATCAAGGTTGTTGGAAGCCTGTTCTGAGGCTATTGATCAGGAGTCCAGCCAAATAGCCATTGAAGTTACTTTGGGGTCCAGGGTGTAGAGATGCATGTCCACCCCTTCTTACCCAGGCAAGAGGGCATCAGGTTAGCAGTCCTTTTTGGCATCAGCCACGCAGCATTGTAGTCCTTTCAGCAGCACTTTCAGCCCTTCTTCCTGGCAGAGTTCACAGGTGCAGAGGTGTACTGAAGAGTTGGGACCTAAGATCCTATATTTATACCTGGTGCTCACTTTGAAGCGGAGGAAGCTTCTAGGGGTTTCCACACCTCTGAGGTGTCAGGTATTCCTTTCCTCCATGTCCTGGCCCAATGTTGTCTAGGGACACAAAAGACATGTCAAATTGTTTGTGAGAGTGCTCATGAAGAGCGTTTGTTAAGTGTGGTAGGTGACAGCTTCTCTCCCTCGTTAACCCAGAGTGACCCATCCTGCCAAAACCAAGCTTTCATGTCTCACTGTCTGGGACCAATACACAAAGAACAACTGCCAGTCACACCTAGTCAAGTGACCCAGGATAAGGTTGCAGGCAGCAAATAGTTATGACATGAAAATACCAACTTTCTAACAGTATATATATTTTTCCTCCCTAAAGGAGTTTGTACCTCACCTTGAAAACAAGCGTTTGAATCTCAGTCATGTGTTTTTTTGGTTTCACTACGGAGACAGTGAAAGGTTTGGAGTAGACTCCACCCAGTCAACAGCTCATATGATATTTTAAAGAACAGTGACTGAATAATGAACAGTTGACATTTTTTGAGATATATTGTTTTTGTCACATTCTTGTTTTTGTCACATTCATTGTTTTTGTCACATTCATGTTTTTTTCATAATTAAGCTTCTCATATGAATCGCTTTGCACTTTTAGTATCAACGGAAATGGGTTGTTATTGTGGGGATTACGTTAAGGATTGTATTTTATGTTCACCCACGTCCCTACTGATGAGGGGTAAATACCCCGATACACGTGTCCAGGGATGGCGAAGAAAGCGAAGATAGCAGAGAATCGAAAGAAGATGCATCGCGTAACACAAACTACACTGACCACAGTCCTTAGGGGCGATACCGCTGGTGTGTGAGTGGTGTGCGACCCCACCCCCATTTGTCACGTTGCAGTTTTGTTTGTTACAGACATGTGATGGCGCAGGGTGGGAAGAGTCAGGGAATGGGGTCTTTGTCACAGATTGTAGTTGTAGTAGGATGGGTGCACATGTGGGGCTGTGGGTTTGGTTTGTATGGGCTTTTTCACCCGGGGTTGTAGTTTAGATTAATCACGGACTGATTTGGTTGAGTGCATTGTGGGAGTTGATGTTTTTTTGTAGCTACGAGGATCATCGAGGGACAGCTGTGGGATGTTATCATGGGGCTGTGACGATTAAGAATGATTGGCTACACGCAGGCGTGATGCAGGTTTAAAACAGGGGAATGAATGTATCATGATCCTCCATGTTACCGAAAGAGGTAAAGGAGGAGGTTAGGCTGCCGGAAGCGGTTTCAATATGGTAATTTACTCTGATTCTTTGTACGTGGGGCACGATGGGATTCTGTTTGGTTGAAGGATGTAGGGGAGTATTAGTCTAAAGAGGGAAAGGATTGCTACAGGATGTTGTAGTTTCTGGGTATATTTGGCTTTACTCTGGTTTTGATGAATTGTCACACAAGTGCATGATGATGGTGGAGATAGGGGGTACAGTATTGGGATTGGTATGATTAATTTATTCACGGTTTCATTCGAGTGGGCTTGTGAGAGGTATGGGTTTGAGGGCAATTTTGTGTGTTATTATGTTAGGCATTAGGTTAGGTTAATTGTGAACAGTCAGCTCAGTTGCTTTATTATTTATTGAAGTTACTCCTGATGAAGAGTCGTATTGGACTCGAAATGCATTGGGCAAGATGTGATGAGCCTACTCTGTTGTACGTTCCACTTTTTGGATATACGTGTTGCTGTGAAAAGCCTGGATGGGCATGCAGTATTCATATTTAGATTTGAAAATTAAATTTAAAAGGTGGCATGGCGCTGTCTCTGCAGTAATTGATTAAGCTTGGACGTGAGTTACAAAGAAGGCCTGGATTACAATGGGATTCTAATGATAAAAAATGGTTTAAACAGGAATATATGTATTACTGATGTTAAATTGATGCCTACAATGCAGTGCGACAGATGGGGCGCGAGACGAGTGCCCTAAGCTATACTCACTTTCTAACAGTGACATTTTCAGAATTGTGAAGAAAAAATCAGACTTTTCCATTAAAGAGGGCTTTTAATTACAATCCTTAAACAGTAAACACCAGGTGCTCCCAACTGAAAGCTATCATGTATTAAATGTAATAAGGTAACCCAATGTTATCCTATAGGTGAGGTTGGCCTCACAGTAGTGAAACATGAATATGAGTTTGGTACTACCAGGACATATAGAACTTAAAAGTACATGCCCAACTTTTTTAGTGCACTGCACCTTGCCCTCTGGACTATGTAAGGCCTACCCTAGGGGTGACTTATACACATTATAAAGAGAGGTGTGGGCTGGCTGCAATGACAGGCCTGAGACATGTTTAAAGGGCTACTTGAGTGGGTGGCACAATCAGTGCAGCAGGCCCATTAGTAGCATTGAAATAAAAGGGACTTTCAAGTAAATTGAATAGGCCAATTGGGTATAAGCCAATTTCACCATATTCAAAGGAGAGAGCACAAGCACTTTAGCACTGGTTAGCAGTGGTAAAGTGCGCAGAGTCCTCGAACCAGCAAAAACCAAGTCAGTATAATAGGCGGGTTGAAGGTAAAAAGTTTGCGGAGATCAACAACAAGGATGCCAAGTCTAACAGAATCCATAAATATCAAGCCCTGATTAATGTGTGAAAAACTAAAGTACAGGGCCCCATAGTTTTTCTTACAAGTGTGTGACTATTGATGCTGAATGGCGGAGTTGCGAATACCAAGGCTGCTCAGTGTTGATTTCACTTCTTGCCTCTTTCTTCGACCCCCTTAGACTTCTTTATCTCAGTTTTGACAGCTCTTTTCAGCCCTGCTTTCTCCCTTTGTCACTGTTTCCCTACCTTTCTCTTTCTCATTCTTTAACCTTTCTTGACTTTCGCTCTCTTGATTTGGGTCAAAGTCAGAGGATGAATAATGAATCACAGTACCCCCTAAAAGCGCTGTTGCCCACCAACCACACAGAGCAAGTACTGCAGCCATTATGTACATCCTTTTTTATTGAGAGCCCCATGAGCACTGTTGATTTGTTTCCATCTGTTTGGCTTGTGCAAGTGACCCACTAGCCATTTTTTAATACATTTCTTTGATGGGTCAAACCAACTAACTGTCATTGTTGAATGTGCACTTGCCGGGCAATTGATTCAATTGCACACTATCACCTAGTTGCAGAATCTTTAACCTGGGCTCGGATTTATATTTTCAGATTGTGCTCATGAGACAGCAGATATGTTCCGAAACCGCTATGAAAGGGCTGTCTTAAGCCTGTCCCTACATCAGGTAACATGCTTCTTTCTGGATTGAAATTAATGTGGGACAGAGTGGCTGGCAAGGAATATGAATGTGGAACCTGCAGCATTGTTCTTGCCAACAATATCAAAAACGAAATTCAAATAAGCATTGGGAAAGCCAATAGGGCAGACGTTGGTGCCAGGCTTTCAGTTTAGTCCATGCTTATATATTTTTCATTGTTTGGGTAAAATTTTATTTTTGAGGGAGCTGGTGAGTTCTCAACAATATAAAAAAATAAAGCTGGCTAAACGAAAAAATATGTTTTTGGACTAAGATATCTTCGATTGCTATAGTAGTCTCTGATATGTAAGGGAATTATTTTATTTGAGCAAGTGCTCCTTGTGAAAGAGCAGAACGGCATGACTCACAGTGCAATTAGCCATTGGCTGTAGTGGGCCGACCGGTTAGCAGGGCTAGCCTGGGAAAAAAATAATCCCAGGTACCAATATTGTTGTTGTTGTACTACTTTATTCGATAATTACATATCATAAAAGTACAAACAATACAAACATAAAAACACATATTAAAAATCTACTATTCAATGCATTTCATACCATGATCTAAAAAGATAAAAAGTCAGAATATTTACATTTAAAACAAAGGGTTCAAAAATACAATAGCAGGAATCGGTGTATACATCAGTTTTACAGCTCATCCTTTCTCTTGTCTTAAGCCAACAGTCTGGCACCAATATAAAAGTGGCCCTGATTAGCGAACCAGGGGCCATATTATGTATACGGCACACTTTCCCTGCTTGCGCCATGGTGCACCTTTCAAAAGATGCCCCAGATGCAAACAGGGGCAGTGCATCGTATTACAAGGAGTTTGTTGATCATAGAGTAGCTGCGAACTGGTGCTGCCCTGGGGGCAGCGCATTTAAGTGAAATATGGAGGGGTTGCTTTAAAGCATCTCCGCTTCATAGTGCAGGCAGCACTTTCAAGAGGAGAGAGAGATCCCTATGCAGTGATGTGCAGTGAGTGACAGCTCCCGCCCGCAGGTGGATGCCTGGAAGGTCATTGGGACTCCCTTTCTTCTCTCTCTCTCTCAAGAGGACTGCTTTTAGCGGGTGCACTGAAATTATGCCACCTTTTTGGAGGCGCACTTTCAGTGCCTCTACTAAGGGTATGCTTGCTTCAGTGCCCACGTCCATAACACGGCGCAGACACAGAGGCAAAGGTAAAGGAACACACTCCCATGATAGCGCTGGCTCAATTTGTGTGCCAGCGTGTTCAGTATTACAGAAGAGGATGAATAAGCATCTGTAGCCTATTAAGTTATACTATTGTGCACTGGAGATGCAGAAAGTGGCCCACATGCCCATTTCACTTCAGGGCGCAATGTATAGTATGGCCCTCATTAGATAAAAAAGTGGCCCACATTCTCAAATCAGGTTAGGTTTGAGTCTGTAAAGACATGCTGTATCATATTTTTCAAAGTATGCAAGACTGTATGCATTTGAGTTTGCTGCAGGCAATGTTTGTGGTGATATGAGGGGAACTGAGATTTAAAAACTGGGCCACCTGGCTATAAAACAGGTCCAAAACTCCTTTAAAAAAGTTCCACACACTGATCTGTCAGATCAGCCCACTCTGCCTGATTGCTCTACAGGCCAGTCCGACCCTGCCTATTGGCCCATGCTGTATGCTGTAGTGGGCAGAAGAAAAGGTGAATATCACAAGAACAGATCAATAGATTAAGAGGGCTGTCCAATGGCCTCTGTAATTAAGTCTACTATCTGTATAATTTTCGTAAAACTGAAAGATCTTGTCCTCCGTGGTAAGTCTGACCTAAAAAGTGTGTTTCCCGTATTAACTACTATAGGAGCTTTGAACACAACTACAGCCCGAATGGCTGGACGGAATTGCACCGAATTTTGCAGAAAGGTAGCTTTTGGTTTGCAGATCATCTTTCATTCATCTGGTGTAAATCAGTTCAATATTTTGTGAGAAATTGAGGAAAATCCAAATTTGTATATATACGATAACAAAGCCTTTATGAATAATGGCAAACTTGTGCAGAGATCTTCAGAGTTCTGATTGGCTGCCAACACTTCAAGCAGGAAGTGTTGGCAGCCATCTTGGGACTCGACTTCAGCCACGTCCCAAAATCAAACACAGAAAAAAGAAAAGGGGCAGGGTGGTAATACCCTGACCCTCTAACTCCGGTGCTGCAGCCCCCACCTCGTGAATATTGCAGTGAGTTAAAAAAAAGCACAGTCTCCCGTGCTTACTTTCAAAATTGCCCTTGGGTGTGCCAGGTAATGGGGGGATGAGTTTTTGAATAAATAAAGAGGGAGCGCACAGTGGCCTCTTCCTAGGGCACATTTATATTCTGGGGACTACTAGTTTTCCGAGGCTCTAGTTTATATTACTGCGGGGGCTGGGAGAACCCACCCCCAATGGCTCCGGGGACCACCACCTCACTGTGATCAAATGCAAAATGTAAGCATATACAGCCCTGGGGACCACCACCATGAGACAGACAGCATCATGCAAATGTAACTTCCAGCTAACATTGCCAATACGCGTCTTCATGCGCTGATTTTCTGTGCTGCAAGCTACATTCATCAAGGACTCTTTGGTGCTGTCTGGCTCAATCAAGGATTTGATACAGCATTCAATTACAAACCCGTTTTTGTTTGAGAAGGGGTCTTTGTGTAACATAAGAGGTGCGAGCTGTAATGCCTAGAATGTGCACCATCTGCGCTTAGGTGCAAGGCGACAAAACTGCACAACCTTTGGAAGTAGAGGTCGTCATGCCCCCTGACATGGACTTGGAGATGAAGTGGTGGCCAGCACACGGAGAGGAATTTGACACTGAGAGCCAAGGGGCTCTCTTGGAAGGGACTTCATTTTCATTAAAATAAGCCCTTTCTCGCCCTTGAAATGTACCAATGCCATGATCAGGGCACCGCACACTGCATCAACCGAATGGCGGGGGCTGGACACTTCTACTTTTGCAGATTGGACTGCAACAGTTTGAAACAGATTTTAAAACATGCAATATTTGAGCGGCACCGACTTGTTATAATACCAAGCTGTTGTGTTTGCTAATAATCAGAAGTTTTTTTAATGAACTGTAAATTATTGCAATAACAATCTTATCTCAGTTGTGGTGACTGATTCACATATTGTGTGAGTAAAGCGGGGGCTGAGAATAAGGGGGCAAATAAATTGAGTTTACCATGTTAATTCTGATAAGAATTTTAAAGATGACTACAGCCTGAACTGCTGATCAGAACGGCACCAAATTTCAAAGAAAGGTGGTTGTTGGTCCAATAAGTAACCGTTTTGTAAATTGGTGTGAATCCTTTCAGTAGTTTGGAAGATATTAAAGAAAAATCAATTTTAGGGCAGTGAAGACTCCTCTAACTCTCCGGATCACATGCTGAGATCTGATTGGCTGCCAACACTTCATCAGAAAGGTTTGTCAGTCATCTTGGAACTCGACTTGAGCTGAGTCCATGAAAACATTTTTTAAAAAAGAAAAGGGGGGGGGGGCAGAGTAGGAATACCCTGACCACTTAGCTGTGTTGCTGAAATTTGTGGCGAATCCGCAACTCCGGATCAAAATGTTTTAGAAAAGCCCCCTGTGGGCCATGTCCTGGGGACATTGTTAAAAAGAAGGAGAAGGGTGAAACTGAATCCCTGCCGAGGCTTAATTTATTAAAAAATGTTGGGAGCACACAAGGCTCTATAAGCCTGAGGAACACCACCTCCCCAGAGCTAAATAATGGTTAATTGGGTGCCCCACTGCCCCCGATCCCTGTGGAACACCACCTTCCAGGGGCCAAATACTCTCAAAACAATGGGAGAGTGTGCCCCACCCTAAGCAGAATAAAGGTCAGCAATTATAAGATAGAGGCACAACAAAGATGAGAAACAAGCAGAAACAGGCAAAATAGAGGTCAGAAATTAGCAGAAAGAGGCAGAATAAAGGTCAAAATCAAGCTGAAAGAGGGAAATAAAGATGAGAAAGAGCAGAAAGAGGCAGAATAAAGGTCAGATATGACAAAAATGACAGAAAGAGGCAAAATCGAGGTCAGGAGCAGCAAGAGGCAGAATCATGGTTTGAAACAAGCCCAAATAGGAAGAATAAAGGTGAAAAACAAGCACAAAAAGGAAGAATAAAGGTTAGAAACAAGAAGAAAGATGCAGAATAAAGGTCAGAAATGAGCAGAAAGAGGCAGGCTAAAGGTCAGAAACAAGCAGAAAGAGACTAAATAAAGGCCAATAATGAGCAGATAGAGCCAAGATAACGATGAGAAAAAAAGGCAGAATAAAGGTCAGAAGGTAGCAGAAAGATGCAGAATAAAGGTCAGAAAAAAGCAAAAAGAGGCAGAATAAAGGCCAAAAACAAGATGAAAGAGGCAAAATAAAGGTCAGTAGCGAGCAGGAAGATGCAAATTAACAGGCAGAATGAGCAGAAAGAGGAAAAATAGAGGTGAGAAACGAGCAGCATGAAGCAAAATAAAGGTCAGAAATGAGCAGCAAGTGGCCGAATAAAGGTCAGGAGCGAGCAGAAAGAGGGAAAATAACGGTTAAAATGAGCAAAAAGGTGGGGCGTGGCTTACGCGCCGGCGTGTGATGGCGCTGCCTTCGTGAGCTCTGTGACGACGCGGGAATCCCGACTGTTTATTTGGTACTTTCCCCGCATACGGAGCCCGGCAAACGGCATTCCTGCACGGCGGAACATGGTCCCTGTGTGTTGCGAGATGCAGCGGCTCTCGTAATTGCCGCTTTCATCTCCTATCACCGCTGCATCTTCTTCAGCTACTGCGGGACGCGGGCGGCCGCCATTTTGTGCCGCCACGCTTGCGTCCCGTTTTCTGTCATCTCTACCGCCATACCAGCCCGTCTGCTGCAACAAATGGTCATATTGTGACAAGGTATGTGCTAAGAGATGCGCATCATGCTACCACTATATTTCCTTGACTTTTGGCGCCAAAGCTCTCCTCAGAACTTCTAATTATACTAATACTACATAGCGGCGGCCATTTTGTGGTGCTCCCTGCGCAATGCTCAATACCTTCCTTTCCTCTGCTGATAATCCTTCGTGGAACATCAAATAACCCCCTTGGGTCCCATATATTATGGACGCTTTGCTGTTTCTCTGATGCCATACTCCTGGATGTTTTTTTGGCTGCGCATTGAATTGATTTTTGCTACATTTCGACGCATGTTATGTGGGTTTGAGGTATTGCTTCTCCATTGCTCCGTGTTACCTCTTATATGACCTCTTCTTTCCTGTACTTCTTATACCTCTACATATAGGGTCTCAACATTTTGACTATTGCGGTATGGCTTCCATCCCTGCGGTCCTCCTAGTTTGCCCCTCTGTTGGCATCATGTCTCAGGACGCAGGTCATGCGAGATCGTCTGTCACCGGTACCAAACCGAAACGCCTTAAGAATGACCCTCCATCTCCAATTTGCACCTCTCAGAACCCCGTGCTGGATTCTATTCTAGAAGAGGTTCGTGGCTTACAACCTTTCATGGTGGCAACTAACAAGAAGCTCAAGCAGATAGAAGATAGATGGGTCGTCATGGAGAACAAGGTCCTGCAACTAGAACAACGCATCAGTGACGTCCAGGATGTCTCTACGAAAATTCCTATTCTTGAAAAGGAGATACAGCAGTTGAAACTTCACACAGAGGACCTTGAAAATCGTAACAGGAGGAATAACCTCCGTTTTTATGGTGTTCCGGAGTCCCTTGGGGAGGCCGATATGGTGTCCTTCATCCGCAAATTCCTCTACGAACTTTTGGAACTCCAACCAGAATCTACTCCTCTAAACATACAGCGTGCTCATCGTTTGGGCCGTCCAACGTCCAACCCGACCAAACCTAGAGGTATTATCCTGCTTTTTCTTGAATTCACCGAATTGATGACTGTTCTTAAAGCTGCAAGATCAAAACGTCGCCTCATTTGGTCGGGCACACCATCTTTATAGCCCAGGATTTATCGAACGCCACGAATGCACGTCGCAAGGAGTTCCTTAATCTGCGTCCACGTATGAGGGAATTGAGCATTCAATATGGAATCCTACATCCTTGTCTCTGCAAAATAACTCACAATGGTCGTTCCCGTACCTTTGATGATCCTCAGAAGCTTCGAGAGTATCTCCAAACCGTCTCTACTTCCACGATGGACACTAATGACTGAAAATAACTCTTTTCTATTTCCTGCATTCACTTATCTTATGTCTTGACGACTGTTGTGGCCTTGTCCCGGTCTCTTCCTTGTAATTCTTTGCTACGACTTTTCTTCTTTTTGATTATATCCTATCTATATTCCCGCGTTTTCCTCGCTCTGTAGGGTAGGCGCCCGCGTTGGCGTCTCCATGCTCCTAATATCTAGGTATTCTCTTTTTTCTCAGATCTGGCATCTTTGCCTTGATCTGTTTCTTATCTATCTCCTTCTTTTGCTTTCATCTCTTTTTCTTCTTTTCACAGGCCATTCATGTTTTTCCCTTGCTCATTTATGTTCCGTTCTCTTCTATGTATCTCTTATTTCCTTTCTTATTATTAACTCCCGTACTCCTCATTGTTCCTCCTCTCTTTTCCTCATGACTGAGATGCTCCTTTGTCTACTGTTTCTCTATATTTACCCAATTTTTCTTGCCTTTGTTCATATTTTGTATTTGATTCTCATTTCTAACATGTTTGTCTCCATTGTCTCTCCTTGTAGTTGCTTACCTGCAGTGTATTGGACCCAGTTGTTACCCTCCTCCCTTGCCTTCCATCATGTGTAATTTTGTAACGTGGAATGTTCGTGGTCTTGGCAACCCTGTTAAACGTCAAAAGGTACTGTCCCATTTATCCAAGTTAAATGCTCAGATTGCTTTTCTCCAAGAAACTCATTGTACAGATGTCGAATCGTTGAAACTTAAGAGGGCATGGGTGGGTCAAGTTGTATTTTCTCCTGCTGTTGATAAAAAAGGTGGTGTTGCTATATTATTTCGTAAAGGTTTGGATGTTCAAATTCTATCTTCTCAATCGGATGATGAAGGTCGTTGGGTTATGTCAAAAGTGACTATACAAAACAAAACTATGGTGCTCCTCAATATTTATGGCCCTGTCCGACCAGATCCTAAATTTTGGACTGACGTCAAAATCCTCATATCCTCCATTGACTGCCCTAACATTATCATAGCTGGTGACCTTAACCAATGGTTAGATCCCTTTTCAGATAGACTATCTTCCTCCAAATTCCAGCCTGATAAGACACATAAATCCTTCCAATCAGCCATTGCTTCACGTCCCCTTTTCGATGTGTGGAAAACATGCAATCCGAACTCACTCGAATATACATTCTACTCTAATGTTCACCACACCCGGTCCAGGATTGATTATATTCTAGTCAGCAAATCTCTTCTCCCTGCGATTCAGAAATCCGAAATTGGTTCTATTTTTCTCTCGGACCATGCACCTGTTTATGCCACTTTTGACCTGACCCAAACCTCCTCCTCTTTCAATCAATGGAAATTTAACACTTTCCTTCTCTCCGATTCTGTATTTATGTCTAAAGTTAAAGGTTTCATCTCTGAATACTTTTCCCTCAATTTACCCCACGACACGTCAGTTTCGAATAATTGGGATGCCTTTAAAGCTGCTTTACGTGGTTTTACAATTTCTTATGTATCTAGAAAAAAGAAACTCAACCGTGATAAATACACCGCCCAACTCTCCAACATTAAGACCCTAGAGCACTCTTACTTTTCGTCCAAGAATCCTGACGCTCTCCTCCAACTTATCAAAGCCAAATCTGAACTCAATCAAATTGCCACAGTTGAAGCTTGTAACACCCTCTTGAAGATTAAATCTAAATTTCATGGGGGTCAGAATAAAGCTGGGAAAATGCTAGCAAACTATCTCAAAATTAAATCTGAGCGAAAATCAATTGGCTCTATTCTCAATGAAGTAACCAACACAATGGTTTCTTCTGATGAGGATATTGCACAAGTATTTCATAACTACTATAAACTCCTGTATACTGATGATACGCACCCTGATGATGATGACCTCTCCCGTTTTTTCAAAGATCTTCCTCCTCCCCCATCTCTCCCTACCAAATTCCATCAACTAGAGTCTGAAATTACCCCTCAGGAAATTCTCAAGGCAATTACCTCCCTAAAGAAAGCGAAAGCCCCTGGTCCAGATGGTCTCCCAATTGAATTTTACGCCAACATGCATTCTATTTTTGTCCCCCATCTTTTACAACTTTTTAACTCCTTTATTGCAAATGCTAAAGCCTCTGGCTCCTTTTTGGATGCCCTAATAATCATAATCCCCAAACCTGACAAAGACCACTCCCTTTGTAAAAACTATCGTCCCATCTCCCTAATTAATTACGATTGTAAAATTTTTGCCAAAATTTTAGCGGCCCGCCTCAAATCCCTTATCCCTCTACTAATCACCACCGATCAAGTTGGCTTTGTGAAAGGTAGACTTGCTGCTGACAATGCCCGTGTCTTTGCCAATATTATTTCACACAGTAAACAATTTAAAGCCCCCCTAGCTGCCCTATCCCTGGACGCTGAGAAAGCGTTTGACCGTATTAATTGGAAATTCATGTTTAAATCATTACAATGGTTTGGGTTTGGTCCCTACTTCATTTCCTTAGTTAAACTACTTTATTCTGCTCCTCGTGCAAGTGTTTTTGTTAATAATCAATTCTCAAAATGTTTCCCCTTATCCAGAGGAACGAGACAAGGCTGCCCTCTTTCCCCTTTACTTTTTATTCTTTGCCTTGAACCCTTCCTCATTAAAATCCGCTCTAACCCCCTAATTCATGGGTTCAAATTATCATCGATTGAGACAAAAATTTCAGCATATGCCGATGATGTCCTGGTCTACATGGCTAACCCTGTCTCTTCCCTTCCTCCATTTTTGGAAGAAGTCCGCTTATACTCCTCTGTCTCTGGTTATAAGCTTAATCTCTCTAAAACGGAGGTCCTACCCCTCAACTCCTCTTGTTACCAATATATGTTTGCATCAACTGATTTTGCCTGGTGTCCCTCCAAGATCAAATACTTGGGTATTTGGTTCTCCTCTACCTTACGTGAAAAGGAGTTTGCACCCCACCTTGAAAACAAGAGTTTGAATCTCAGTCATGGGTTTTTTTGGTTTGACTACGGAGACAGCCAAAGGTTTGGAGTGGATTCCACCCAGTCAACAGCTCATATGATATTTTAAAGACAGTGCCTGACTAATACACAGTTGACATTTTCTGGGCTATATTGTTTTTGTCACATTCTTGTTTTTGTCACATTCATTGTTTTTGTCACATTCATGTTTTTTTCATAATTAAGCTTCTCATATGAATCGCTTTGCACTTTCAGTATCAACGGAAATGGGTTGTTATTGTGGGGATTACGTTAAGGATTGTATTTTATGTTCACTCACGTTGCAGTTTTGTTTGTTGCAGACATGTGATGGCGCAGGGTGGAGAGAGTCAGGGAATGTGGGCTTTGTCACAGATTGTAGTTGTAGTAGGGTGGGTGCACATGTGGGGCTGCAGGTTTGGTTTGTATGGGCTTTTTCACCCGGGGTTGTAGTTTAGTTTAATCACGGACTGATTTGGTTGAGTGCATTGTGGGAGTTGATGTTTTTTGTAGCCACGAGGATCATCGAGGCACAGCTGTGGGATGTTATCATGGGGGTGTGACGATTAAGAATGATTGGCTACACGGAGGCGTGATGCTGGTTTAAAACAGGGGAATGAATGTATCATCATCCTCCATGTTACCGAAAGAGGTAAAGGAGGAGGTTAGGCTGCCGGAAGTGGCTTCAATATGGTAATTTACTCTGATTCTTTGTACGTGGGGCACGATGGGATTCTGTTTGGTTGAAGGATGTAGGGGAGTATTAGTCTAGAGAGGGAAAGGATTGCCACAGGATGTTGTAGTTTCTGGGTATCTTTGGCTTCACTCGGGTTTTGATGAATGTCACACAAGTGCATGATGATGGGGGAGATAGGGGGTACAGTATTGGGATTGGTATGATTAATTTATTCCCGGTTTCATTCAGGTGGGCTTGTGAGAGGTATGGGTTTGAGGGCAATTTTGTGTGTTATTATGTTAGGTATTTGTTTAGGTCAATTGTGAACAGTCAGCTCAGTGGTTTTTTGATTTATTGAAGTGACTCCTGACGAAGAGTCGTATTAGACTCGAAATGCATTGGGCAAGATGTGATGATCCTACTCTGTTGTACGTTCCACTTTTTGGATGTACGTGTTGCTGTGAAAAGCCTGGATGGGCATGCAGTATTCATTTGAAGATTTGAAAATTAAATTTAAAAGGTGGCATGGCGCTGTCTCTGCAGTAATTGATTAAGCTTGGACGTGAGTTACAAAGAAGGCCTGGATTACAATGGGATTCTAATGATAAAAAATGGTTTAAACAGGAATATATGTATTACTGATGTTAAATTGATCCCTACAATGCAGTGCGACAAATGGGCCGCGAGATGAGTGCGAGTGCCCCAAGCTATACTCACTTTCTAACAGTGACATTTTCAGAATTGTGAAGAAAAAATCAGACTTTTCCATTAAAGAGGGCATTTAATTACAATCCTTAAACAGTAAACACCAGGTGCTCCCAACTGAAAGCTATCATGTATTAAATGTAATAAGGTAACCCAATGTTATCCTATAGGCGAGATTGGCCTCACAGTAGTGAAACATGAATATAAGAGTTTTGTACTACCAGCACATATAGAACTTAAAAGTACATGTCCAACTTTTTAAGTGCACTGCACCTTGCCCTCTGGACTATGTAAGGCCTAGACTAGGGTTGACTTATACATATTATAAAGAGAGGTTTGGCCTGGCTGCAATGTCAGGCCTGACACATGTTTAAGGGGCTACTTGAGTGGGTGACACAATCAGTGCAGCAGGCCCATTAGTAGCATTGAAATAAAAGGGATTTACAAGTAAATTGAATGGGCCAATTGGGTATAAGCCAATTTCACCATATTCAAAGGAGAGAGCACAATCACTTTAGCACTGGTTAGCAGTGGTAAAGTGTGCAGAGTCCTCGAACCAGCAAAAACCAAGTCAGTATAATAGGCGGGTTGAAGGTAAAAAGTTTGCGGAGATCTACAACAAGGATGCCAAGTCTAACAAAATCCATAAATATCAAGCCCTGATTAATGTGTGAAAAACTAAAGTACAGGGCCCCATAGTTTTTCTTACAAGTGTGTGACCATTGATGCTGAAAGGCGGAGTTGCGAATACCAAGGCTGCTCAGTGTTGATTTGACTTCTTGCCTCTTTCTTCGACACCCTTAGACTTCTTTATCTCAATTTTGACAGCTCTTTTCAGTCCTGGTTTCTCCCTTTGTCACTGTTTTCCTACCTTTCACTTTCTCATTCTTTAACCTTTCTTGACTTTCGCTCTCTTGATTTGGGTCAAAGTCGGAGGATGAATAATGAATCACAGTGCCCCCTAAAAGCGCTGTTGCCCACCAACCACACAGATTAAGTACTGCAGCCATCATGTACATCCTTTTTTATTGAGAGCCCCATGAGCACTGTTGATTTGTTTCCATCTGTTTGGCTTGTGCAAGTGACCCACTAGCCATTTTTTAATACATTTCTTTGATGGGTCAAACCAACTAACTGTCAGTGTTGAATGTGCACTTGCAGGGCAATTGATTCAATTGCACTCTATCACCTAGTTGCAGCATTTTCCACCTGAGCTCTGATTTATATTTTCAGATTGTGCTTATGAGACAGCAGATATGTTCCGAAACAGCTATGAAAGGGCCGTCTTGAGCCTGTCCCTACATCAGGTAACATGCAGCCAAGTAAATGGGTCAAACTGCATTATATTGTATATGCAAATTATATTTTCAATAAAAATACTTTGAAATTAAGAAATTAATGTGGGACAGAGTGGCTGGCAAGGAATATGAATGTGGAACCTGCAGCATTGTTCTTGCCAACAATATCACAAACAAAATTCAAATAAGCGTTGGGAAAGCCAATAGGGCAGACGTTGGTGCCAGGCTTTCAGCTTAGTCCATGCTTATATATTTTTCATTGTTTTGGTTAAATTTTATTTCTGAGTAAGCTGGTGAGTCCTCAACAATATAAAAAAATAAAACTGGCAAAACGAAAAAATATGTTTTTGGACTAAGAAATCATGCATTGCTATAGTAGTCTGTGACATGTAAGGGAATTATTTTATTTGAGGAAGTGCTCTATGTGAAAGAGCAGAACGGCATGACTCACAGTGCAATTAGCCATTGGCTGTAGTGGGCCGACCGGTTAGCAGGGCTGGCCTGGGAAAAAAATAGTCCCAGGCACCAATATTGTTGTTGTTGTACTACTTTATTCAATATTTACGTATCATAAAAGTACAAACAATACAAACATAAAAACACATATTAATAATCTACTATTCAATGCATTTCATACCATGATCTAAAAAGATAAAAATCAGAATATTTACATTTAAAACAAAGGGTTCAATAATACTATAGCAGGAATCGGTGTATACATCAGTTTTACAGCTCATCCTTTCTTGTGTCTTAAGCCAACAGTCTGGCACCAATATAAAAGTGGCCCTGATTAGCGAACCAGGGGCCATATTATGTATACGGCACACTTTCCCTGCTTGCGCCATGGCGCACCTTTCAAAAGATGCCCCAGATGCAAACAGGGGCAGTGCATCGTATTACAAGGAATTTGTTGACCACAGAGTAGCTGCAAACTGGTGCTGCCCTGGGGGCAGCGCATTTAAGTGAAATATGGAGGGGTTGCTTTAAAGCATCTCCGCTTCATAGTGCAGGCAGCACTTTCAAGAGACGAGAGAGATCCCTATGCAGTGATGTGCAGTGAGTGACAGCTCCCGCCCGCAGTTGGATGCCTGGAAGGTCATTGGGACTCCCTTTCTTCTCTCTCTCGAGGGCTGCTTTTAGCAGGTGCACTGAAATTATGCCACCTTTTTGGTGTGCACTTTCTGTGCCTCTACTAGGGGTATGTTTGCTTCAGTGCCCACGTCCATAACACGGCGCAGACACAGAGGCAAAGGTAAAAGAACACACTCTCATGATAGCGCTGGCTCAATTTGTGTGCCAGCGTGTTCAGTATTACAGAAGAGGATGAATAACATCTGTAGCCTATTATGTTATTCTATTGTGCACTGGAGATGCAGAAAGTGGTCCACATGCCCATTTAACTTCAGGGCGCAATGTATAGTATGGCCCTCATTAGATAAAAAAGTGGCCCACATTCTCAAATCAGGTTAGGTCTGAGTCTGTAAAGACATGCTGTGTGGTATTTTTCAAAGTATGCAAGACTGTATGCATTTGAGTTTGCTGCAGGCAATGTTTGTGGTGATATGAGGGGAACTGAGATTTCATAAAAACTGGGCCACCTGGCTATAAAACAGGTCCAAAACTCCTTAAAAAAAGTCCCACACACTGATCTGTCAGATCAGCCCACTCTGCCTGATTGCTCTACAGGCCAGTCCGACCCTGCCTATTGGCCCATGCTGTATGCTGTAGTGGGCAGAAGAAAAGGGGAATATCACAAGAAAAGATCAATAGATTAAGAGGGCTGTCTAATGGCCTCTGTAAGTAAGTTACTATCTGTATAATTTTCGTAAAACTAAAAGATCTTGGGCCCGATTCACAGAATGAATTTAAGACTCAATCCCAAACTTACTACTATTTTGGTATTCACAGAATGCACTTACTACTTTTGGCATTCACAGAATGAACTTACTACTTTTGGTATTCACAGAAGTTAGGATTTTGTCTTAAGTCTGTCTTAAGTCTGTCTTAAGTTTGTCTTAAGACAAACTTAAGACAGACTTAAGACAGACTTAAGACAGACTTAAGACAAAATCCTAACTTCTGTGAATACCAAAAGTAGTAAGTTCATTCTGTGAATGCCAAAAGTAGTAAGTGCATTCTGTGAATAACAAAATAGTAGTAAGTTTAGGATTGTGTCTTAAGTTCATTCTGTGAATCGGGCCCTATGTCCTCCGTGGCCAGTCTGACCTAAAAAGTGTGTTTCCCGTATTAACTACTATAGGAGCTTTGAACACAACCACAGCCCGAATGGCTGGACGGAATTACACCGAATTTTGCAGAAAGGTAGCTTTTGGTTTGCAGATCATCTTTCATTCATCTGGTGTAAATCTGTTCAGTATTTTGTGAGAAATTGAGGAAAATCCAAATTTGTATATATACGATAACAAAGCCTTCTTGAATAATGGCGAATTTGTGCAGAGATCTTCAGAGTTCTGATTGGCTGCCAACACTTCAAGCAGGAAGTGTTGGGAGTCATCTTGGGACTCGACTTCAGCCACGTCCCAAAACCAAACACAGAAAAAAGAAAAGGGGCAGGGTGGTAATACCCTGACCCTCTAACTCCGGTGCTGCAGTCCCCACCTTGTGAATATTGCAGTGAGTTAAAAAAAAAAGCACAGTCTCCCGCGCTTACTTTCAATATTGCCCTTGGGTGTGCCAGGTACTGGGGGCATGAGTTTTTGAATAAATAAAGAGGGAGCGCACAGGGGCCTCCTCCTCCTAGGGCACATTTATATTCCAGGGACTACTAGTTCTCCGAGGCTCTAGTTTATATTAATGCGGGTGCTGGTAGAACCCACCCCCCATGACTCCTGGACCACCACCTCCCTGTGGTCAAATGCAAAATGTAAGCATATACAGCCCTGGGGACCACCACCATGAGACAGACAGCATCAATGAGTCCTTGATAAATGTAACTTCCAGCTAACATTGCCAATACGCGTCTTCATGCGCTAATTTTCTGTGCTGCAAGCTACATTTATCAAGGACTCTTTGGTGCTGTCTGGCTCAATCAAGGATATGATACAGCATTCAATTACAAACCCGTTTTTGTTTGAGAAGGGGTCTTTGTGTAACATAAGAGGTGCGAGCTGTAACGCCTAGAATCTGCACGATCTTAGGTGCAGCGACAAAACCGCACGACCTTTGGAAGTAGAGGTCGTCATGCCCCCTGACATGGACTTGGAGATGAAGTGGTGGCCAGCACACAGAGAGGAATTCGACACTGAGAGCCATGGGGCTCTCTTGGCAGGGACTTCATTTTCATTACAATAAGCCCTTTCTCGCCCTTGAAATGTACCAATGCCATGATCAGGGCACCGCACACTGCATCAGCCGAATGGTGGGGGCTGGACACTTCTACTTTTGCAGATTGGACTGCAACAGTTTGAAACAGATTTTAAAATATGCTTTATTTGAGCGGCACCGACTTGTTATAATACCAAGCTGTTTTGTTTGCTAATAATAATAATAACGTTTTTTAAATGAACTGTAAATTATTGCAATAACAATCTTATCTCAGTTGTGGTGACTGATTCACATATTGTGTGAGTAAAGCGGGGGCTGAGAAAAAGGGGGGCAAATAAAGTGAGTTTCCCATGTTAATTCTCATAAGAATTTTAAAGATGACTACAGCCTGAACCGGTGAACAGAATGGCACCAAATTTCAAAGAAAGATGGTTGTTGGTCCAATAAGCAACCGTTTTGTAAATTCGTGTGAATCCTTTTCATTAGTTTGGGAGATATTAAAGAAAAATCTAATTTAGGGCAGTGAAGGCTCCTCGAACTCTTCGGATAACATGCTGAGATCTGATTTGTTGCCAGCACTTCATCAGAAAGGTTTGGCAGTCATCTTGGTACTCAACTTGAGCTGAGTCCCTGAAAAAATGTTTAAAAAAATTTAAAGGGGGCAGAGTAGGTATACTTGTGGCAAATCCGCAACTCCGGAGAAAATGTTTCAGAAAAGCCCCCTGTGGGCCATGTCCTGGGGACATTGTTAAAAAGAAGGAGAAGGGCGAAACTGAACCCCTGCGGGGGCTTAATTTATTAAAAAATGTGGAGAGCACACAGGGCTATAAGCCTGAGGAACACCACCTCCCCAGGGCTAAATAATGGTTAATTGGGTGCCCCACTGCCCCCCCCCCCGATCTCTGTGGAACACCACCTTCCTGGGGCCAAATACTCTCAAAACAATGGGTGAGTGTGCCCCACCCTAAGCAGAATAAAGGTCAGCAATTATAAGATAGAGGCGCAACAAAGATGAGAAACAAGCAGAAACAGGCAGAATAGAGGACAGAAATTAGCAGAAAGAGGCAGAATAAAGGTCAAAAGCAAGCTGAAAGAGGGAAATAAAGATGAGAAAGAGCAGCGAGAGGCAGAATAAAGGTCAGATATGACAGAAAGGACAGAAAGAGGCAAAATCGAGGTCAGGAGCAGCAAGAGGCAGAATGATGGTTTGAAACAAGCAAAAATAGGAAGAATAAAGGTGAAAAACAAGCACAAAAAGGAAGAATAAAGGTTAGAAACAAGAAGAAAGATACAGAATAAAGGTCAGAAATGAGCAGAAAGAGGCAGACTGAAAGGTCAGAAACAAGCAGAAAGAGGCTAAATAAAGGCCAATAATTAGCAGATAGAGTCAAGATAACAGTGAGAAATGAGAACAAAAGGCAGAATAAATTTCAGAAGGGAGCAGAAAGATGCAGAATAAAGGTCAGAAACAAGCAAAAAGAGGCAGAATAAAGGCCAGAAACTAGATGAAAGAGGCAAAATAAAGGTCAGTAGCGAGCAGGAAGAGGCAAAATAACAGGCAGAAAGAGGAAAAATAGAGGTGAGAAACGAGCAGCATGAAGCAAAATAAAGGTCAGGAATGAGCAGCAAGAGGCAGAATAAAGGTCAGTTGCGAGAAGAAAGAGGGAAAATAACGGGTAAAATGAGCAAAAAGAGGCAACATAGAGGGCAGGGGCAAGCAGACAAGAAGCAGAAAAGCAAGCAGAAAATGAGCAGGGGAGGCACAAAACTGAAGGCAACAGAGGTTGGCGGACTGCGGGCAAGCGGGACAAAAGGATCATCACAGGTGGAGCTGGCACGAGGACATGCTTCTGTGTGCCCCCCAACTATTTTTAGCATGCACCCACTGACAGACCCACTCACACACCCTCTCATAGACACACTCACACACCCACTCACCGAGCCACTCAGAGACTCACACACACACTTACAAACACAGTCACTCATACACCCACTCACAGATCCATTTAAGCACTTATTCAGCCACTCACAGACCCACTGAGAGACTCACACATGCACTCACAAACCCACTCATACATCCACTCATAGACCCACTCAGAGACTCAAACACCCACTCACAGACCTACTCAGACACTCATGCACCCACTCAGACACTCATCCGCCCACTCACAGACCCACTCAGACACTCATGTACCACTTACTGACCCACTCAGAGACTCATGCACCCACTGACAGATCCACACAGAGACTCACGCACCCATTCCGAGACCCACTCAGACTCTTAAAGACCCACCCACAGACCCACTGTGAAACTCACACAACCACTCACAGACCCACTCAGACATTCATGCACCTATTCACTCACCAATTCAGTGACTCACAAGGTTACAGGGACATTATAGTTAGGAAATAGAATTTTAAAAACTATAGAAATTCACTTTAAAACACTTGTACACCCACTCACAGAGTCACTCAGACACTCATAAACCCAATCGCAGTCCTACTCAGACACTCACACACCCATACAGTCACTCACACACCCTCTCACAGACAAACTCAGAGACATGCACCCAGTCACTCATACACTCAGAGACTCACACACTCAAAGTCCCACACAGAGACCCACAGGCCCAATCACATAACCAGTCAGACATTCACGCTCCCAGTCATAGACCCACTGAGAGACTCATATACTTAGTCACAAACCCACTCAGACACTCATGCACCCACTCATTGACCCACTTAGACACTCATGTATCCACTCACAGATTCAGTCAGACAGGTATATCCTTACTTACAAGTGCACAAAGGCACTCATGCAACTACTCACAGATTGACTGAGAGTCATGCAACAAATCACAGTCCCATTGAGACACTGATGCAGCCACTCATAGATGCACTAAGACAGTCATGCAGATTGTTACAGAAAGCATTGATAGACTGATGCACTACGTTACAGTTTCACTGAAATAAGTTTACAGTGAATGAGAGACTTACTGATAGTGACGTATCCAGTTATAGATTACACTAAAAAAGTTATGCACTGTGTTATAAAGATATTAAGGGAGTTGAACATGCTAATATATAGTTATTTTGATAGTAATATATTTAGTCTGTTGGTTATAAACCATCTTGCAGTTATACGTTTTGAATGTGGTGGTGGCTATTAAATGTCTGCATTTGTTTTATTTTGTGATGTATTCAGGCGGTTGCAGCTACCGATGTCATTGTGACGCCCAACGTCACTGCGAAAACAGTAAATCGGTTTAAAGAGTTGTTTTTCCCTACATAAATATCACTTTAAACAGTGCAGCAATAATCCCCTAGTGTCTAAAATACTGCATATATGTTTTTTACTCCTCTTAAAGGCGCAATTGTCATGTTTACCGGAGTCATCACAACTCTGCATAGTAGCGGTAACAGGAAGTAGAATTCAAGCAGTTTTTTGTTGAAGTTACTAGTAAAATTTGTGTAGAAAAATGCTCTTTAAGTTACCAAAGTCACTGACCTTGTCATGAGTGATGTATTATGTGAGGTTATAAGCAGTGCATTGCGTGGGCGTGAGTTATATTTAACTCCGCTAATTATAACCTCTGAATTTCACTGGTTTGATATGAGTGTAACCTGAGCCTAACTATGCATCTCTGTAACTTTAATTTTTTCAGAGAATATGTATATATATATATATATATATATATATATATATATATATATATATATATATATATACATATATATATATATATATATATATATATATATATATATATATATATATATATATATATATATATATATATATATATATATACATAAATACAGATAGATAGATGGATAGATAGATGGATAGATAGATTCATCATTGGAAGTTGGGGTGTATTTTTTCACATCCAATTTACATTGAACTGAATGAAGCACTACTTTATAAATACAGCCCTTTCTGTCTGGTGCTATTAGATACTCTCTGGGTGGTCTCACTGTGATTTTATGCTCATGCTCCTTGTCCCCCATCCCTCCCTCTTTCCACTATGCACAGCTTGTCCAACTTACCCATCACTGACTCTTGCTGAACCTGCCTTTCCCTTCTGTTAGCATCTTATAAATGCTGCTGGGGCTATTTTCTTTTATTTGTCTCAGAGAAACAAAAGAAACTGTGTAGAAGTCTTTCTTGCCTTCCTATGGTCCTATTTGTTTGCTTCTATGTCAAAAAAGGATTGGGTGACTGGGAGCATTCATTATAGTCCCTTCCTTCTTTCCATGTCACACAATCTATGGAACGATTATTAGGAAGCCCCCCTACTATCCAATGTTTAACATAGAAAACAACTGCACTGTATTGAAGGAAAGGGACACTTCATTACAGTCTGCCTTTCATTTATTTGCCTGTCTTTAATGTGCATGCATGTTTTAACACATTACACTCGAGCCTATTGGTTGAGGCACTGCTTCTTGGGTACCACAACTTAATTTCGTCATCAGTCTTTGACCCATAGCAAGAAAGAGAAAGGCTGCAAACGTAAAAAGAATGGGGAAAAGAAAGCTAGGAAGACATTGATAAACGGAGAAATCAGTTATGAAAAGGAAGCCGCACAGGTGAGCTAAACAGACAGGAAGTGTAGGTGGAGGAAGAAAGAAGCATAAGGCGGGAGTCTTACAAGTTGGCGACGTTATTGGGTGCCATTGACGTTCAGTAGCACCAGCCTCCTTAAAACACTTGTGTCTCTGTATTATTTTTCTAACAATTGATGTACAGCATGTAAGGGAACCATATTAAATTAATATTTACACCACTGAGAAAATGTTAGTAGAGTTGCAGTATGGAACAACTAGATGGTCTGTAATTCGTGAATGTATCAATTTATTTTCGGCAACGCTCTTTGTTTTAGGGCTGTTGTCTCTGTGATGCAGCTGCGAAATGTGGCAGTGGTGTTTTACATAGGGCAGCCTATCTCCCTGGTCCAGCCTCGTATCAGTCAATTGTTAAGCCCACATCTTTTAATGCCTCAATAACTCTTTGCATTAACCTGTAGTTTATGGCAGTGTTACAGGGAATTGAAATAAGCTTCCAATCTGTTGTGTATTGATCACATGCAACATGTCAATAAGCAATGCTGTGGAGGTGAGTCAAGCCACACTGGTAGTTAATGTAAATTATGCCTCCATTTCAACCCCAGGAAGAAATATTACAGCTCTGTTCTTAACAGGACTAAAAATAAAAAGCAAACTTACTGATGATGCGAACGCACTCCTTCGGGAACGCCACTTTTTGTGATTCTGTTTTTGTCTCAAACATAGAATTAGGAATAGGTTATTCTAAGGGATCCCAATCCACAGCCACACGAGTATATATTGAAATACCTAATAAACGGTGAGTCATTGAGGAATCAGGACATTGAGTCACAAAGGAATTAATTAGGGCACTATGGCCTATATCAAACAAAAGACCATTGCAAAACAGGAAAGGAGCCTCAAGTACTAACTGGGTACCAGAGAGAACTATTTAAAAATGGAGTACAAATTGATAAAAGAAAAATGAGTGCTTGTCAATGCAAAGTGTTGTGTAAGTCCATTCGGCTTAGATATGCCCTTATTCCTGGAACAGGCAAAACAAGCCTTGGAACATAAAGGCCCCTGTTATTAGCGGTCTGGTCAACCCAATGCGGCCAGTAATAGGGATTAGCAGTTGCATTGGGATTACCATCCCTCAGGAACACTGGAATTCGACAAGTGTTTTTTAGGGCTTTTCTTCTGTCTAAAGCATATCACGGATATCGAGTGTGATTGTCCTGATTCCCCTGGTACTACCCTGCTTCTCAGGGGCCAATCTGTGATCCCTCAGTATTCCCCTGCACTCTCAGTCCCCTGAGGTTAAAGGCGTTATTTATGCGTATGTTATAGGTTATCCCTGGGGTCGGGGGAGGTGGGGCGGTTGAATACCAGGCTAATTTCTTCCAATCTTGCAATGGGTCCCAAAGATCAGTGAATATCTCATTATGGTTTAAAATATAATGGGACACATACCATGCCTCATAAACCCTGTCAGTGGCATAGCACAAACTATTAGGCCTCCACTTCAAAATGTAGTGAGTTGCCCCATAAATTCTTGCTTACCGCAGATATTCAAAGGTCATAGGTATGGCATTCTATAGGGCTGTGGGCTGTAGAGCCTATGTTCTGCATTGTGCCTTGCAAAGTTAATGCTAGAAAATGAATAGATGAGAACCCACTCTTTGATCCTTAGTTAAAAAACATCCAAGTTTTCATAACTTGAAAAATACTTTAGTTCTTTTTTCTATTTATTTCTAAAATAATTGGTTTGTTCCATGGTTCAAGTAGTGTGGCACAGATGTAGTCTTTAGAAGAGATGATGGACTTCATCCTTGAATTAGAAGCCAAGCGAACAATTAAACTCTCAACCAAGGAATATGCTGCTGTATTTTTGTTCACACCTGCGAGTGCAAGCCTTTCAATCACCGTCATTAGCTTTTTCGATAGCAGATGCTACAAGAGGATAGCTTGGCCCATTCCTACTGTCCTCTTTGCTAACTGCCCATCTGAAAACCTCAAAAGGGGGTAGGATCTGTGTTAGGCATTTGGCTAGGCCCATTTCTACATATCCATGGTCGTAGCTTTCCCAATTGCATCCCCCTTCTTTAAATGACATGGGGCCCGATTCACAGAACTAAATTAAGACAAAATTCTAAAACTACTACCATTTTGGTATTCACAGAAGGCACTTACTCATTTCGGTATTCACAGAAGTTAGGAGTTCTAACTTTAGGACTCCTAAATGCCTTCTGTGAATACCGAAAGTCTTAAAGTTAGGATTTTTCTCAGTTTAGGAGTCGTAAAGTTAGGACTCCTAACTTTAGGACTCCTAAACTGAGAAAAATCCTAACTTTAAGACTTTCGGTATTCAGAGAAGGCATTTAGGAGTCCTAAAGTTAGGAGTTCTAACTTTACTACTCCTAAACTGAGAAAAATCCTAACTTTAAGACTTTTGGTATTCACAGAAGGCATTTAGGAGTCCTAAAGTTAGGACTCCTAACTTCTGTGAATACTGAAATGCGTAAGTGCCTTCTGTGAATACCAAAATGAGTAAGTGCTTTCTGTAGATACCAAAATGGTAGTAATTTTAGGATTTTGTCTTAAGTTAGTTCTGTGAATCGGGCCATTGATCGGTCTGTACGGCTCAAACTGATGCTGCAACATGTAATAGGTCGAGTTGCAACATGTTGGCACCTCTGAACCAAGGCTTAACTGGTGCTCCCTTAGCATGCTGACTAATCCACAACTGCTTCTCGGCTTTAAAAGAATGGCTGAAATGAGTGCAGATTCTGCTGGAGATGGTCAGTCTGAAGCTGACTGGCTTCTTTTTTTAGATAGATTTGCACAACCAGGTTGATGCAATGGGCCAAAAAAAGAACCCTGAAATAGCCGCAGTCAACTATGGCCTTGACTATGTTAATGCCATTGTCCCTGGCAACAAATCCAATTCTGAGACATCTTGGGTCGCTGCCATTCAGACATCGTGCTGTTAAATTCATCAAAGATGTTTGCAACTATATGCGATTTCTCCATGGCGAACATGGCTACTGTTGCATGCTGCCAAAGGCTCTTAAAACTTTCTTCAGGGCCAAGAGTAGACAGCTTTTGCTTTACCCTCTATAAAGAGATCCAGTGTGCAGTGATGCACATGTAATCAGTCCCCTGGCAACTGGTCCATATGTCTTTCGTCAGGTGGATAGTGTGAATGACACTTTGCTGCAAAGCTTTTCAACTAATTGCAGCACATCTTGATGCAGCGCTGGAACATCAACTCTGGCAAAATAGGTCTGACTACCTTCCATAAAGGGCAGATGGCTGCCACAAATTCTAAGAATCCCACTCCTTCTATAAAAGACAAAGGGAGGAGGTCTAGTGCTAATATTTTTGTAAGCTTCCTATTGCACAAACATGCCAGTGGGTTGTTGCGATCATAGGGCCTCTCCTGCCTAAATATGCCTATAATAGTAGCTTGGGGTTTCTTCTTTTTTGGGCCACTGATGCACGTGAATCTTGAGAAGCAGGTAGTAGTAGACTCTGCGTTGTGGTGGGGCGGTCACTGTATGCTGTGGTGTTTCCATCTGACTCTAAATCTTATTGTGCCATTGTGAAGCCACTGAGGTAGGTGATTCTGCTGGTCAACTGCTGTGGACAGGGCTGCTTTGCCTGAGAATGTCACCCACTTCTTCCTCATCCCCTCCCACCGTGATTGGACTTGTAGGGATCACTGAAATATTATCGACGGACACATTATCGACTTACCAAAATATCGTTGACAAATTATCGACGACAAAAATATCGACTTACTATACCTATTACACAAACTACAAAAATATCGAGTAAAAAATATCGAGTACTAACTATATCGAATACATAAATATCGCTTAAAAAATTATCGACTACAATTATATCGTTGGACATGAAATTAGCCCTAACACTACAAAAATATCGACTACAAAAATATAGACTACCACAATATCGTTAAAAAAAAAATATCGAGTTCATGTTTGCACACTTTTCTTTCTAAAATACCATCTTTATCATCAATAAAAGTCATTTCTCACTAAAAAAAACGTTTCACATATAATACATGTTTCTTACATAAAATTACTATTAAACCACATTTACTATACATTCTATTACATGCATTTTATCATTTTCTATTATTCTTTGCATTTAACTAACATTTTCATTACTTATTTTGACATATAAATATATTTCATTTAAACACGAACCTGCTTTAATGCGGGAACAACCACATACCACCATTCTCACATCAACAAACACTCCAATTAACTTAAAAAAATTCAAACTAGCCTATACTATGCTTCCTTACATCCTACAACCAATCAAATCAAAGCACACATAACACATATACTATAAAAGGGCTACATGCATTCTACCATTTGTTGCTGCTACCTCTCTGGAAAGTAGATGCCAACACTTTGAAGATTTTGTTGCAGAATAAACATCTTTAAAGATCCAGCTTACTAGCTCATTAATCAAGTAAGTAACACAGCATTTTTGTAGAAAACTAAATTAGAAGTGCACTATTTTCCTTACATCTCTTAAGTCTTACACTTATTTTATTTTCATGTCTTCCTACTTTTCTGATAGAAACTACTCCAACACAATTCCTATTACATGGTCATATTTCTTCATGTGCAAAATCAGATAGTAAGTATATTATAATTCTCTGTTACACAGCAACTGCTTTTTTTAAACACTAATTTACAAAAGTATTTATTTTTCATTAACATTATATTTACAGATATACAGAAATTGTGCTATTTCTACAGCAAAAACGATAAAACTACCCTAATTACACATGTAAGTATAGATGTGTTTGTTATAAAACGGCAAATTTCATTAATGCACATTTTTAAACAACATATCTTGCTTTTTACATCTTCCCTATAGATCATTTGAAAGATCCAAGATCAACTATAGCAAAACACAAGAATACCCTTCAGAAAAATGTAAGTATAATTGTTATTTCCTAAAATGTGGGCACAAAAAACGCTAACTATATTCTTAACACCATGTTATTTATTTTGAATTGCCTCTACAGATATTCAGAAAACATCATACATCTATTCTACATATCATATGAAAACATCCTACACAAAATATACCAATATAGAAGAATAGCCTTGTAAAAAATGTAAGTATATTTATCATTTCTCTAAAACTGCCGAAAATAACACAGTCTATGTTCTTAACAACATCTTATCTATTTTATATTTCCTCTACAGATATTCTGAATACATCATACAGCTATTCTACCTACAACAAATAAAACGACATATGTAGAAGTTAGTATACGTTTAAATCTGTTACATTTCCAAACAGTTCAGTATTAAAATTATAATATTTTGCTTTTATTTCTTCTATCTACTCTACAGATCATACCTGTACTAAATTGATGAACTCCACCAATTACTACTATTCTACTATTTAAACAAGTAAGTATATGTAATGCTTACATCAAATGCACTATTAGACAAAAATGACAACTGCTTTTGAGTAGGAAATACGTTTGTTATATATAAACATTAACGTTGTTTTTCTATATTTTCATACCAACAGCAAATAAAGACATACATACAAGACCATCATTCAAAAGACATTTCTGCTTCTGTGACTACTACTTTGATTAACTGTAAGTATAAATGCATCACTAATGATGTTAGCACCACATAAGTAAAAAAATGTGTACTGATTTTGTTTCTTTCTACTCTTTCCTAGAACAAGTAAATCAAAATGACTGAAGGTGCAGAATTTGTCATGTCTCAGAAAAATAAATTGCTATTATGCTACATGGGTTATGTGTATAATCAGGAGAGACAAAGTGGTAGAAAGGTTTTTTGGAAGTGTACAAAATACTACTCCAACAAATGTTATGGGAGGGCCACTACCGAGGAAACTAATGTGCTATTTACTAGAGAACATAATCATCCCCCAAATGTCACCGAAATTGAAATTAGAGATGCCTTAGAAAGTATTAAAAGTGCTAGCACACAAAGTGACAAACCCACCACCCAAATACTTAAAGAAGAACTGGTAAAAATCCCTGCCCATGCTTCAGGGCAACTACCCTCTATTGACTCCCTGAAACGCACTATTGCACGCACCAAACGACTCACTAGCACAACCCAACCCAACCCAACTTGTTTTGAAGAAATTATTATTTCACCCGAAATGGCCATCACACACAATAAAGATAAATTTATTCTTTTTGATAATGAAAGCAATACAAACAGAATAATTATGTTTGCTACTGCAAGTAATTTACGAAAAATCCAACAGTGTCCCCAATGGATGATGGATGGAACATTTAAACCCTGCCCAAAACCTTTTTACCAACTGTATTCCATCCACGGTTTATACCATCATTCTAACATACCTTTCATTTACTGTTTGCTACCCAACAAACAGCAAACAACCTACACCGAAATTTTAAATGTTCTCAAAACGGAAATCAATAATTATTTTCCCGAAAAAATAATTATTGATTTCGAATTAGCTATGATAAATAGCATTTTGAGAACATTTCCACACACAGCAATCCAGGGTTGCTATTATCATTTTAATCAGAGTATATGGAGGCATCTCCAAAAATCTACTTTAAGTGTACTATACTCTACAGATAGCACCTTTGCCTATCAAGTTAAAAAGTTAATAGCCCTGGCCTACGTCCCTGTTACAGATGTTGCTGAACATTACAATTTATTAATTGACAGCGCATATTATAAAAGGAATGAGGATAAGCTAACACCATTGCTAGACTATTTTGAAGACACTTGGGTGGGAAGGTTGCACAGATCAGGACATCGACGCCAGCCCAAATTCCAAATCCCTTGGTGGAATGTCTATCTCAGTACTTTAAACCAAGAGGCGAAAACCAACAATAGTGTTGAAGGGTGGCATAATGCTTTCCAAGCAACTACAAACAGAGGCAAACCCACTTTCCACAACCTTCTTGAAGCTTTGAAAAAAGAACAAAGCTATCAGGAACTAAGAATGGAACAATCAGTGTCACAAATAGGGCCCAAACTCACTAAACAAACCCAACAAATGTTCCGACTACTTCAAAGTCAAGTCACATTATACCCTACAACTAGAGGTTTAGAATACCTGGCAATAATAGCAAAAAGTCTTCTATAAAAATGTCAAGTAAATATACGAATGTCTTCTTACAATACTAATAAAATTCACATGTCATAAACATATATAATGAATTATAAATAAAACATATTTGTTTGACAAACTTTTAAAAGTTATGTAAAAAAAGTTGTAACAAATATGCAATGTTTATAATTTTTTATATCATACACATAACATTAGAAATCGACATTTCCCACCCAATCAAAATTGTAAAATAAATACTTACAATTTTTGGACTTGAGAGACGCAATCAAGGAAAAATCAATCCATACAATCCAATCCAATATCTTACTATTCCAATATGGGATAACCCTCAAAAACCCGAAAATAAATTGTAAAACGTAAAAAAACGCTCCAGGAAATTCCGAAAACAGTAGTGTGTACACGTTAGGATTTAAAGTTATATACACACTATTTAAAAAAAACGGTCACACATATCAATGTATCAATCCGATTCGAAACCCTCCAAAAAACCCGAAAAAGGTTTAAAAAGTTAAAAAACCGGTCCTGGCAAACCCGAAAAATAGGAGATAAAAGTCAAAATATAAGCATAATAACTTAAACATTTGTTTCTCCGTTAAAAAACACGCTTCCTTCCATGTAGTTTTCATGCGAGGAACCGAAACCTGTAAAATAACATACATAACGAAAGCCACCCACAAATACCCCCTTCACATTTGTAAATATAGTAACAATTAACATTAACCATGTAAGAAGACATTTCCGAACACTTAAAATTAGACGTGAAGGAAAAAAAGCACGACACATCTATAACGGAGACTTTTCACCCAAACGCTACTTAAACTAATAATACATACACCAAAAAACACTACAGAGTTTGATTACACCCTCAAACATGACCACTTACTTATAATTTATAGTTAAAAATAACCTTACCTCTCTCCACGCGAAGCAACTCCCAACCGCGAGCTTCTCCAGTCCTGAATGGAGCGCAATAACCTTACGCGGTAAAAAAGTAGTCCCCTTAACCCATTTGTGTAAAGGGATAATAGAATAAACAATGTGAAATATAAAATATATAATACATACACATGTATAATGTAACAAATTAATGCACTATACTCATGACAATTTTCCTTTATTTAAAAAAAATAATATATTTAATATAAATTAATATATAATATGTATTATATATTAATAATATTAAATAATTATGTAAAACTTTGAATAAAAGATGTAAATATTTAGTTATTCTGTATATTTATATGAATAATTTTGTGTATAATTATAATAAAACATTATAAATGTTTATGGGAATAATTAATAATGATAAATAATATAACTTATTTATTGTTATTAATATAACAAGTAGAACCATTTAGTATATAAAGAATTGCCTGAAAAAATTCTCTATTTTATGTGTGAATGTATATATTTTTGTTAATAATAAAAGAATGTTTATGTTTATTAATTAATAATAATAATAATTAATAAAATAATTATTATTTTTATTAATTAGTAAAAAAAGATTATATAATTTTTTCTAATTATAACAAAATTATATAATTGCTTTACTACAATTTAATAAATACCAGATATTATAATTAAACATATTGTTTCCCTATACAATTATAAACTTTACAACCAAAGCGATTTATATGTTTTATGTAAAAACAACATTGTGTGAATTATACACCAAGAAAATTTATTTTTGTATTTCAATTTATCCTAAGAAATGTAATAATAGTCATGTTACTTGTTAAAAAGAAAAATGTATTATATATTTTATTATATTAATATTTAATATTAACATTATTAAATATTAATGTAAGAAATATATAACAAATCATTGTTTAATGTATTTCTATATAAATACTTTAAATTGTAAATGACTGATGGGAATATGTAACATTTTCTGAAAGAATGTAGTAATCCAAATAATTTTTTACATTGACCACATGTATATAAATGTAAAGATGGTATTGTGTGAATAATAAAAGTTAAAAAAAATGTGATGTTATATTTGTGTTTGATTTTATTGTAGTACACAATAAAAAAATTAAAAATTGTTTAATAAACTAATTTGAAAACATCTATGTTGCATTCTTTTTTATTATTAAAATACAGTAATGAACAAATGTATACAAATGTGCTGCACACTGACCAATTTTATATGTATTATTACTACTCCAGTCAATCTAAAATGATAGAAGCTGCAGGACAGTAGCAAAAATTATTTTACTATTCCTACTACACTCAAGGTAATACCATAAAATGTGGTAGAGACTAACCAATGTATTTTTATTAATCCAACTCCAGTGTTGATAATATTACTAATGGTGCTGGACACCAACCAATTAATAATTAGAATTCCAACTCCACTATAGCTACTGTCTGGAAACATGCTAATACATAAATTGTTTTTATCTAAATAAAGGGTACTAATGTAAAGTTATAATAATAGCTATTTTCGTGTAATAAATTTAATGTTTCACTGTTAAGTTAAACTATACATCAGCACTCTAAAATACCCAAAACTGTCCCAAAACACTAAAAAGACCCCTTCACCCTAAAGGCCAAAACTGACCCAGAACCCTACAAATACCCCTTTATCAACAAACTGAAAACTGACCCTGAACCCTACAAATACCCCTTACCCACAAACTGAAAACTGACCCTGAACCCTACAAATACCCCTTTATCCTCAAACTTAAAACTGACCCTGAACCCTACAAATACCCCTTTACCCACAAACTGAAAACTGACCCTGAACCCTACAAATACCCCTTTACCCACAAACTGAAAACTGACCCTTAACCCTACAAATACCCCTACACCCACAAACTGAAAACTGACCCTGAACCCTACAAATACTCCTTTCCCAACAAACTAAAAACTGACCCTGAACCCTACAAATACCCCTTTACCCACAAACTGAAAACTGACCCTTAACCCTACAAATACCCCTACACCCACAAACTGAAAACTGACCCTGAACCCTACAAATACTCCTTTCCCAACAACAGAAAACTGACCCTGAACCCTACAAATACCCCTTTACCCACAAACTGAAAACTGACCCTGAACCCTACAAATACCCCTACACCCACAACCTGAAAACTGACCCTGAACCCTACAAATACTCCTTTCCCAACAAACTGAAAACTGACCCTGAACCCTACAAATACCCCTACACCCACAAACTGAAAACTGACCCTGAACCCTACAAATACTCCTTTCCCAACAAACTGAAAACTGACCCTGAACTCTACAAATACCCCTTTACCCACAAACTGAAAACTGACCCTGTACCCTACAAATAGCCCTTCACCCACAAACTGAAAACTGACCCTGAACCCTACAAATACTCCTTTTCCCACAAACTGAAAACTGACCCTGAACCCTACAAATACTCCTTTCCCAACAAACTGAAAACTGACCCTGAACCCTACAAATACCCCTACACCCACAAACTGAAAACTGACCCTGAACCCTACAAATACTCCTTTCCCAACAAACTGAAAACTGACCCTGAACCCTACAAATACCCCTTTACCCACAAACTGAAAACTGACCCTGAACCCTACAAATAGCCCTTCACCCACAAACTGAAAACTGACCCTGAACCCTACAAATACTCCTTTTCCCACAACCTGAAAACTAACCCTGAACCTCCCAAAAACTCCTTTACCCACAAACTGAAAACTGACCCTGAACCCTACAAATACTCCTTTTCCCACAAACTGAAAACTGACCCTGAACCCTACAAATACTCCTTTCCCAACAAACTGAAAACTGACCCTGAACCCTACAAATACCCCTACACCCACAAACTGAAAACTGACCCTGAACCCTACAAATACTCCTTTCCCAACAAACTGAAAACTGACCCTGAACCCTACAAATACCCCTTTACCCACAAACTGAAAACTGACCCTGAACCCTACAAATAGCCCTTCACCCACAAACTGAAAACTGACCCTGAACCCTACAAATACTCCTTTTCCCACAACCTGAAAACTAACCCTGAACCTCCCAAAAACTCCTTTACCCACAAACTGAAAACTGACCCTGACCCCTACAAATACCCCTTTACCCACAAACTGAAAACTGACCCTCAACCTTAAAAATACCCATTTACCCACAAACGTAAAAAATTTCCAAATCCCACTAAATACACCTTTACTCACGACTAGAAAAATGACCTAGAAACCTAAAAAATAAACCTATAACAAAAACTATGAAACAAAGCCAGAACACTATAAATAATAATGAACAAAACATTAAACATAAATAAAAAAAAAACAAATATTTTTTTAAAAACTATTATAAAATATATTATCACATTAGCTATAATAATAATTTAGATTAATTAATATTGTTTAATTCCAATTAATTAATTAACATCAACATTAATTAACACATTACATTTAAATGTATACAATTAATGTAATTAAGTCATTATTATAAATTAATTACCAATTAATTTATTTAAATGATATGCAATATATTAATTACATCATTAACTAATTATAATTAATGTGTTAGCAATTAATAAATGTAAATAATATACTAATTCTTAATACAATAAATAACTAATTATTATTAATTAATAACCATTGTATCAATTAAAATCATATACAAATTAATTTTTAAAAATATTGATTATTAATAATCAATTAATCAATTAATCAATTAAATTATATTCAAATTAATCAATTAAACAATTAACTAATTAATATTAATTAATTACCAATTAAAATCTAATTAAAACAATTACCAAACATATATTAACTAATTAATTATTATTAAATTACTTCCCACCCTATTCCCCTATAAACCCACAACCCGCTCCTAAACATTAGGTACTATTTATTTATATAATATATATATTATTTTATAAAATTAATATTTTCTAACATTTTCTCGATATTTTTTACTTTCACTATATTTCGATATTTTGTCTAGTCGATATTTTTGAGTCGATATTTTTGTATTCGATATTTTTGGGTCATTTTTGCAGTCGATATTTTTTACAACGATATTCCTATAGTCGATATTTTGTTAATGTCGATATTTTTCCGTCGATATTTTGTCCATTCGATATTATGTAGTCGATATTATGTCCAGTTACCGACTTGTAGCTGATGTTTACCAACTCTCCTCACTTCCACCACCACAATCACGTTCCGCAATTTCTTTAAGCTGCTCCTCCCACCGGATTGTGTGATGCTTTTTCATATGGGTCGTTTGCCCTCCAGTACTATAATATAATCCTGGCTTACCTCGATGAAGACTCATGTGGCAAATGGTGCATATTGCAATGTTCTCCTCATGTTTGCCTAATCATAAAAAAGCCCCAAACTGGGGAGAAGTACTTTCTTTCTGTGCCAATACCAATGCCTTAATAAGAATTAGAGGTAGGTGGGTGTTTCATTGATTGGCCGTTCGCAGTGCATACGTCTAGTGAGGTTGGGGTTTGTGTAGGTTCAGGCTTTACAAATATGGGAGCTGGTGGTGCTACTTGTGCCACATCCCTTTGAGCAGGTTGAAAAATGATGTCGGACTCCTCTGTGCCAGCTTTCACAACGATTAGCTTGTCACCGTAATCCTCCTCATCCTCTCCTTTCATAAGTCTAAGGCTTTTCACAAACTTTTTGTTTCCTTTGCTTCTCCTTGCTCCTCCCAGACTCTGCCAGACTCCACTATCATCATCAGAAGTGGTGCTTTGAGAAGATGGTAAAAGAGTAGCCTCCTTTTTCCTTCCTGTTCTGCTCCAATTTCAGGAAGATCTACTATTGCTGGCTGTGGCTGCTGTCCACTTTGTTGTGTTTCCTGAAACGATTGGGTACTAGTTTGCGAAAGGGACAAATAAAATTTGGCATCACTGCTCGTCGGCATCACCATGGTTGCAGTGACTGCCTCACTGACAGACAAGGTCTTGTGCTAAGTTTGGTTTGGTGCTGTTGATGCTGGAGTGCTGCTCCCAGGTTTCTACCCAAAGGCCGGACTAGTAGGTACACGGCTCCCTAAAAAGGTTGTGGTCAGCACATCACTTGTGGAAAGCTACTTCTTCTCACTGACACTTTCTTGGGAGCAACTTTCTTTGGGGCCATCTTAAAGTTATCAGTTGGCAGTGGCACTAAGCAGCACAAGTGGAAGAGATTGGAGGACTGACGTCTCTGAACAGGTCTTCTGTTTGGCAGCACTTCGAGCAATGCCTCTTCTTCTATTGTGCACCTAAAAGCAAACAAGCAAGAAAAACATTTAGTGAAACATGTCCTTGTTGCAGTTTGAATTAGGATAGACAATGGCAATATTAGTGTGGTTGCTTACTTAGATAATAATAAATCAACTACTTTAAAGCCAAACCATACCATAACATTTAATTTCTAATCAGGATAACACAACATGCAGATATAGCTATTTGCTTCATGTCCATCTATTCTAAAGGAGACACCTGTGGCACTCAGGCAAGTGCATTGGTACATGGAATAATGATCTTAAAACAACGAAGGTTAGTGTGTGGCAGGCAATATGGTCCAGAGGGAAATGGAATAATCATGAACAAATTAATTATGCAAATGTGTCTGCAGTGCACTGTCCAGGAGGAAATTGTATTGTACCTAACAAACTGTATGCTGTTGTGAGGCTGTGCACCTAATGTGGATGAATGGATCAAGGCAAAATGCAAAAAAAATTAAATACATACATAATTACAAATAAAAAAATTACAATCTAAAATATTTTTTCAATTAAAACATTCCATTTAAACAAACAAAAATAAAACATTTAAATACAAATTTTAAAACACGTGAATAAATTAACATTTAACTAAAATAAAAAATAAATATAAAAAACGAGCAATAAGTGATGATTTTTGTATGGGTGGATGAGAAGAATCCTATTGTGAGGGAAGAAGGTGCAAAATATAAAAGTGCATGTATTATAGAAGTACTGTTCATCAACAACATATTCTTAATATAGATATACTACAAAGATCCTCAAGCATATTATTAAACTGATAGCACATCTATGCATGAAAGCCTATCACAAAGGCACACTGGATGCACACAGGTGCCGTCAGCCGCATGGTGAATCAACAACAGCGAGCAAGGAGGCACGGGAACAAAGAACACATGCAAGCCTATGGCAAAAACACCCTGGCTGGATGCACAAAATGTTCGCCAGCCACATGGTCAAACAACAACAGTGAGCAAGGAGGAATGGGAAACAAAGAACACATGCACGCCAATGGCAAAGCCACACTGTCTGGATGCATCAAAGGGCCACAAGCCACAAGGTCAAACAACCACAGTGAGCAAGGAGGCATGGGAACAAAGAACATATGCAAGCCTATGGCAAAGGCACACTGGCTGCATGCACCAAATGGCCTCCCGCCACATGGTCAAACAACAGTGAGCAAGGAGGAATGGGGAATAAAGAACACATGCAAGCCTATCGTAAAACACTGCTAGATGCACCAAATGGCCACCAGCCACATGGACAAACAACAACAGCGAGCAAGGAGGCATGGGAACAAAGAACACTTGCAAGCCTATGGCAAGGCACACTGGCTGAAGGTATAAAATGGCCACCAGCCTCATGATCAAACAACAACAGCTAGCCAGGAGTCATGGGAAACAAGGAACATATGCAAGACTATGGTAAAAACACACTGGCTGACTTCACAAAATCGCCACCAGCCACATGGTCGAACAACAACTGAGAGCAAGGAGGAATGGGCAACAAAGAACACATGCAAGCCTATGGGAAAACACACTGGCTAGATGCATAAAAAGCCCACCATCAAATAGTCAAACAACAACATCAAGCAAGCAGACATGGGGAACAAAGAACACATGTAAGCTTATGGCACAAGCGCACTAGCTGGCTGTACAAAATGGCCTCCAGCTACTTAGTTAAACTACAATACCGAGCAAGGAGGCATGGGCAACAAAGAATACATGCAAGCCTATGGCAAACACACACTGACTGGATGCACCAAATGGCCCCCAGCCACATGGTCAAACAACAACAGTGAGCAAGGAGGAATGGGGAACAAAGAACACATGCAAGCCTATGGCAAAAACAAACTGGCTGAATGCACAAAATGGACATCAGCCTCATGATGAAACAACAACAGCAAGCAAGGAGGCATGTGAAAGAAAGAACACATACAAGCCTGTGGCAAAAAACACACTGGCTGAATACACAAATGGCCACCAGTGACACGGTTGAACAACAAGAATGAGAAAGGAGAATTGGGGAACAAAGAATTCATGCAAGCTTATGGCAAAGCCACACTGGCTGGATGAACAAAATGGCCACCAGACACATGGTTAAAAAACAACAAAAAACATGGAGGCATCAGGAATTAAGAGAAAAAATTCAGGCCTATGGACACAGACTCCACAAAATGGCCCCTGGCCAAATGACATGTAGAACAAAGATATATGGTGGAATATGGCAAGCACACCCACTGGCCAGACAAAGGAGACATGGTAACAATGAAGAAAACACTACCATTAATTCCAAAAATGCCAAGAAACCAAAGTTAACCGAGCTAGAAAACTTTTACAATACACATCATCCCAAGACATCAAATATAACCCTACATATACACTTTTTTGCACATACAAAAAATGTGAAATACAAAACAAATCCACATTTTTGATTTAATCCAATGCTATCCCAGCCCATAATGGTGTTTCCAAACAACATATGCTACAAGAACAGTTGTGTCATGCACCCATGACTAGTACTGGCCTGGGCCTACTGATTGGATGGCCCATTGGCAGACTAGGCCACATAGAAAAATAAAAAAATACTGCAAATTTAACAAACATGGAGAAAATGTACTGTACTGTGCAACATTGTTCCTTTACAAAAGAAGAAAAATGTAAGGCAAACATATAACTAGGCTCCTACTGAAACTGGAGGCCACCCACCATGATAAATTTGAAAAAGTTAAATAAAAATACAAATAAATACTGGTGCTTGCTCTCTATCAAACAAACAACAACCTTGTCAAAGAGTTCTAGAAGTTACTTGTGAAATCTCAAGTCCAAAGTTCTTAAATCCAATCGTATATATGCAGCAAAAAAAGAGAATGATCCTTCCAGCTCCAATTCCAAATGAAAAGTGACCACATGAAGGACAAAGCACTGGGAGGAGCCTGCTGGACAGGAACATGAAGTTGAAGTCTCTGGAGCACTTCCTTCCTGTAGGAATTTCTTTTTTTTTAAAAGGATTCTCTCATTAAAAATAAATTGAACAGTCCACTCAAAAACCTCTGTTTGAGTAGATTTAGCTGCTCCTAGAGCACAAATGTTACTCGAGGGGTGCGTTGGTGATCGCGGGCAGCACTATATTTGGTGCTGTCGCAGCCGAAAGCTGTGTGAGCAAGTGTGAAACTTTGCGCACACTTGCTAGCAGCCCGAGAATATTGTAGCACTCATGAGCGAGGGCCAAAACAAAATCTTGAGCACGCGAACTGAAATAGAAACTCTGCTTTGTGCCAGAAGGAGTAATCCAAGAACTCCATGCTCCTCCGCGTATCGTGCAGTGCCCGAATTCTGCAAACTCCATGAGAGGAGCGGAGAGTTCAACCCAGGTCTACTGATTTTACTCATGCAATATAGTGGAAGACACAGCGTAGCGCAGTGTATGTGCTTCCCAGAGGCCAGAGAACACCTGTTCCAATGATATTTAGAACAATATGCTAAATGATCGAAGTAGCTGACTTTAAGAGCTTTATTTCAATTTTCTTTTTATTAAACCTGTGAAACCTTGTTATTTGATTACGATTGCATTTACGCTGTATGAAAGTGCCCCTCTCAGTGTGTTACATATTGCAAAATCATTGCAGAGTTGAGGGTCGTCCCACTGTAGGGTGAAAACGCCTTCGACAGGAAAAGATCAATAATGAGGTAAAGCCCAACAGACTTCACAGAAGGCAAAGGGTGAGAAAAATTAAATGATAACATGCAAATTAGATTTCCTGTAGAAAGGTTAATTTTTGATTATTAAAATGCATAACTGTTTAATTTGCTTACTAATAGAAGAAAATATATAAAATATAGTCAAGTTTTGTACGTAAGGTACTGAAGTCATTATTGTTAGAGCTATCATGAAGTTTTAAGCTCTTTGCAAGTACAGGTTTAGGTGGATAATAAATAGCAATATTAAATATCGTAGATCCCCCACAGCAAGTCAGCCAGGGAATGGCCCAGTATTTCCCCTGTCCACAAGAACTATTCATACCATGAGCATAGATACTATGTCCATGCTCTGGGGGAATATTGAAGGAATCAGTAATTTCCACACCAATTTTCACATCTGTTCCCCCATTTGCACTCATTGCATCACCAATACATTTTGCTTGATTGAAGCAGTCTAATAGTCTGGTTGAAAATATTCAGACTCACAGTGTTTGTGCAACTCAGATGATTCAGATCAGACTGGTAACTTCTGTTACATGTCCAATATGGAATTAGGGGAGGCTCTTAATATAGCCCATAGAGCCACTAAGGGATCCAGTGTAGCACTGAAAAGGATTGTTAAAGTATCTTAAGAATGGTCATTCAGGCAGTCGTAGCAAACTTATTTAGAATTTGAATTGATACCACAAGTTTCTTTTCCATAGGAGCTACTAAAATATAGTAAAACAGTGCAACACAGTACTTCATTACAAAATCTCAAGCTCTGGATTGTTGATTGATTTTAAAAGCCTTGGAGATGCCCCATGTTTTTGTGTTTCATTAATTATGGACAAGCCAAATGTATATAAAATATTTCCAATGATCATCTATTTTGCAAAGGAAGCTAAAGCATATAATACCTCAGTCGAAACAGACATCTGAAAATCAAAGACTGATAGAGAACAAGAGTTTGTCGAGGGTGCAGGCGGTAAAGGAGGATACATTTTGAAATGCTCTTCCTCTGCTTCTGGCAAATTTGGAAAATGATTGTGAATTTAGAAATTAGTCAAGAACACCTTTGCTTCCATGGTTCCTGGGGAAAGTTCTTTAGGTTGGCTAGATTGGAGTGCCCTTCATCAAGAGACCCCTCAAAAAGCATGGAATGAAATAAGCTGGTAGTGTGCCCTAAGACAAAAACCGAGATACAACCAGAGGAAGTCCAGCTGTGGGTGTAATCTAATCAGATGACTGAGAAATTGTACCGTGTTGGAAGAACCAAGATGGAAAACCTTACAAGAAGATACTGTGCCTTATTGTCCCTGTGACTTAAAAGAAGAATTGAAAGTCAAGAAAAAGAAACACAACCAGATAAAAAGTTATTACTGGGCTAGCTTTGACTCACCCAATTTCCCAGTGGTGGTTCTGGGAAAAAGAAAGCCAAGGTTTGTTTTCTGTAGATAATCAAAGACAGCAAAACAAGGAATGGATATCAGTAAGTGGCATAATACACCAAGAATATAGAAACTGGTACAGCAGGCCCATTATGAATGGAATGAAATCAGATGCCTCTGTTTGAAAACTATGGGGTTTTTAATCACACAACTCCACCACACCAATCTCCATAAAGCACACCGATCTTTATGTGTCTTGATTAAGTAAATGGTGTTCCGATCTGTAGAAAATGATGCTGAGCAATGGAAGAAGATAGGGCAGAACTATTTCGGTAACAATGGAGATGTGTGAAGTGAACATGTATGAACTCTTTGGAGGCTGTTTAGAGTTTAGCAGACAGCATATTTCACCACAAATGTAGTAGAATACCATGTCTGTCACCGGGGCCGGACGGGCCATAGCAGACACCTGGCATTTTCCAGTTGGGCTGGGGGCTGGTTTTGTCCCCGTGGGGGCCAGTCTTGTCACTGGGGGCCGGTTATGCAGCAGTGCTGCAATATTGGCCCCCGCAGTACCACAAGCTGGAGTGATGTTTCTTGCTAGGACCCTCCCCCCCTCACCAGGGCTGGTCGAGCAGCAATCTGCCAGGGCTGGTTGCAGTTCCCAGTCCGGCCTTGTCTGTCACACCTCAGTCAGCCTCCTCTATTATTAGTTGGGTACACCATCATGTTTCCCATAGTGGTGCCACCACTGGCTCTGCCATCTGAAAGCTTACTCTGACAGCCCAACAGAGTAGGTGATCAACAGAGTAAAGGTATCAGGCCCCCATCCTCTTTAAAGCAGTCAGTTTGATATGTTTTGTCACCGCCAGAAAAACCCGTCAGTTACAGACAGAATGTTTTTTTTAAATGTCCAACTACTTTGAAAGTTGATTTTGGAAAAACAGAAATAATCTGGAGCGGGGCTGCCTGAAAAACTGCAGCAGTGCACCAAACTTTCAGTGCCTTCAGAAGAACGTCTGAGAGAGGCGGTGCCTGTGAAGGCATAGAGATCATCGCTGGGACGGCAGCGATCTCTAAATATGGTGGTGGTAGTCTGCTAAATTTCAAATTGTCTCCTTTAAAAAAATGTTTTTTAGAGTTTTATATAATGCGAACTCGACCTGAAGGTATCAAGTATCAGAGCGCTTTACATGAGCACCAATTTCATTACAGATTGACACCTTCATTTTTGTTAGGCGCGGGGAGATTAAGTGATTTTTCCAGAAGGAGGTTGAGTGTCCCTGCTGAGAGTCGTCCGCTCTAGCCGTGAGGCTACATCCTCTCCTTTATCTTTAAAAAGTGATACAAGTTATGGGAGCCCTTTCCCTTCTGTAAAGCCACTTTATTCTCAGATCTCCAGGCACACTCAAGAGGACTGAACCAGTGCCATTTGCTAGAGAGTTACTATGATTTATTTTCTCACATTGAACTGTGCCATTCAGCACACACATTTTTGCAATGTACTTCACAGATCACTTAAGAATATGAAATATTTTTAACCCTGATTTAAATCAAAGCTTTCTGTTTTAAGGAGTTTAAGTTCTACAGGTGTATGGGCCATATGTTTGGACAGATATGTGCCTCACCTTTGAACAGCAATGTTTATGAATGATTTATTCATAGAATTCTGCAATCTTACATTAAAAGAACTACATGCTTTGCCTGTGGTATGACTTTGGTGCCTGCAGAGTATGTCATGCAAGCGATGAGAGAGGAAGATTGAGTTGAACCCTGAAATTATATAAGTGTGAGCATTTTGGCATGTCTGGCACAGGTGCACACTGCCATTAATTTCTGAGAACCAGGCCATTTTTTCCATCATCAGAATTAGAATTAGATCTAGAGCAAAACAGAGAAAGACAAAAGGGTACAAAAACTGAGGAGAAAAAAGACTGATGACTGTGGTAAAGAAGTATTCGTGGATTAAAAACGAACCTACACTTATGAATTAAGGAGGGAAAAAGTAGGGGGTGATGTAATAAAGAGGCATGAGTTGGAATCAAGACTAGGTAACCTTGTTACTCAGCAACCCCAACATTCAGAAGCACTGGCAGCGAGCTCCTAATGCAAACTTTGGACACATGACTTTATATTGTGACAAAATACGCACTAGTAGGTAGTATCACCAATGTACAGAGGATACCCTGATTCCTTGGAATATGGCCTTCACACTGCTTTTGGGGAATAGTAAGGGAGAGGATGCCTAATCGGGCTTCTGGTAGTAATTAAAGATTATTGATTCACTTTAGCTGGTCTGTGAATGCTGTGTTCCCTGACGACTGAACAAGACGACATGTTTCTGAGACTAGACCAGTGATCTTTGGAAGATGACAGATTAACCAATAATCACACTTTTCTCAATATGGAATATTATGTTAATGTCTAACCTCTTCATGCTCCTCTATTATGCAATTTTAAATAAATTCAACACTCACATAGACCATTAAGGCTGTATAGCACAGCTCGATAGGTGTGGAGGGAAGCAGTATTAGCTGTACTGATTTTATTTTGGTAAGGACCCTGTCTTAAGGTACTCTGTTCAGCAACCCTGCAGCTGGCCCATGCTGCATTGCGGTCGGCCTGAACATGTGACTTTATCCTGGTTTGGCGCAACCAGATAACCACAGTTGCTGCTTTTTTATTTTTTTACACTATATTCACTGAAATATTTCAAATTGCATATTTCCATTTCTACTTATTGGATTTTTGTTGTTTTAGTTTTTCTTTGACTTATTAACACTTTCTCTATTTTCTTTATTTGTGTTTTTTTTTCTTCTGTCATGTTTTCACTTTATTACTATTTGAAGTGCAGCATTAATATTGTACATATTGCCTTTTAGTTACGCCTGACTGCTCTGTGCAAAGCTACCAGAGGGTTGAGCACAGGATTATTTGAGGTTTGCTTGTGACTTTACCAGACAAGGATTGTGGTCAATGCTTGAATAGGGTTTCACCCCCACCGCTCCAACCAGTAACCCAACTTCTTACAAATCCAAAGTTCAGAAAGAATGGACCAGCATGTCTCAATGATGTTGACTCAACTTTTCTGGCTAAATGAGGAATTTTTCAGATCAGGTGAATATCTGAAGTTGGAGTGTACATATGTAACAGAGCATTGATGGAGTTTGCTAGAAAACACAAGCAAAGGTCCCAAATAGGCATGGGCGGATTTTGCGGATTGGCAATCCGCGAATTTGCGGATTTACGAATTTGCGGATTGCGAAAATCCGCAAAATCTGCGAATCCTCGCAAATTTTTTTTTTATGTTCGCACGGGTTTCTGCAAGTTCGCAAGGGTTTTGTACAATTTCGCAAATTGCAAAATTGTACAAAACGCTCGCGACCTTGCAGAAACCTGTGCGAACACAATGTGCCCAGTAGGGTATGTGCCTCTTGTGTGTATAAAAGGTCAGAGAAAGATCAGTTCAGCAGATGAAGAGAAAGAAGCTCCTGGTCACAGGAACACCACGGGTATTGCGCTCGTGAAAGTCAAGGATGCAAAGCCTATCCAGCATCACAGCTGATTTTCCAAGGTAGATTTGGGAAGAAGGCACACCTGTCCAGCCTCGAAGATGCTCATGAATGTTTTTGGGCTAATGAATGAGTCACTGAATTTGAGCATCAACTAGTTCGAGCGACCATCTGTGTGTTACTATGCAATCGCCCCGAAGGGCACAGGGGTCCCTTGAGTGAGCTGTGAGCTGTAACTATTTTACAATGGTGCCAGCAAGCTGCCAGCGCCGTTGTAAAATAGTTACAAAGTTAGCTTGCACAGGAAGCACTTAGATAAAATAAAGCAGCACCTGCTTCGTTTTATCTAGTGGTTCCTGTGCAAGCTAACTTTGTAACTATTTTACAACGGCGCTGGCAGCTTGCTGGCGCCATTGTAAAATAGTTCCATGAGTGGGGGTTCAACTTTTGAACCCGTTACGTCCGCGGATTTTTTTTTGCGGATTTTGCGGGAAATCCGCAAAATTCGCGGATTGCGGATTTCCCAAAAATCCCCAAAATCCGCGGGCGTAACGGATTTCCCGCTCACCCTTAGTCCCAAACCTTCAAAACACAACATCTATTGTTTCTGGGAATTTCCCATGGGCAGTATACCTACACTTTGGTTTCCATACTTTAATTTAGGTATACTCAAAGCCCTTCAGCCATTTTTATGCAGCCCCTGGTGAACAGAATCACATTACTGCTGCTCAACTGGCTGGCTGCTGACAATTAGGAGGGGAAGTGAGCCAAGGGGACATGCGTATAAAACCTCAAGGACACAGACATCTATTCGCTAAAATACCACGGGTAGCGAAAGTGACATTTGACCCTTACTTTCACTCACACACATGCTTACACATTTACACACATTCACACACTCTCTTACATAAACACACTCTCACTTGCAAGCAAAACATACATGTAAAAGCTTTTTTTACTTACCTCAGCTGCCAGATAGGAAAATATCCCAGCTAATTGTACTCAAATTTTTATTACACTAACAGTGAATAATATTATTCGCTATTTGAGTAATAAAGAAATTGTCCGAAAACCAGGAAAGTGAAGCCCCCCAACCTACCTCCATTCGGAAGAGCTGCCCCTGTGTTCCAGGCACTGATTTTGCCACCTCTTAGGCTTGGGGTCACAGAGAGGTAGCACAGGGGGCTGCAAGTGACAAGCCAGGAGTCACAGCTGTGACCCCTGGTGACCCCTAAATGACATCCATTCTCGAGGGTCCCTGTCATTGTGCAAGAATATGCGCAAGGGTTACTGAAGTACCTTTGAAGGACCAGACTTTATTTACAACATGAATGTGAATAAGAAATGTGCAGCACCTACAAGAACTTGTTTAACACAATGTGCTGCCCACACCTTTTTAGGAACAGACTGAACTTCAGAAGTAAAAAAAAAGGGCTCAGCACATACCCATAATTTCAGAATGTCAAGAATGATATGGTACATTCCATAATTTACAAATTAGAAACAGTGTCAATAACAAACACAATGCCTAGAAACTGCTTGGTCTACGAGCCCTTTATGAATCTTTTAACTTTAACTTTAAGTTTAATATACTCCCAAAGAAAATCAATTGCTGGAGACTTCTGTTTATGTGAAAAACTTTCTTCTTTCTTTATTTTGATAGATGATATTTTAATTTAAATTAAAAAAAACATGATACATGATCATAGCCGACGCGGGGCGTTTCGTCTCCACGAGACTTCTTCAAGGCTATAAAGATATACAATAGTAAAACTAACGTTATATAATATTTATACAAAAAGGTGGATTGATAAGACATTAAAATGTTACATTGGTTCCAGCAACTTCATAACATAAATTGTACAGGGAGATTATCCTATATGCAAATGTTCGTTTATGACATCTGGTTATTATAAGCTAAGAGATTAGGACATATTGGGAGACCTGGATATGCACAGTTTTATACTCAAGCAATTATCTAGTGAATACCACAGAATCAAATCATTAGGAACACGGGGATGACAGGGGGCGAATATTCACTTTTGCAAGAAAATATGATGATATGGCCTCCAAACCTGTATCTACCAATTTGAAAGAAGCTAGGGATTCAAGCATTTCATCAAGTAGTACCTCAATTTCTTCAGTGGATACTGACCCTGGTGAGGGAACTAGCTCAGATGCCCCGATACACCATCAATTTTTTTACGTGAAGTTCAGCGTTATCGATTGGAGAACAAAAAACAAAATCCCATAGAAGAACCAGGCGGGGTGGCAAGAAACACAAGGTTAGGCACCAAGGCAAGAATAGAGGGTCAACAGAACAAGAAATAGTGGAGAATGTGCGCCCTGATGGGGACAGCAATATCTGTGAATCTGTTAATGCTCTTAGTATTGTAAATTTGTCATTGAGAATGTTTACAGAAAAACAAATTTCTGTTTTGCAAAAAGGTCTCAATTTTTGTATGACTAACAAGCCTTCATTTGAAAGTATACATCTTGATTTATTTAAGTTTGTTCGGAAAATCAAATTAAAAAAATACTTTGCAGATCACCCTTCTGTGCCGAATACTGTTCATGAATCAGAATTCACTATTTCTGACCTACATGTTTCATACTTGATTTCCACACTTGATAATGATGAAGAGGGTGGAGATCTAAATGAATTTGCACAAGAACTAGATATATGTGAGGATTTAAATATATATAGTGGTTTACGTTATAAATCCAAGTTTATTCCACCTTCAGTCACTAATTCTGTAATTGATGAATTTGTAAACAGGGTTACCAGAGAACTGTATAAACTTGAGGACGAACACAATCTAAACAACAAATGTTTCCATCAACATAACATTTCCAAACAAGATAAAGAATTTTTACAAACTATTAGAGATGATCAGACCCTAGTCGTGCGAGAAGCCGACAAAGGGGGAAATATTGTTTTGATGGATCGTTCGGATTATTTAGCTGAAATTGACAGGCAACTTGGAGTTGGTAAATGCTATGAGAGGCTAAAGAGTAATCCTACTGTGATGATTGAAAGGAATATCAATGCCTGCTTAATGGAATGGCATGAGTCCTGCCTCATCACTGATTTGGAATACATGTATTTATTGGCACAAAGTTCTAGACATCCATGCATTTATGTACTTCCTAAATTACACAAAGGGGGCCCCTTTTCACCTGGGAGGCCAATTTTATCAGGAAATGGAGGCCCCACTGAAAGAAATGCAGAATATGTGGACACATTTCTGCAGCCGTTTGTAGTAAATTTACCATCTTATCTCAAAGACAGCCGAGATTTAATCTGCAAATTGGAAGACTTTAAATCGGACAATAATACTCTAATCTTTGTAACCATGGATGTTGAAGGTTTATACACCTGCATCCAACTAAATTGTGGAATGAGAGCTCTTAAATCATATCTTTATAAGTGAAACGCTAAACATCTACAACACACCCAAATGCTTTTAGAGAATTCTGAGCTCATATTGACCATGAATGCTTTCATGCACAATGGTAAGGGGATTCTATAAAAGCAGGGAACTGCGATGGGCTCCAGGTTGGCTCCATCTTATGCAAACCTGTTTATGGGTTTGTATAAGATGGAGCATGCCTGAGGCTCAAATGCAGGCAAATGGATTGACAACATCTTTTTTTTCGAGAGATATATTGATGATATATTTCTCATTTGGAAGGGCAGTAATGAAGAACTACAGGCTTATCATCAGTATTTGAACACCAATAGATTTAATGTTCATCTCACAGTGAAAAGTTCCATGCGAGAGATAGAATTTTTGGATCTCCGCATATATGCCGAAAATGGCATCATACACAGTGACATGTTTAAAAAGCCCACAGCAAGTAATATGTTCTCCATGCCACTAGTTGCCACACCAAAACTACAATCTCTGCCATCCCATTTGGAGAGATGATCAGAGCTAGGCGAAATTGTAGTGAGGAACACAACTTTGTAAAAAATGTAAAGACCATTAAAAACAACTTTAGTCAAAGGGGATATGATCAGGTTTGTTTGGAAAAAGCAGAGAAAAAAGTCATGCAAATTGATCGTCAAACCACACTTTCCAAAAAGAACTCTAAAAAGAATAATTACTGCAAAACTGATGTAACCTTTATAACTGAGTATAACATCTATAGTGGTCATGTGTTCAATATTCTAAAGAACAATTGGCACCTTCTGAAGTCTAATTCACTATCTTTGGACATAGTCCCACAGAAACCAAAAGTGGTATACAGGAAAAGAAAAACTATAAAAAGCTTGCTATGTCCTAGTTACATCAAAAAGGCACATGAAGTGCCTCTAACGTGGATACCTGAAAACCCCCTTGGTTTTTATGTATGTGGTGGTTGCAGGCTATGTAAAATTAGAAGAGAATACAACTGTAAAGTTTAAATACAACAACTCAAAAAAATTTAAAATTGAGTCGTTCGTTAACTGCAATACCACCCACACTGTGTATCTGATCAAATGTTCATGTAAGAAGGGATATGTGAACAGTAGTGTGCTAAATTTAAAAACATGCATCCAGGAACACGTACGTGCAATTAAAAACAAAGATGATAAATATCCTGTCTCTGTACATATACCGGATAACATGAAAATAACCTTTCACACAATTGACTGTATATCTGGTAATGAAAGGGGAGGAGATAGAACCACTCATCTAAGACAGGTTGAAGCACGTTGGATTTGTCGTCTGCGAACTGTTATGTTTGGTCTTATACCAATAATGAGTTACATCATTTTCTTTAAACATCTCCGAAATACAATATGAAGAGGTTTTTCTTCATTTAGTTTCAATCACTAATCCATTGAAACAAGACTAAGGCCAAGTTCAATAGGAACTACATTGACAATGTTTTTAATCGTTCATGGCACTTAGCCCTGATCAATCAATCAATCAGTGACACTTATAAAGCGCGCTACATACCCGTAGGGTCTCAAGGCGCTGGGGGGGGGGGGGGGGGGTGCCGCTACTGCTCGAACAGCCAGGTCTTCAGCTTCTTCCTGAAGGAGAGGTGGTCTTGGGTCAGGCGCAGGTCGGTCGGGAGGGAGTTCCAGGTCTTGGCGGCCAGGTAGGAGAAGGACCTTCCTCCTGTAGTCGCTCTTCGGATGCGGGGGACGGCGGCGAGGGCGTGGTTGGCTGATCGGAGGTGGCGTTTGGGAGCGTAGAAGTTGACTCGGCTGTTGAGGTAGCTCGGGCCTTGGTCGTGTAGGGCTTTGTGTGCGTGGGTGAGGAGGCGGAAGGTGATTCTTTTGTTGACGGGGAGCCAGTGAAGGTCTCTCAGATGTCTGGAGATGTGGCTGGTTCGTGGGATGTCGAGGATGAGTCTGGCTGAGGCGTTCTGGATCCGCTGGAGTCTCTTCTGGAGCTTGGCGGTGGTGCCGGCGTAGAGGGCGTTGCCGTAGTCCAGCCGGCTGGTGACGAGGGCCTGGGTGACGGTCTTTCTGGTCTCGGTGGGGATCCACCAGAAGATCTTCCGTATCATGCGTAGGATGTTGAAGCACGCCGAGGAGACGTTGCTGACTTGCCTGGTCATGGAGAGGGAGGAGTCCAGGATGACGCCCAGGTTTCGTGCATGGTCTGTCGGTTTGGGTGCGGTGCCCAGGGCGGGAGGCCACCAGGAGTCGTCCCAGGCAGAGGGTGAGGAGCCCAGGATGAGGACCTCCGTCTTGTCCGAGTTCAGTTTCAGGCGGCTGGTCGTCATCCACTCGGCTACCTCTTTCATCCCTTTGTGCAGGTTGGCTCTGGCGGCGGCGGGGTCGTTGGTCAGGGAGAGGATCAGCTGGGTGTCGTCGGCGTAGGAGATTATGCTGAGGTTGTGTTTGCGTACGATGGCCGCGAGGGGGCTCATGTAGACGTTGAAGAGGGTGGGGCTCAGAGATGATCCTTGGGGGACGCCGCAGATGACTTCGGAGGCCTCTGACTTGTACGGTGGTAGGCGGACTTTGACTCCGTTCTATGACTAATGGAGAAAGTTTATTTTTTTTTCTTTTGTATTCTAAGCTATGTGTACTGTATCAAGTATGCTGTACATGTTTTTAAATTCATTTAAACTTGATTGATTGTAATTTCTTTTGACAATTGACATCCTATGAGATCAATGTGTATACATATGATATAGACCTGTTAGATCGAGTCTTTATTTGAAGATTATGAACTCTTTTGGCATTCTTGGGGAATCCCCGATTGAAATATGGAAATTCTTAAACACTGTATTCATCTAGGTCAGAGGTCTTCAAACTTTTTGACGCCGAGACCCCCTTGTAAAACCTTTTTAGGCGTAAGGACCCCCTTCCGACAAAAGATTCTAGAAACTGGTACTCCTCATCATAAACAACTATCGACAACCATAAATGCGCCTGTTAGACCTCATCACATGCATCCATCCATCATTCATCCACCCACACTTCCACACATCCATCCATCCTTCATCCATCCACCCTTTCATCCTTCCATCCATACATCCATCCTTTACCTATCCACCCGTCCATCCACACACCCACCTTTTCACACATCCATCCATCCATCCATCATTGATCCATGCAACCTTTTATCCATCCATACATCCATCATCCATCCACCCTTTCATCCTTCCATCCATACATCCATCCTTTACCTATCCACCCGTCCATCCATCCATCATTCTTCCACCCACCTTTTCACACATCCATCCATCATTCATCCATGCAACCTTTTATCCATCCACCCACACATCCATCCTACATCCATCCACCCTTTCATCCTTCCATCCATACATCCATCCTTCATCCATCCTCCCTTTCATTATTCCATCCATATATCCATCCCCCCTTTCATCCATACATCCATCCTTCATCCACCCACCCTTTCATCCATCCATCCACCCACCCATCCATCATTCATCCCCCACCTTTTCACACATCCATCCATCCATCATTCATCCATGCAACCTTTTATCCATCCATACATCCATCATCCATCCACCCTTTCATCCTTCCATCCATACATCCATCCTTTACCTATCCACCCGTCCATCCATCCATCATTCTTCCACCCACCTTTTCACACATCCATCCATCATTCATCCATGCAACCTTTTATCCATCCATCCATCCATATATCCATCCTTCATCCATCCACCCTTTCATCCATACATCCATCCTTCATCCATCCACCCTTTCATTTTTCCATCCTATATATCCATCCACCCTTTCATCCATACATCCATCCTTCATCCACCCACCCTTTCATCCATCCATCCACCCATCCATCATTCATCCCCCACCTTTTCACACATCCATCCATCCATCATTCATCCATGCAACCTTTTATCCATCCATACATCCATCATCCATCCACCCTTTCATCCTTCCATCCATACATCCATCCTTTACCTATCCACCCGTCCATCCATCCACCCATCATTCTTCCACCCACCTTTTCACACATCCATCCATCATTCATCCATGCAACCTTTTATCCATCCATCCATCCATACATCCATCCTTAATCCATCCACCCTTTTATCCTTCCATCCATACATCCATCCTTCATCCATCCAACCTTTCATTAATCCATCCACCCTTTCATTATTCCATCCATATATCCATCCACCCTTTCATCTATACATCCATCCTTCATCCACCCACCCTTTCATCCATCCATCCACCCACCCATCCATCATTCATCCCCCACCTTTTCACACATCCATCCATGCATCCATCATTCATCCATGCAACCTTTTATCCATCCATACATCCATCCTTCATTCATCCATCCACACTTTCATCCTTCCATCCTTCCATCTATCCTTCATCCATCCACCCTTACATCCATCCATTCACCCATCACTCATCCACCCACCTTTTCACAAATCCATCCATCATTCATCCATGCAACCTTTTATCCATCCATACATCCATCCCTCATCCATCCACCCTTTCATCCTTTCATCCACCCTTTCATCCATCCATCCACCCACCTTTTCACACATCCATCCATCCTTCATCCATCCATCCACCCTTTCATCTTTACATCCATCCACTCATCATTCATCCACCCACCTTTTCACACATCCGTCCACCCTTTCATCCTTCCATCCGTCCATCCATACAGCCATCCACCCTTTCATCCATCCATCCATCCATCCTTCATCCGTCCACCCTTTCATCCATCCATCCACCCATCATTCATTCACCCACCTTGTCTGTGCCTCTCATGGGGGGTCAGTATCTCTCTGCTTCGTCTTCCTCTCTCATGGGAGGGCATCTCTGTGCCTCCCTGCTTGGGGGGGTTGGGGGAGGGGGGGCGCCGGCTGTGAAAACATCTCACCATGAAGAACAGACTCTCAGCCACATTTCTCCTGCGGAGGCGCCAGGTATGAGGGCTCGTGGGACTTGAAACAATGATATGATTGTAATGTCCTTCTGCTGTTTACTGTGTATTTGTAAAGCGCTCTGATACCTACGGGTTAAACTAGCGCTATATAAAACGTTAAAAGTAAAAATAAACCCACAGCTAAGTCCATTGAACTCAAAGGGCTACAGCCTACCTCCCCCACCTCCTCCCCCCCCCCAGCTCCTGTATGTCAGCCTGGCTGAAACAGCTTGGACACACACAAAGGCACACCAAAGTACTATCACGGGTCTTTAAAAGACCTTTACTTGTTAACGAGGCTTTGATGGTTTTCACACCTCAGTGTGAATTAGGCGGCCTCCGCCTTGAGCACCCTCGATCAGGCCGACGCCAGGAACTGCACTCTGGCAGAATCTGCGACCCCCTTCCCAGGACTCCACGACCCCCCTGGGGGTCGCGCCCCACAGATTGAAGACCTCTGATCTAGGTGGATGGATGTTGTTGCCGAATATATATCTAAATGCTTGTTCGTGTTATTCATAATGATGAATGCCGGTGGCAGCTATTGAATTTATAAGCACTGGTCGAACACACTACAAAATGCCCGACACTCGTTTCTGTTTCTTTCTGGAATTACAACGTTGTTGATGTTTGCTGTCTAGTTATCACAACGAAATACGATCAAAAATATCACTGGACTTTTGCCAGCAGTTTTATCAATTTGGACATCGTATTGAATAAATTAAAAAAAAGAATAGTAATTTCAATATGAATACGGTTTTTTAATGTACTGATGAGGAATATTCTCATTTATCACATATACATATCCTGTTATGCTTCAATTTTAGGCATGTGGCATTCAATCGAAATTTTTACAGAATGGCCAACATTTCTTTATAAAGTCTTGTCAGACTATGGCTGTTATCAGTATAAGTATGTGGCACCCCATCAAACCCATTCCAAAATGGCTGAAATTTTTCCTCACGAAGTTCTGTCGGAACTACACCGTCATTGGTTTCTGTAGTCCGGAACCAGAGAGGCAGGCAGTCCCTGACGGAACAGCAGTGATATACGCCTAAGCGCCACAGGGACATGACGAAAGCACCTCTGGTACCTTTTTTTAGAAAAAAAACCCTAGAACCAGGGAAGCAAGCAGTCCCTCTGCGCCATAGTGTGAAACATTAATTCACGACGCAAGGACACGACTGAAGCGCCTCTGGTCTTTTAATAAATAAATGAAAATGTACCACAATGCCTAAATAATAGACAACAGCTAAAGTCAACGCCTTCAAGTCCCAATATCAGGAGTCTATTGCATATGACTTTTTTAGCCAAAGAGGGTAATATACAAAGCCCAAATCTTTATTAAAACACGCTCCGGTGTGATTAATAACGAAAATCGGACCACATTCAAAAGAGAATCTCAAGGGAGATCATATTGACCCACTCACTACGACAGATAAATGTTGTCTTGACAAAGGTGGATAAAAACGTGGAAACCCACCGAAACTCGTTGACGCACCATAACAGTATAATTCATGACTGTTTATATGCTGTTCTGTGGTGTGCACAACATAGGTGTTGGAAACAGAGTTGGAATATACATTTAGTACTGTACAAGCTTCATGTCTCACTGTGTTCTGTCTTTATGTTTCAATCTTGCTGGTCAATATTGAATGTCAAACAGTTTTATTGTTGTTTTTTTTAATTTTGCTACAGTGGTTCTTGTATGTCCACTTTTTTAACATTTGTATTTTCAATAAATTGTTAAGAATTCTTTTCACATTAGTGAGTCTTTTTATTGTTTTTTTGACCTTTGTGCCTTGTTTATCTAGTCCTCTTCAAGGGAATTATTTATTTGTACATTGGTCCTAATAGTAGAATCAGGTGCCATCAATTAGACCGCTACTCGTATATAAAATGCACTTGAGAAACTACTCAGTTAGTGCCTGTATTCTTACTAACACGGACACTGGACCGAATCCTTCGCTCTACATACAATAGTAAGTGAATAGGGACATAGTTTTAAATATACTGTGTTTTTATCGAGCAGCAAATATATGCTTTGCGCAAATAGTTGTTGACAGATTTTGTGAATAATTGCATGTCACAAACTACATTGTGATATTGTTTTTCTAATATCATTATACTTCTGCTAGGATTTTATAAGGATAAATTGTTCCTAGTGTTTACTTACAAGGCACACTCACTTCATATACACGATTCAACATGGCGGCCACGCTTTCCGCTTAAAATGCATCAGCTGATTATATTAACTGTATGAGGATGAAGGTCTGTGAACAACATGGTTGTATTGAGCAGTTTCAATTTTTGGCTCTATTACGTTCCGCTATGAGTTTTTGAGTTCCTGAACGATTATAAGGCTTGCGAATAGTAAAAATCAATGTTGAAAATCAACTCATGAATGTACCACAAGTGTGAAGGTCAGTCCAAAAAAATCGGTTTGGAAATATCTCTGGTCTAAGAAACCAGCAGTGGTATCATCATGTACATATTTTGTTCTTTTTTGAATATGTAAATATGGATATGGCAAGTAAGAACAATTGCGAAAGAATTAGCATTCGTGCACAAACATTACATTCTTTGAATACAATTGTGCATGAAATGTACAAGTGATTATAACGTGTCTTCGGGCATAGTACTGTTCATTCTCTCTTTATAAGATCGGATGGATATACGAGCTCATACAGTATTAAATAATGATGAATGAGTGATGGTGTGCTGATGCTCACCAATGCCTCTGTGTGATAATGTTTTATTGTGCTTTACTTCATAAAAGGTTGAGGCAGAATTACATCTTTTGGGGAGACCCTCTCCTTACGTTTACTTGGCGAGCATGGTACGTGGTTTGGACTTAATATATGTGCACATGTTATGTCACTTTTAAGAAGTGCATTGGAAGTGCATTAGAACTGAATATCAGTCACAATTATGCCGTATGACAATATGGCGCTCTATTTTGTTTTAGACTTAACCAAGTGATAGGAATAAGCAAAGTGAATTCTGGGTACTTATGGAAGCAGGACTTAACTGAAATTACGAATAAAAGTCTACGCAAAAAGGTACCAAGGCCTTTTTTGCCTTTATTTTTTATTTCTGGTTTAAATGATACCTTTTTTATCACAGTCGTTTGTTTAGGTAAACCAAATGATTTTGAGCTTAAAGTGGTCGAACACTTCTTCTTTATATTTAATAAATAAAAATGATCATGTTATATGTAAACATTGTCATGAAATTTGTATGCTCGAATTTTCCCTTTTCAAATAGTTATATCTGCAATTCTTCCAATTTTTCTTGTTCTTTCCCTGCGTTCTATGTTGACCAATTTGATTATAAAAATCTGATTAGAAAAATCCCCGTGTTCCTAATGATTTGATTCTGTGGAATTCACTAGATAATTGCTTAAGTATAAAACTGTGCATATCCAGGTCTCCCAATATGTCCTAATCTCTTAGCTTATAATAACCAGCTGTCATAAATGAACATTTGCATATAGGATAATCTCCCTGTACAATTTATGTTATGAAGTTGCTGGAACCAATGTAACATTTTAATGTCTTAACAATCCACCTTTTTGAATAAATATTATATAATGTTAGTTTTATTATTGTATATCTTTATAGCCTTGAAGAAGTCTCATGGAGACGAAACGCGCCGCGTCGGCTATGATCATGTATCATTTTTTTTATTTAAATGAAAATATCATCTATCAAAATAAAGAAAGAAGAACGTTTTTCACATAAACTGAAGTCTTCAGCCAATTGATTTTCTTTGGGAGTATATTTATTGTGTTTGTAATTGACACAGTTTCCAATTTGTACATTATGGAATGTACCATATCATTCTTGATATTCTGAATATATGGGTATGTGCTGAACTCTTTTTTTAAATTTGGTATTTATTTTGGTTTTCCAAAATATCAAGGGTGCTAGGAAGGGCAGGCTCACAGCTCGTGCACTACCACTAAAGATTTAAACTATCTAGAACTACTAAAATACCGGTGCAGGTCTAGGGTGCCTTGACCTTTTTCCGTGTGCTTAACTTCAGAAGTACTAATGAAGAATGCAAACACATTCAGGGAAGCAGTCCTGAACTTAGAGAGGGAGGGAGACTGTACGTAGTCTAATTAAGTTAAAGACCAGTCCTGGAGTAATTTAATAGAAAGTACAACATTGTAATTTCAGGAGACTAGTTTCGACCACCAAAGGAAGTATTGAAAGTTTGAGAATCCCACACACCTAAATAGTGATTCCAATGTAGAGCAGAGGCAGAATTTTAGAATAAATTGTAACAATAACAGTGCTGTTTATATGGCACTAAATAGTTTCTAAGCACTATAAATAACATATTCTAATTATAACCAATTTCTGGTATTGCTGTTACTGACCTCAGAAGGATGAACGACTGAGTCTGACTAGCTGGGATTCAAACTAGTGACCACCTATTCACTGTATTTGTCATCAACAAATGTTGAACTCACTGAGCCATCTTGCTATCTAAATAGTGTGTTATGATGTTGCATTAAATCAGGGATAGTGACGGGCCATCAGTCATTACTGGGAACGATCTCCCATTTGTCCATGAACACATGATTAAACCAAAATATTGAAAGAATAAAACTTATTCTGTCAAGTTTGTCCTAGGAAAATGACTGAATTGTGAATTCCTACAGAAGAGCTTTTTTCAAAGTTCTCACATAAATGCAGATAAGGAGGAAAATAATAAAATCGTCAAGAAGGAGAACCAGGGAAACAATGTCAAACTGCTTGGTTCAAAGTCAAGAAGGCCTTTAACTTTCCCACAAAGGCACACTTAGAATGCTGTCTTCCCAGGGGTAATATCAAATTTGTGGTGGTTTCCAGTCTAGCTTTTTTCTAGGAAACAGTAGGAGATTTTGAGGCATTTTCTCTGGGTCTTGGGCAGTAGACATATACTTGGCTGCATCCATGGTGAATACTGATGTTTGGTGTCCCAATACAAATTATATTCTTTTAGGATAAAAAAGGTACTCTCTTTGTACTCACCAATGTAGTGTTGGTGAGTGCTCGAGGCTACTCTACACAAGGTTGTAAAGGAAACAAATACGTTATTATGATACAGTAACCACATTTGATAAACTTAGTGGCTGTTCAGATCTATATTCATGAGAACAACCAGGGGCCCAGCAACTATGCTTTGTAATTCATGCACAATGTTTTCTACTCATCAGCCACCGCTAGAGAAAATTAGGCCTTCAGTCACACCCCATACCGTACCTCATGGCCCCTAAGAAATTGTTTGTTAGTACCTATGCTTTAACTCATTGTGCGCGTGCGTCGGCGAACGCAAGCACTACCCCGGTAGTGAGGTGCACGTCTGTTGGGTGCCGCGGCCCCGCCCGCTCAAGAGCACGCCCGCACCACAGCATATTTTGTGCAGCGGTAACGGGTTAAGGCACGGTTCTCCAAAGTCCGTCCTTGAAGGCTGGATCCAGGCCAGATTTTTAAGATAACTATATTTATCTAACTAGGGATATGCTAAAATCTGCATTGGATCTGGCCCTCCAGGACTGACTTTGTAGAACACTGCTTTAAGGGTATGTATGACTTTTTTCGACAGTGCCCAATCCCAAACATGTTCATTCTGTTCCATTCGTGCTCTGCTCAGGTTCAGAGTGGGTCTTCACTTCCTATCCCTTGTCTGTTGATATTTTCTAGCTAGAAAACAGTCTGCCAGGACGGAAGGCAAGAAGAAGACAGCATAGAAAGTCTGAACTTTGGTAATGGGGGAACATCTTTAGAAAAAAGGCAATGAAAAGATACCTTGCACAAGAACATTTACCATTTGTCGAAGCATGAGGTGGTGCAGGAAAGCAAACCTCAGCTTGAAGCGTTTGACTCGCCGTGGCCGCATTAGCAATCAGAGTCCTGTAAGGCCAGCTAGAGGTCAATGGAGATTAAAACATTGCATGTCTTCATAATGAATTAATTATGTAGATGACTGCATGCATATTTATGAGTTCAATATATTTTAATGATTAAAGGTGAGCCAGCCACTCATCTCTTCACCTCCCAGCAGGAACAGGTAACGTTACAGATTTGGCGATTTTTCTTCTGTGCAGGTTGTGGAACTTACCCTAAAGACTACGTCAGGAATGTCCTTTAATGCTGAAAGCACATAAAGCATATTTTTCTGGCTTATCCAGCGCAGCGTATAACGTAATAGAAATGTAACATGATGCAACATAATGGAATGAAACACATAATCTAACACATATAGGCCCACAAGCATCAAGCATTTTTGGAGTCGCAAACGGTGCGATTCCTTAAAATCGGCCGTTTGCGATTCCAAAAATGCTTTTTTGGATGCATCAAGCAATTTTAGAAATCGCAACATTTTTGCGATTTATAAAAAATTGCGTTTGCTTTTAAGAAATCGCAAATTTGCGATTTCTTAAAAGCAATGCATGATTACTTTTTAAATTGCGAATTCGCAATTTGAGAGATAAATTTACTGAGTAGTTGAACTACTCGGTAAATTTGCAAAAAGTGTAAATAACGCAGAAAATGCATTTTTAAAACATTCATATTACGGACACACATGTCCTTAGGACATGTGTGTGTGCAAGATGATGCGAAAACAACATTTCATGGGTGAACCCCCCCTCACCACCCTTGAAATGCAATCAAAATCGAATTTTTTATGCGATTCGGTAAAAATAGCGATTTCTACCGAATTGCATAAAAAATGAAAAAAATAATCATGCATAGGCTTTTGCGATTTCTAAATTGCGAATCGCTATTTATCGCAATTTAGAAATCGCAAAAGCCGATATTGATGCTTTTGGGCCATAGAATACACCATCACAGCAAAGTATAACAGGCCATTTAGAGCATAACATTGCATCAAATAACCATGACTAATTTGACATATAGCATGTCTCAACATAATAGCATAAACAGAGGTGGACAAGCTACTGAAGGCTGGAGGCTGGAGATAAATGTCTGGCTCTGGCTCAGTTCAAGCTCCTCCTCGACCCTTGACAGTGGCGGCTCCTCCTCAGGAGCGGGGGAGCATCCCTCGCCTACTGCGACCGCTGCAGTCAAACACAAATAAATAAAATGGCATTCAAATGCAGTTTTATTTATTTGCCACCAGCTCACGCTGTCCATAGCGCGAGCTTGGGAGGCGGGAGGGGGGGCTGAATCCTCCAAATTCAGGATGTCAGCACTGGCAGTAGCGGCTCCTGGAGGGAGTGCTGCGGGGGAGTGGCAGGGTGGGGGGGTAGTAAACTCGGGCATACGGCCAATCAGAGTTAGGTAAAGAAATAAAAAAATAAAACAAATTAAATTGCTTGCGCTGCAACTCCAAATGCGTCGCATCGTGCGCAATTTAATTTGATTTCTTCTTTATCTAACTCCGATCGCCCGTATACCGGAGTTTACTACCCCCCCTCTGCCCCTTCCCCGCCCAGCCATGCAGCACTTCCTCCAGGAGCCGATACTGAGCACTGGTCTACACTGCTCATGTCGGATTGGCCGGGCGTCTTGGGATGGCCAGCCCGAAATGCGCACTGCAGACCCTGCAATCCAAAGGCTTTGAAACAGCAAGCCCAAAACGAGCCAAGCTTTCATGTGGCTTCTGTCTGCCTCCCACTCTCTAACATCTCGCAGCAAGATTTAAAGACAAACGTCAATCTATGATGTAAAACAGGAGAAAGAGATACCCATTTCGTGGTTGAATTGCACAGTGCAAAATGAGAGAATTTGGGATCAGCTCAGGCTTCCTCACCTGACCATTTTATGTGATCCTAGGCAAATATTTTAACCACTTCTTTTTCTTCATTATTGAGATAGGGCTGTACACGTTAAAAACGTCTCTTATATTTGACTTAACAGACTATAATGTTGATCCATGAATAATATGAATCTGGGCCACGTAATGAGTGCACATGACATTTTCAAGGCTTTTTTTGTACAGGGGCTCTAAGAAACAACCCAGGCCTTTGTCTCATTTGAAGGTCAGCTCTCTCTTTCTATTAATGTGTTGCTTCGCCCACCTCTCTGTTTTACTGAATTGCACAACATAACATGACAATGCTAGCGCCTGGTTGGGCCTATTGTCTGATTCTTCCCTTGACCATGTGGACTGGTTTGTCAAAAAAATAAGAGCCCAAATGGTGGCCAAGCACTGCCATCTTTTCTTCCTCGTTCAGCTTCTTTGAAATACAAATAATGTCCTTCACTGAGGAATGGAACCACTACGGAAATCCTTCTCTTTCTAGGTTACAGTAAGCCAGTGAAACAACGTGCACATAGTGCCTTGATTCCTTTTATGACATTGCATGGCATATCCCAAAACATATAATACTGTGTAACATACCATATAATCCATAGCATATTTTTCATTCTAGAGTTACAGTTTTCTCTTTATAAGTGCGGCTACGCCATTGTGTATCGAGTTACGCATTATACCTATGGGGAAGCTAACGTGATCCTTCACTTTAAAAAGGTTCTAGTTCAACACAGGTAACTTCCTAATCACAGGATTAAAGTATTTACCTCTATTTTATTTGCTGGTGCTTTTTGTAGAGCATGATCAGGGCTGGCTTTAGGGCAGTGCGACTGGTACGGCTGCACTGGGCGCTGGCCTTTGGAGGGGGAGCTTACCTCAGAGGGTGCACTGTGTTAGCAATAACATGATAAGAGAGATGAGAGGCACCTTTGCCCGGTGGTAGTGAGGAAATTCGAGAAGGTGGTCATGGTAAGTGGGGGCGCCAAAACTGATTGTCAAACCTGACACCACCGGCTCTAAAGCCGGCTCTGAGCATGATCCTTGCTTCGAGAAGCAGGGAGAGATGCTGCAAATGAGCATATTATGTGTCATTTGAGAAGGAGGGGTCAAACCAGAGGCAGCTCCTCTCCTATGGGGGAGGAGCGTCGCCCCCACCCCTTCCGCTGCCTCAAAACAGCAGGAATGGAAAAAGAAAAACGATAACAAATACGTTTTAATATTGTTTTATTTTTCCTTTTCTGCTGCGTCTCAGGGGGCGGGCCATGGGGATGACAGGCTGTAGGAGCCTGCCGGCCAGGTGGCACCCCACGCTGCACAGCTCCACCTGGGTGTCCGTGCCCTCTGCCTCCACGCTACCGCTGATCCTGTGAGTTCGAGTCCCTCTGAGCCTGGTTGCTCCAGGGCTCTCACCTGCGCCTGCTTTTTCTTTATCTGTTTTATCTGTTATCCGTTTTCATTTGTATCATTGCTGTAATTATTGTTGTTGGCATTGTAACTGTACCCTCACCCCCTCCCCCCTTTTTCTCTTCTGTGCCCAGTCGCTCCCACCGCTGCTCCCCTGCGGCCAGCCCTCAAGCCAGCTGATTCGCCACCCCTCTCTCGCCTCCCAGCTGCTCCTCCCACCATCCCCGCCTCAAATGGCTGCAGCTGCGGTGCACTGAGAGCAGTCCCCTGACCCAGGATGCAGGCCAGGTCGCTCCCCATGCTGCACAGCTCCACCTGTGTGTTCGTGTCCTCTTCCTCCACGCTACCGCTGCTGCCGTGAGTTCGAGTCCCTCTGAGCCTGGTTGCTCCGGGGCTCTCGCCTGCACCTGCTTTTTCTTCATCTGTTTTATCTGTTTTCATTTGTATCATTGCTGTAATTATTGTTGTTGGCATTGTAACGGCCCCTCCCCCCTACCCACTTTTTCTCTTCTGTGCCGAGTCGGTCCCGCTGCTGCTCCCCTGCGACCCCGCCCCCTCGCCAGCTGATTCCCCCCCCCACTCCTGCCTCCCAGCTGCTCTTCCCTCCCTCCCTGCCTCAAATGGCGGCAGCTGCGCAGCAGTGAGAGCGACCCCTGACCCTGCCTGCAGGCCAGGTCGCTCCCCAAGCCGCACAGCTCCACCTGTGTGTCCGTGCCCTCTCCCTCCACGCTACCGCTGCTGCCGTGAGTTCGAGTCCCTCTGAACCTGTTTGCTCCGGGGCTCTCGCCTGCGCCTGCTTTTTCTATATCTGTTTTATCTGTTCTCTGATTTCATTTGTATCATTGCTGTAATTATTGTTGTTGGCATTCTAACTGTACCCTCCCCCTTTTTCTCTTCTGTGCCCAGTTGCTCCTGCCGCTGCTCCCCTGCGCCCCAAACCCCTCACCAGCTGATTCGCCACCCTGCTCCCGCCTCCCAACTGCTCCTCCTTCCCGCCCCGCCTCAAATGGCGGCAGCTGTGCGGCCGCGCCGCTGGCGCGCCGGAGGAGCACCAGAGGCAAGCCCGTCTACGCCCGTGCTCGCCTGGACCGCGCCCAGGGCCAGAACCCCTGGACCCCATGAACACCACGACACCAGACTCCACTACGACGCATCAGCCTCCATGCACTCAACGCCGGCGGAAACCACACCTGCTTCCAGGCCACCCCGAAACAGACCCACGGACCCTTCTCCTGCCGCACCTGCAGCTTAACCTGCGACAGAACTACCAAACCTCCAAGGGCTGTACCCAACCACCTCCGCGGTATACTCCTCAACACCCACTCCGCACACAAACACGCCGTCGAGCTCTGGGATCTGCTCGACACCTCCGCCCCAGACGTGGCCTTCCTGACCAAGACCTGGTGGAACAACTCTTCAGCACCCGACATCGCCATAGCCATCCCGGACGGCTACAAGATCATACGCAGGGATCACACCAACGGAACCAGAGGAGGAATAGCCATCGTCCACAAGTCCACCATCAAGATCACCACTTACGCAGATGACACCCTCAACACCGCCGAACTCCTGCACTTCCGGATCCACACCGACCCCAATACCACCCTCAGAGGAACACTCATCTACAGACCCCCCGGACCCCGGGCTCAGTTCAGCAACCCCATCGCCGACCTCGCCAGCACCCATGCACTCGCCTCCACGGACTACATCCTCCTCGGGGACATGAACTTCCACCTGGAGAACAACAACAACGCCAACTTCACCACCCTGATCGACAACCTGGCCAACCTTGGCCTCAGACAACTCCTCACCACACCCACCCACACCGCCGGCCACACGCTGGACCCCGTCTTCTCCACAGGCACCCACGTCGCCTTCAACCACACCACCCAACTCCACTGGACCGATCTTCGGTGATGGATCAAGCCCTGATCTCTTGACTGGGTAGGAGTATTCTGCATCATTCAGAAACTCTGTCCATCACCACTCCCTTTTCCAAATTCGATTTTGTCCACACTTAGGGGCTGATTAGGATGGAGGATTTTCCGCATCCTTCGGGCCGGCGGAAGCCACCGCTGGCCTGGAGGATGCGGAAAATCCTCTGCGGACCCACCAAGACCCACCGCCACATTAGGATGGCTGGTGGGTCCTGGTTTCCGTCCACAGCTTTTCCACCACGGCTGGCTTACAACCGCGGCGGTAGAGCACTAATATAGTAACGGTGTCTCTCAGACACAGTCAGCCAGATTAGGATGTGCTCGGAAACATGCTTTTCCGCGGCGGCTTTTCCGCCATGGAAAAGCATGTGTAACTTCACTGCGGGGGCCCGTTGCGGGCCCCCTAGGTGAAGAGGGGTGGGGGGTGCACATGGGGAGTACCTATGGTACCCCCCAGCATTTGTATGCAGTAAGCGGCAGGCACCGCGCGGTGCCTGCCACTTTCTACATACAAATGCAATGCGTGCATTTTTAACATTGCTGCGGGTGCAGCTTGAAGCCGCACCCGCCGCAATGTTAAAAATAGAGGATGTGACCGCCAGGGTGGCGGCCATATCCTAATTGCACAGGAGGGAACTCCGCAGCCCATGCGGAGGTTCCCTCCTACTCGGGGGTCGCTGACGGACTCAAGTCCGTCCGCGATCCTAATGACCCCCTTAGTGTGGGAGGGTATACTCAGACGTGAGTCCCTTGCTCATTGCACCATCAGGATTCAAGCAAGCCGGGCCGACGGCGGCTGAAATGCCAGAAACCGGTCCCCGGAAGCTTGTCTCCTTCCCAGTATAAGAATTGGCTTGGTAGTTTGGTTTGCCCTGTTCCCATCATGCACTGGGACAGGAACAGACTAATTTGCATGTAGCCAGGTTCTGAGCTGGGATGGTGCAGTGAGCTAAAAAACGGTGATGGATCAAGCCCTGATCTCTTGACTGGGTAGGAGTATTCTGCATCATTCATAAACTCTGTCCATCACCACCCCCTTTTCCAAATCCGACCTTCTTCCACCGCAAGATCACTGACATCCAAACAGCTTCAATACCACGACCGCCCCAACTATGCCAGACTCCACCTCCCCTGTGAACACTACCACCGCCATCCGCCTGACCTCCTGGTCCAACTTCAACGACGACGAGACACGCAAGCTCATGAACTACATCCACTCAGGATCTCCGTCAGACCCATGCCCAAACCACATATTTAACAAAGCAGACACAGCCATTGCACCCCAACTAAGGTAGGTCATCAACATCTCCTTCAAAACAGTGACATTCCCGGAAAGCGGGAAGCACGCCAAAATCAACGCCCTTCTCAAGAAACCCAAGGCGGACCCCAAGGACCTCAAGAACTTCCGGCCCATCTCCCTGCACCCATTCCTGGCAAAGATCATCGAGAAAATTGTCAACAAACAGCTGGCCTGCCACCTGGAAGACAACAACATCTTGGACCCATCCCAGTCCGGATTCAGACGAAACCACAGCACCGAGACAGCCCTCATTGCCGCCGCAGACGACATCAGCGCCAACTAGACAACGGCAAAACATCAGCCCTCATCCTCCTGGACCTGTCAGCTGCCTTTGACACGGTCTGCTATCACACTCTAAATACACGCCTCCTAGAAGCCGGAATCCAAGAGAAGGCCCTGGACTGGACCACGTCCTTCCTCTCCGGCGGAACACAGAGCGTCCACCTCCCACCCTTCCGATCCGAAGCCACCGTCATCATCTGCGGCGACCCCTAGGGCTCATCCCTCAGCCTGACACTGTTCAATATCTACATGGCCCTCCTCACACAAGTGGCCCGCCAACACGACCTCAACATCATCTCCTACGCTGATGACACCCAGCTCATCCTCTCCCTCACCAAGGACCCACACACTGCCAAAACCAACCTCCATGAGGGAATGAAGGCCGTCGCCAACTGGATGGGGAACAGCCGTCTGAAGTTGAACTCGGACAAGACAGCGGTACACATCCTCGGACCCACCCCCTCAGCCTGGGACGACTCCTGGTGGCCGACCACACTGGGAACAGCACCAACACCCACCGACCATGCACGCAACCCAGGATTCATCATCGACTCCTCCCTCTCCATGTCTAAACAGATCAACGCCGTCTCCTCCTCCTGCTACAACACCCTCTGCATGCTCCACAGGATGTACAAGTGGATTCCTACCAAAACAAGAAGAACCGTTACACAGGCCCTTTCAGCAGCAGACTGGACTACGGCAACGCACTCTACGCAGGAATCCCAGCAAAAATTAAAAAAATTACACATAATTATCTGAAATACAAATCCATAATTTAGTGCTATATTTTAGCCAAAATGCATCAGTTTTTGACAGAGGGACACACTTTTTGCTAAACAATTTGCCACTTGCATTCTGTTGTTCTTGTGCATTCCCAGAAATTTGTTACTGTGAATGGCGCGCTCGCAGTAAATTTTTACAGTGAATGGCATGCAAGTATGCAAAGTGGTACAATGCTGCAGTTTTTTTGTCCTCATTTATAACCTTATGCTAAGGTGTCAAGAGTATCTAAAAGTCTTTGGTTAAGAATGCCAGGTCTCTCCAACAGGGAGGGATGCAAACATTCCGGGCTAAGGAAACAGACTGCCCAGTCAAAGATCTGACTCCCTTGTACAGGTGTAGATGATATCGAGGAGGATTATTGGCATAAACGGCAACCCACATCGAACGCAACCTGTAAAGCATATCACTAATCAATGGACCAGAAGGTTATGCACCAAGAAGAACAAAGAAAGAAAAAGAAGACAAGTGAAAGTGTTTAAGAAATTGTGCCAGTAAAGTGATGCTTGCACCAGTCATCCCAGAGCTCTAAAAACATTGTTCTCCTCGGGTGAAAAGTGCCCTGATCAAGTTTAGGTATTCTTTGTACTGATCGTATATATTCTGTCTCCAGAGGGGGACAAGGGCAAATCCACTTAAAACATAAATCTCCTCATGCAAGTGGAATAAAAACAAAAATAAGTGACTTTTGTGCCTTGAGAAAATACTTTTTATCCCTCCCTCCAAAAGCCACCCGAAAATTACCAAAGCCAGGTTCACCTTAATCCCTTGGCCCATAATCCCCGAAAGAGTCTTACCCACTTTATACCAAAAGATCTGGATTGATGGGCACTGTCAGAACATGTGGACATCACTGGCGTTTTCTTCTCCACACTTGGGGCACTTCTTCACCTCCCGACTTCCCATTTTCGACAATTTCCTTGGTGTCCAGTAGGCCCTATGGTCAGTAAACAGATACGTATTTCTGAGTGATGCAGCCTTCACAAGTGACCATATGTAAGACATAGATACTTGCCAAAGTGATTTGAGGTGTTGGCCTGGCAGTTCCCTCCACCAGATCTCCGTAAACAGGCTTGCACTTCTTCCCGGGTCTGGATTAACATTTAGTCCCCTCTGAAACTTCTTTCCGCAAAAAAGTGGCCGTAGCCGTATCCTGTCTACCCAATACTGGTTCCTCTTGATGTCCTTTCGTGGGGTTTTTGCCCAGATTGCTAATTGATCATATTTAAATTTGGAAACAGAGCCCTTGAAAATGTCCAACAAACACTTCCAAGATATTAGTTGATTGTCCTCTATTAATTGCCCCCATCTCTGGACGCCGCACTCATGCAAAGGAGTTGCGAGTATATCAAGGAAGCAAACTGGGGTGCTGGGAGAGTCCAAGATCAGACCAGAATTATGTTGTAGGGTATTTGTAGGGAGAGTCTCATTTGGTACCACAGCTTACATGCACCAGCTAAGATCTTTAGTATCACTTTTTAAAATAATTTCGGGTAGCCGAATTTGACAAGAAAAAAATCTCCATGCCCTGAAATACCGGCAGTAAGAACTCTAAAAATCTGGGACAAAAAGGAGCTGCCCATCAACAGCTGTTGGAAATTCTTTAAATGAAAAGCACGATAAAATTGATAGAGATCTGGACTTTTGCGATATTGCTGTTTTCCTTCTTTCTATGAAGATTCCTTCAGGAAATTCTGGCCCTCTTATCCCTCCAAATAAAGCTACTAAATTCTCCTTGTACCTTCTTAAACCACTAAAAGGATTGAATTTAACAAAAAAGTAAATTTAGGAAGAATACACATTTTCAGTAGATTAGATATGCCTATAAATGACAGTGGAAGGGTGCCTCACGCCTGGAGTAATTTTCTAGCTCCGGAGGCTACCTTGTTAAAATTAAGTAGAGCTAATTTATCAAGGTTGTGAACTACTTGAACTCCCAGGTACAATATTTCTTGCCTTATTAGGTCACTTGTGTAATGCGTGTTCCATTGCATTATCTCTGTTTTTTGCTGATTAACAGAATATACCCCCTTCACACCCTTCCAGAATTTCCCAAATTCTGGGGAGGGACTTAGGTAAATAGCCTGTATAAATCATCAAATTGTCGGCATACAAACCAACTTTTTTCTCCCATCCATTACAACCAAAGTGAAAGATATTCCTACATGCCCTTAATTTACATGCCAGTGGCTTAATGTACTGGTTAAAAAGGAGAGGTGAGAGAGAGCCCCCTTGCCCAGTCCCCCGTACAACATTTATTAATTTACTGAGATTCCCGTTAACCACAAACCTGGCTGAGGGGTTTTTGTACAATGAGCTAACTGCTGCTAAGAATACCTCTCCTAGGTTAAACTGCTGAATCATCCTGTACCAAAAGGGCCAGCTGACCCTATCAAAGGCCTTTGCGGCATCAAAGGTCAATACCGTCAAAGGTCAACTATATTACCCAGCCAGGTCTATTTCTCCTATTAAACCATGAGTTAGATCATAAAGTTGCCTTCCTTTCATAAACCCTTTCTGGTCACTATGAATCAGAGTGCCCACCACCTTATCGAGCCGCTTAGTTAGAATCGGAGTACAGATTTTATAGTCGCTATTGAGGAGAGAAATGGGTCTGTAAGACTCACAGACCCTGGGGTTCTTATTTTGTTTAAGAATTATGGGGCATATTACCAACAACTAGCGATAATTTTTGTCTCTAACTTGTTTAGAGACAAAAATTATCGCCGCACATCGGCGATTTTTATCGCAGATAAACCTTGCTATTAACAAGGTTTATCGCAAATGCGATAAAAAACGGCCGAAATGCATGAATATCGCTGAAAAGTCAGCGATATTCATGCATTATCGAGCAAATGCTCTTAGCCATGTTATCCACCTCCCATTGGATAACATGGCTAAGAACTGCTCAGGGCAGGTGTTAGCTTTTGGAGATATTCCCGCTTAGCGCGAATATCTCCAAAAGTTGATAATAGGAGATAGCGATGTTAGCGACTGTTTTCAGTCTCTAACATCTTGGCACGCCCACTTTGCATCTCATTAGTGATAAATATCACTGACATGCAAAGTGGGGCCCAAGATGGTCGCTATCTCCTACTAGCTGTCGCTAACTGGTGTTAGCGACAGCTTGGTAATAGGGAGATAATTTTATCTCCGCTTTCTTGGCTTTTAAAGCCAAAAAAGCGGAGATAAACCCCCTTGATAATATGCCCCTATATTTATAGTGGCTACATCCCAAGAGGACGGGAGGTCCTGTCTATGTAAGAAAGCAGAATTAAAAAGTTGCAACAGAATATGCACCAGCTCCTCTTTTAAGATCATATAGATCTCATTGGGGAGGGAGTCAGGCCCAGCTGCTTTCCCTTTTTTTTGGTTACAAATAATTTTGAGCATTTTCTTAATATAAATGGGACCATTCAGGCCATCCCTGGAGCCAACCTGTAAAGATGGTAGTTCCAAATCCTGAAGGAAGCTCTCTAATTTGATCTCCCCCCACCATCAGGTCTTCTGTATAGAGATCTTGAATAAACAATGCAAAGGCGTTTTCAATCCCAGCATCATTGGAGACTATTTTACCTGTATTTTGACATCTGACTTCCTTATTCATATTCCTTGTCTGATTGGACTTAACCGTCCAGGCTAGAAATTTGCCACAACCCTCCCCATATTCATGATGAGACAGATTACTGGCTTTCCATTTCCTCCTAACTATTACCTCCAAATAATCAGTAAGGTCTGACCTTGCTAGTTGTAATTTTTGTTCGATTTGCTTCCAGATCTGAACATTGGGAGCCTTTTCGAGATCTAACTGATGGGTACGAAGGTAGGTTTCAGATTTACAATTTTCTTCCCTTACCTTCCTATTTTGAGCAACAGTCAGCCTAGTTAAAATACCTCTTAGGAAGGCATTATAAGTGTCTCATACGATATGCAAGGAGACAGAGTCTATATTAGAGAGGAAAAAGTAATTGGCGGCAACTTCAGCTTTTCAACTACCTGTGAATCTAGAAGTAAAGTACGATTTAGAGTCCATCTCCAAGGAGGAAACCCATTCATTAGAGTAATCTCTAATCTACATGCCAAATAATCTGATAAATCCCCCGGTACCTGGCTCACTATGATAGCATTCTTGCTTGCAAAAGAGTCTACAAGGAAAAAGTCTAACCTGGACTGATTACCATATTTCTTGTTGTGAAAAATAAACCTTCCCCCTGCATTCTCCTCTTTACTGCCTGCTAGTCTCCAGATGTCAATAAGTCCAATAACCACCATCAACTGTTTCAACACAATTCTTATATCAGATGCAGCATCATTGCTGCAGTTTCAGGAATGTCACAAAGCAAGCATAACACCCTATTCCTGAAATGACGGCAACTACACCTGCAGAATTTACATTTCACCGAGTTTGAGTATTGCATAGACATCAGATAAGAGTAGCTTGTGAAAGAACGTCCAACCTCTGGTGCGTCCTTCGGTGCCCCTCACACTGTACTTGCTACCCATGGTCTTAGTGGTAATGAAGGAAGCTGAATTAACAAACTGTAAACAGTACTCCTAAAATACTGTTTAGTTTCTGTGTTTTTAACTCTTTGCCCTTTCCCTAGACCTTAAGCAACAGCTATGTGACTGGCTAGCAGCAAAGTTTGTGTTACGAGAAGGGGCGGCCTTAGGCATTTGCAAGCTGTGCACCTGCACAGGGCCACCAAACCCCAGGGGCCTCCACGCCAATATATATCCTTAATATAATAATCCTCTGAGGATGGATACATATTTGTGTGGGGGCCCCTGGCAGGGATTTGACGGCCTCCGGCTCTGTTCCACTTCCTAACACCCTGTGCCTCCCTCCGGAGCTCCGGGGGGCTCATCCCCGCCCAGACCCCCTCTTCCAGGGCCCCCTACCTACGCTCCTTGCCCAGGGCCACCATGAGTCTAGAGCCGCCCCTGTTACGAGTCAATGAGTTTGTCAGCTATCTTCAGCTATCTAATAATTTTGGCATAGCATGTTGCTTTTTTAAAACCGATAAATAGATATGACAAGAAATGGGAATTGTCCTTACATGCCCCTTCAGATCATCAGTAAAGCAAAACCATTGCTTTCAAAAGAGCATGCTTTATGATTATTAGGACTCTGTGAAAGATGCAGAGAGACACAAGTTTGCAGGAGGAGTCACCAGAGGCGAGCCATACTTGGTGGAATGTTGTAGCTGTTTTCTTACTGGCAAAGCTGTCAGATGAATTTCTCCCTTGAAGGAGTCCAGTAGGAGACAGGAATGTTTGAAAGAAGAGTGTTACATCCATCAACGTGAGAAAGGACATGTGCTTTTACCTGGGACCCTTGTTCTTGCTGGGTGGGTGGGTCTGAAGTTTGTTGAGTATGCACAGGTGTAACGATGCTTGCTATTTGATGCTTACACTTAATCATGTTGAGTTAAGTTTGGACTTGGAAATTGAAGGTGCTATTAAAAATCAGAATAACTTCATTTCTGGTAGAATTTAGTCAACGTAGTTCTTCAAGCCCACAAAGGTTCCTGACTGTTCGAACTCAAATTTGAGTGATGACTGTCATAGCCATCCATGTTTACTAGTCTGTGCTTCAGCGTGAAGAGGGGTTTATGATTTCCTTGGTCCACATACATGTTAATGCTTCAGTTCCCTGGTTTTTAATGAGAATTCTTATGTATAAAGACACCAGTCCTACTTTTTCTTCATCAGCATCATCACATTCATGCATCTAACACAAAAATATTATGGCTGAGGGTTTTTTTTTATTGTATCTTAACCAAGTGTGACAGGCTAATTGACACGGGTTAGCTGGCCAAATTAAGAAGGGTCTAGGAGCTCTTCAACTAGGAAAGCTGTGTGATTTAGCAGAATCAATCACTGAGGTAGATTTAACACTGTTCAGGGAAGAGGCAGCAGCCAAGACAGCAAAAGTAAGTGACAAACTCAGAAGTTGCAAGTCATCTTGCCTTATCCTAATTTCACGGTCATAGCAAGGGAAAAATACATACTAGGAACACAGCATGAAAACATGTTTTCCCAAAAACATCATTTTGCCAATTCAATCTCTGTGGCCATCTTGAACACAGGAGGGTTGAGCCATTATAGGAGCTCACTGGGCCTTCCTCACTGCTTACCTTACCGGAACCCTGCGGTGAGGCCTTATGAGACCCCATAGGTTGCCCATTTGTAAAGATGGAGGTGCCTCAGCTCAAAAAGTGTAGGGAAATACTGCATTGGGCACATGATAATAGAGAGAATGAGGTCCACAAGGGTAAGGTGAGTTTGTGAGGGAGGGAGGGATGGAGTTTATTGGATTGTGGTAGTGTTTATGTGCTTCTCTGTAATACATTTTTAATTTATGCATTCTCTCTTGTAGCCAGAGAGTGAGACTCTTCTCTATATGGGTGGTAATCGATTTAATTAAGACTACACATGTAGTTATCTTTTCTAAAACCTAAATAGAGGTAAAGGTCCCTAAGTCATACAGCCTGGTTGAAGGTGCCTGTGTATATACTGCTAGCTGTTGGTACTGTGCCTGAACTCGTCTAGCATCAAAATGTCAAATTATTTGCACTCTTCATGGTTCTTAGCAAGAATTTTGCTTCTGTGTTTATGCTCGTCAGCAAGTTGGCCATCTTGATGTTAATAGTGCATGAGTGTAAGATAAGATGTTAAGGAATAAGGGTTATACAGTGTATGGTTATCAAATGATACGTTTAGATTTAGAGTAACATCTCATCCTCAAACTCAAAAAAACTGCACAGCACTCTTCACTCTTACAAATCTAAATAAAGGTGTTTGGACAAAATATTGAGTTGTAAATATTAGTAAACACAAATATCGGAAACAAATGTTCTGATGAAAATGTTGTCATACAAAAATATTGGTATCAAGAATATCATTGTTTTAGCTAAGTAATATACTTTTTAAGAATTTGGTTGTTTTTAATATTGTTTTCAATAATATCGTTGTAAAAAATATTGTTTTTGGAAGTTTTTTAATGTGCTTTAGTTAATATATTAATTTTATGTGTAACTATTGTTTGTGTGATTGTTATTAAATTTTTTATATAGTTGGTAGTTTTAAGTGATTCACATTTTTATGTTTAATTGTTAATAGTAATTTATAGTTTTGTAGCCAGCTGTTTGGTTTGTAGGGGTACAGGGTGGGACGTTAATCAAGCAAAAACTATTTACTAATTGATTAATCATTTTGAAATACAATATATTATTGCATCTAAAATATAAAAAGTGCATATTATTTCAAATACATATTTTTATTAAGTTACTGTATATATATGTACATGTATATTTATATAAATACAAACATGCATATGCATTTGGGTATTTATATAAGTATATGTTTATATATAGCATTACACATTAATGGAATATGTTTAATTTACATTATATAACATTTATATATTAAAATATTTAACATTTACTACTTTCAATTCTATTTATGCTCAAATAATCAATATTTGTTTCTTTTTATATGCTATTGGCATCAATAATATATAGTTTTCTAAATTGTTTTACTTACCGCATAAGTATATGGACACCATATTTTGGTAAACAATATTTTTGATATTGCTTATTTCAATATTGTGTCAGTGATCCAATAATGGGTGCAGCATGTCAGTGTCTTATAGTGAGCAGGTCTTCTGGCAGTGTGCTATCTTTGGGACCAAAAGTAAGTGTTGCTTTTAACAATGTTCACTTTTCACAGCCTGTAACTTGCAGCACAAAGGCTTGAGTAATCAGAAACATAATCTTGTCTAGTGAGGAAGAGATTGAGAGAAACCAATAGCTTTAAACACATGGCACCAGTGTGCATCATTAAACAATAATAAAAGCAATAAAAAAAGCAAATATCAAGCTATGAAATTCACATCTTAGTCTTGGCATGTCTCAACTCTCTACTATTTTGAATTGCAGAGGAATTTGATGGGTTTCATGGGCCCTAAAGGAAACAGGGTACATGCCCACACCTTTTGTTTGGGGAGTGAGCCCATCACACCCCTGTGAGTTCAGTGCTAGCACACTCACAGAAATATATGCTGTAGTAAAGGCTTTTGTATGCCATCCTTTGGTGTTTTATCGCCGACATACATAACAGCTTTAACAACCAGTCCGAGGACCAGTCCACTACACCCACCTCCGAACCAAAACCCCCCTCTAATAACCTTCGCGCCTGGAACCCAATCACCACCGAAGACACCATCCGCCTGATGAACTCCATCCATTCAGGTTCCCCAATAGACCCATGTCCCCACCACATCTTCAACAAAGCAGACTCCATTATCGCACCCCATCTCCGAGACGTCATCAACAGCTCCCTCAACTCCGGTACCTTCCCGGAAAGCTGGAAACATGCCGAACTCAGCGCTCTTCTGAAGAAAGCCACAGCAGACCCTACCGAACTGAAGAACGACCGCCCCATCTAGCTTCTCCCATTCCCTGCCAAAGTCATCGAGAATGCTGTCAACAGCCAGCTCGCCGCCTTCCACGAAGCCAACAAACCCCTCGACCCCTCACAGTCTGGCTTCCGAGCTAAACACAGCACCAAGACCGCAGCAACAGATGACATTCGAACACTACTGGACAATGGAGAAACAGCTGCCCTCATCCTACTTGACCTCTCCGCAGCCTTCGACACAGTCTGCCATAGCACCCTTATACAACGCCTCAGCAACATCGTAATACAAGGAAAAGCCCTGGAATGGATCATCTCGTTCCTCGCCGGCAGTACCCAGAGAATCCGCCTCCCCCCTTTTAGATCAGAAGCCACCGAAGTCATTTGCAGCCTACCACAAGGATCATCACTCAGTCCTACCCTTTTCAACGTATACATGAGCCCCCTCGCAACCATCGCGCGACAACACAACCTCAACATCATCTCCTACGCCGATGACACACAGCTGATCCTCTCCCTCACCAAAGACCCTAACACAGCCAAAACCAACCTACATGAAGGGATGAGAGAAGTTGCCGAGTGGATGAAGAACAGCCACCTAAAACTGAACTCGGACAAAACGGAAGTCCTCATCTTAGGCTCATCCCCCTCTTCTTGGGACGACTCATGGTGGCCACCGGCCCTGGGAACCGCACCCATACCAACCTACCACGCACGTAACCTGGGATTCATCCTTGACTCCTCACTCTCGATGACCAGAAAAGTCAACGCCGTCTCATCATCGTGCTTCAACATCCTACGCATACTCAAAAAAACATTCCGCTGGATCCCCAAAGAAACAAGAAAAACGATCACCCACGCACTGGTCACTAGCCGACTGGACTACGGAAACACCCTGTACGCCGGAACCACAACCAAACTACCGAAAAAACTCCAACACATCCAAAACGCCTCAGCCAGACTCATACTTGACATTCCCCGCAAAGATCACATTTCCGGTCACCTGAAAAACCTCCACTGGCTTCCCGTCAACAAGAGGATAACGTTCCGTCTCCTCACCCACGCACACAAAGCCCTCTACGACCTAGGTCCCGAATGCCTCAACACGGGCCTATCCTTTTACACCCCCACTCGCCAGCTGCGATCGTCCAATCAAGCCCTCGCCGCTGTCCCGCGCCTCCACAGAACCACCATGGGGGGAAGATCCTTCTCTTACTTAGCGGCCAAAACTTGGAACTCTCTCCCCATTCACCTTCGCCTTAGACAGAACCAACCACCTCTCCTTCAGAAAACAACTAAAAACTTGGATATTTGATAAGTAAATTACCCCCCTTTTCCTCAAGCGCCTTGAGACCCTCTGGGTATGTAGTGCGCTATATAAGTGCTGACTTGACTTGACTTGACTTGGTACTAGACTATAGCTGTCAGAATTTCCTCAGACATAAGTATCTTGCCATAAATACTGTTCACAAACAAATTTGTACAGTGGAGTTAATAATAGAAATTTACTCCCAATGGGATGATATTCATTTAAAGGAAATTTGGGAGAAAGTATTTATGTCAGATTATATTTTTATATAAAACATTCTGACATACAACCCAATCCTGTACAAATCATACGTTGAACTATATTAATACAATATTAATATATATCATGAGTATATTGGTGATAGTGAAAATAAAGTATACTGAATAAAGAAATGGAGCAATATATTATTCAGCATAAGTTCCAACCTTCCTGGGGCCCGATTCTAAGTTTATGACTTTTGCTATTCACAAAGGTAAGCTACGAGTAGTATCTTTATGTTCACAGTGAAGGCCGGATCGCTGCTGTCGGGGCAGAGTTTCTGCACTCAGGGCGGAATCTCTGCATTTGGGGTGGAATATCCGCATTTAGGAGCCAATTAGGATCGCGGACGGAAACGTGTTCCGTCCGCAAAGGAAGCGGCCAAGATACTCCGGACCGCTCCGTGGATAAACCTCCGTAGCAACTAGGATAAAAATGGGACGAAACTACGACCGCAGCGGATGGACCACAGCAAACTGCGTCCGTGGCGAACGGAGTACACCTGAGACTGCCGCAAGCGGACGGAACCGATGAAACATCGACCTCCGCGGACGAACATGACCGCGGGAACAGCCACAGCTACCACAATACCTGCGGAGGCTTCGTGTCCGCGATTAGGATAACACCGCCTGTACCCCGGTACGCACCTCAATCCACGGCCGCAGCGGAAACAATGCAACGAGAAACGGTGCACCTCAGCGGAAGGCCAACACGAACAACATCCCTACCGTCAAACCAATGACAAAAAGTGTGACATAAGTTAATAGGAAACACACAAAACAGGACTACCACCCACCTGAAACACCTACACCAATCACAAGCCACAATGACACCCCCCCAAGTACCTACTAATCCACACTAGTCAACACACCCACCTATCACCTGACTGCCAACAACCATTGGGACACAACCACGACACAGACTATAAAATGACTCCCACCCACTACCACAATCCTTTGCATCACAGCATAGCTGCTAGCAAGAGGCCCAAGACGACCGACAGCACACACCAATTGAACACATACAGTCACCACCCCAACACACCCACCACACAAACACCCACCACACTATTCATACACACCACACACCTGCACCTCCCAACTCACTCAACCCACACCTTGAGCACCACACACCATGGCACCCAAGAAAAACCCTAAATTCACGGAGACAGAGTTGAAGGTTATGGTGGATGAAATCATCCATGTTGAACCCCACATATTCGGGGCACTAGTCCAGCAGACCACCGTGGCTCACAAAAATCACATGTGGGACAGGATCGTAAGTCGGGTGAATGCGTCAGGGACCGTGCCAAGGACAAAGCACGAGATCCAGAGGCGGTGGCATGACCTGAAAACCAGGGTCAAAGGCATCCGTGCCAAAAACCATCTACGAGCACAGCACACTGGCGGTGGCACACCCCCGGAGCCCATACCTTACACTGATTGGGAGGAAAAGGTGCTGGGCATACTGCACCCAGAGAGCCTGAAAGGAATTGAGGAAAGAGAAGAGGCCGGTAAGTACAAACCAGCACCACGAGCACAACAACATGGTCTGCCTCACACAACTAAGAAGGGTTGGGAAAGGTCTATAGCCAAGTGACAAATTGGATGGAACAAATTATTTTGCTATTTTCTAAAGTGAAACACAAGGTATTGTATATCAAATATATATATGATATATAAAGTCCAACTGTATGTAAAACCATAAAGCATTAGATATTTCTGATATGGCTTTATTATTTGTTCTGTATATAAATATAGATTTTGATAGCTTTTTTTCTTTGTTTTCTTATTTTGTTTTTTTTTAAAGTATAGATATTTAGTTAAAATTGAATAACAAACAGTACAAAATTATATAAGAAAAAATACATAATCAGTAGACATGAAACTTGTGTAGAATGTTGAAGGCAAAGCGGTAGACACCACTACGCGCGTTTTGGCTCTTGAGCCTTCTTCAGGTGGCCGTCTATTGTTCTGTAAGTAGTAGAGAAACATGCATATTTAAGTTTACAAAAACATACATATTATATATACAGTGTCTAAGAGATAAATTTACAAAATATTTACATACATATTTAAATTTACAGAAACATACATATATACATTGAGCTAGAAATTAATTTACAAATTGTTTACATTTTTAGCATTGCATTTTAGGGCAGCAAAATTAGCTCTTTCAGGAATTGAGGAAAGAGAAGAGGCTGGTAAGTACAAACCAAGCACCACGAGCACAACAACATGGTCTGCCTCACACAACTAAGAAGACACATCTCCCAGGCCCCAACCCATGCATGTGGGCCACATACTCACCAAAATGAAACAACTCCCAACAGGCCCCCATGTCCACATGGAGGGTGGTGGTGGTGTGTGGGGTGTGTGAGAAGTCACTACTACAACTCCCAACAGGCCCCCATGTCAACAGGGAGGGTGGTGGTGGTGGGTGGGGTGTGTGAGAGGTCACTACTACAACTCCCAACAGGCCCCCATGTCCACAGGGAGGGTGGTGGTGGTGGGTGGGGTGTGTGAGAGGTCACTACTACAACTCCCAACAGGCACCCATGTCCACAGGGAGGGTGGTGGTGGTGTGTGGGGTGTGTGAGAGGTCACTACTACAACTCCCAAAAGGCCCCCATGTCCATGGGGAGGGTAGTGGTGGTGTGTGGGGTGCGTGAAAGGTCACTGCTACAACTCTCAACAGGCCCCCATGTCCACAGGGAGGGTGGTGGTGGTGCGTGGGGTGTGTGAGAGGTCACTACTACAACTCCCAACAGGCCCCCATGTCCACAGGGAGGGTGGTGGTGGTGGGTGGGGTGTGTGAGAGGTCACTTCTACAACTCCCAACAGGCCCCCATGTCCACAGGGAGGGTGGTGGTGGTGGTGTGTGGGGTGTGTGAGAGGTCACTACTACAACTCCCAACAGGCCCCCATGTCCACAGGGAGGGTGGTGGTGGTGGGTGGGGTGTGTGAGAGGTCACTACTACATCTCCCAACAGGCCCCCATGTCCACAGGGAGGGTGGTGGTGGTGGGTGGGGTGTGTGAGAGGTCACTACTACAACTCCCAACAGGCCCCCATGTCCACAGGGAGGGTGGTGGTGGTGGGTGGGGTGTGTGAGAGGTCACTACTACAACTCCTAACAGGCCCCCATGTCCACAGGGAGGGTGGTGGTGTGTGTCAAGAGGTGGGTGGGGTGTGTGCGACAGGACACTGAAATGTTATGTATTTGAAATAAACATGTAATGTCCACAGTACTGATCAGCACAATCTTGCCCCTCAGGTGATCGTAATTTGACTGGTGAAACCAGCAACCGGCCGCAAGACTTGCCTCACTCACATCCAGGACTCTCTGGGGACGATGCCACAGCCAGCTCCGGTGCGGAGGATGGAGCGGGCCCAAGCACACTGCCAGGGCTATCTGGCTCACTGGAAATCCCTGCCTCGGCAACCGTTGCCTGTGTCACTCCTGCAACACCTGCCACAGTGAGCTGTAGAGCCACCACCACCACCTCCACCACCACCAGTACCACCACTCCTGCCTGTGCCACCCTGTCTAACCCACCGCACGACGCAGGGCCATCGACATCCCAGCCAAGCAGAGAGAGTGGACGGGAAAGGAGAGAGCCAAGGCCACATCACCCAAGCAGGAGTACCACACACCGGCGAGCTGGGGAAGGACACCCACCCCATCCTGCCGCTGAGTCACTGGAAGCCCTAGCCAGAGTCCAGGCTTCCTATGCGCGTGGCATGGAACAGGCTGATTGTGCCTACCAGGACTCGGTTGACAACACAAACATGTTGCGGTCCATTGACAGCCGCCTTGGCCAAATAGTGGACCTCATGGGCCAGCAGACATCACTGTAGAGGGAATGGTTAGCCCGCAACACCCCCCCCCTCAACCAAGTGTCCAGCCTCCACGGTCAGCAACACCACCGCCACCGCCACCTGTGCCCCTGGACACGGATGTGGCCCCTGAGCAACCTGCCCCCCAAGCTGACTCCGTTCCGACTCCAATACGGAGGGGCTGTCCGAGGCTGGAAGTGGGTGAGCGCATTGGGGATGCTCCATCCACACGCTCAAAGAGGGGCCGACAATGACTCTGACACTGCCTGAGCTTGCCATTCACCCTGCAACTATCCTGTCCCACATAGCCAAGCATTGGCACAGGTCTGCTGGACTAGCCGGAAATCACCCAATGTGGTGTCAGCACAGACATTTCATCTGCCATGACCTTTAACTCACACTCCCCCACCCCATACTTACTTGTAAATATCCACCAGCACCAATGCACAACCTGTAAATAAATTTCACTTACACACTCAATGATGTGTTGCCTCCATGTTTATTCACATGATTGTCTCAGAAACAGACGTTACCAGGTGCAGAGATCCAAGTCGTACATAATCATGCCGCTGTGGGAGTGACCTAGGGAAAATCAGAGACAGCAAACACACGTCAGGAAACTGAATCACACCCATCACAACACACTGCAGTGCAACATTCCACAAACCACACTCATCACAAATTCATTGGATGAGAGGACACACATCATGGAGACTTGAATGTCCCAAGAAATGAACACACACACATGCAAACATCACATAGCAGAACACCCAGCTGATGCACACCACATCCACACACCACCAGCAAACATACATAACGCATTGTCAACCGGCACAAGAGGTAGTCACTCACATTCAAGGGAAGTAGCGATCAATGAGCTGCCGCCTCTGGTCCACACCTTCCTCCTCACCACTATCCTCATCAGTCGACATGGGTGGGATGGGAGGCCGAGGAACTTGTTGGTCTTCAGGGTCCAAGAGCAGTTCAATGTTATTGCGCAAGGCCACGTTGTGGAGCATGCAACAGGCAATGACGATCCTGCATACTTTGCCTGGTGAGTAAGGCAGGGCCCCTCCGGTCTTATCCAGGCACCGAAACCTAGACTTCAGCAGTCCAAAAGTATGTTCCACCACTCTACGTGTCCTTCCATGGGCATCATTGTATCGCATTTCACCCGCTGTAGTTGTATTTCGTATGGGACTCAGCAGCCAAGGCCTGTTTGGGTACGCCGAGTCGCCTATGTAGGGGGATGAGAGACAGAAATATCACAACCAGAATTGGTGGGTACCCCATGCAACACAGAAAATACAACTGTCCCCACAGCATACTCACCAACAAGCCACACACGTTCTGGACGCAGATTTGACATCAGTTGGGGGACAATGCTGCTCCGCATGATGTGGGAGTCATGTGCAGAGCCTGGAAATCTTGCACACACATGGGATATGATGTTGTCGGCCAGGCACACCACCTGCACGTTGAGGGAATGGAAGTGCTTCCGATTCCTATATACCTGCTCACGTGCCCGTGGTGGAATGAGACCGATATATGTGCCATCAATGGAACCCACTACGTGTGGTATCTGGCCCAGGGCATAGAAGTCTGCTTTGACTGCTGCCAACTCTGCCGGCCGTGGGAAATGGATGTAGTCATCCTTGTACAGCATCATGGCTTTTAGAACATCCCGAAGTACCATGCTGAACATGGACTGTGACAACCCCCGGCATGTCCAACTGTGTACTGAAAGGTGCCAGTTGCAAAAAAGTGTAGTGCCGCCATCACCTTTGCTGTGGGTGTTATGGAACCTGGATACGTTCTTCGTGGCTGCATGTGAGGAGACAATTGGTCTACAAGCTTCATCAATTTAAGTCGATCCAGCCGGAATTTCCTGATCACCTCCTCGTCAACCATATCCTCCAGCACAGTGTATGGGCGATGGACATTTGGAGCCCTCCTGTGTGGGAGTAGATGTAATAGAAGTCAATTCACAAACAACGCATGGCTGTGCAACTCAATCACATGTCATCCAACTCTAGCAACAAGAAAAATGTTGTGGACAATTGTCATATGTGTGACATCTCTGAATGTCACTACAACACGGAGTGCCGTATGAACAATGTGCAGCCACTAGCAGCATGATGTGTGTCAACATGTGCAATGAAACTTAGTCTCGTGTCAACATTACTGCCAACAAGACATGCGTCATGACCCAAATGTGTAGAAGCCTCATCACAGACACACATGCACGTGCAAGCACAAAACGATAATGATACACACACTCCATGTCATCATGCACCAATGACAACACCAAAAATGGTGAGCATACGGACATTACATGCATGGTGACACAACAGGCAACACACATACGCATACACTGAATGCATGTGTACCCCCACCATTGTTATTACCACACATTAACCACACACTGACAACAGATTCAGAATGTGGCGATACAGCTGTGATGTACTGTGTAGATGTGAAGAAGTTGAAATGACTTTAGGGAAATACCAGACGTCAACACGTCGACATGCACATGTGTAGCACATTGTGTGCACATCGATGGGCATAGTATGAACACACATGAAATAGAGCATGACATATGAAGTTTCGCAATCACGCTCACAACCCTCATAACGCAAGTGCAGACTATACACCACGGTGCAGTGTCTGAAAATATACAATTATTGGCGCTGCTATGGCGGTGCACTGCTTCCGCTATTTTCGAATGGGCATACGCGGGCCGCGTTCCCTCTTCCCATTGGCTGCATGTGCACAGACCGTCATGGTCACACATCGGCAACCGCATGTGCAAGCTTCCGGGACGGATGCTACTTTTGCAAAAATGTTCCATCACTGGCGCCACCATGGCGGTGCACGTATTCCGCGGGGGAGGTGCAGGCCAATACAACCTTCTGATGATGTCAATGGACCTGGCAGTTCATGACTCCCCTTACAGTCACATTGCATCATCCACCATACACCGGCCGTGCTGACCACTGACTGCTGCCTGTGACCATCACCTCGACCTCCTGATTCTGAGCTGTCCACCGACTGCTGCCTGTGACCATCACCTCGACCTCCTGCTGCTGAGCTGACCACCGACTGCTGCTGTGGTGCCACAGTCCAGGACCTTGCCATGCAGAGAGTGTGAGAGATCCGGTCTCGTCCCTTCACCGCCGCGGAACTAGATGTTCTCGTGGGCGGTGTGCTCAGCCACTACGAACAGCTGTATGGTGCACCCGGACAGGTGGTAAGTGCAGTGGTGTACATGTTGTTGGCCCTGAGGTGGTCAGTGGCTCCTGTCTTCTGTAGGGCTGCCGGTGTGTTGGGACCTTAACATGTGTGGTGCAGGGCATGGCTGGATGTAGATACGTGCATGTGCATGTCATACTGTCCACTAACGTTATCCTCTTGGTAGTTTAGTGTGCCCTGTTCCCATGATGCACTGGGCCAGGGACAGACTGATTTGCATATAGCCAGGTTCTGAGCTGGGATGGGGCAGTGAGATAAATAACGGTGATGGATCAAGCCCTGATCTTTGGACTGGGTAAGAGTGGTCTGTTTAACTCAGACACTATGTTCATCACCACCCCCTTTTCTAAATCGTTTTTGGCCACTATAGGTGTGGCAGGGTATACTCAGACATGAGTCCCTTTCTCACTGCTCCATCAGGATTCAAGCAAGCCGGGCCGAAGAAGGCTGAAATGCCAGAAACCGGTCCCCGGTAGCTTGTCTCCTTTCTGGTGAAGAATTGGCTTGGTAGTTTAGTCTGCCCTGTTCCCATGATGCACTGGGCCAGGGACAGACTGATTTGCATATAGCCAGGTTCTGAGCTGGGATGGGGCAGTGAGATAAATAACGGTGATGGATCAAGCCCTGATCTTTGGACTGGGTAAGAGTGGTCTGTTTAACTCAGACACTCTGTTCATCACCACCCCCTTTTCTAAATCGTTTTTGGCCACTATAGGTGTGGCAGGGTATACTCAGACATGAGTCCCTTTCTCACTGCTCCATCAGGATTCAAGCAAGCCGGGCCGAAGAAGGCTGAAATGCCAGAAACCGGTCCCCGGTAGCTTGTCTCCTTTCTGGTGAAGAATTGGCTTGGTAGTTTAGTCTGCCCTGTTCCCATGATGCACTGGGCCAGGGACAGACTGATTTGCATATAGCCAGGTTCTGAGCTGGGATGGGGCAGTGAGATAAATAACGGTGATGGATCAAGCCCTGATCTTTGGACTGGGTAAGAGTGGTCTGTTTAACTCAGACACTCTGTTCATCACCACCCCCTTTTCTAAATCGTTTTTGGCCACTATAGGTGTGGCAGGGTATACTCAGACATGAGTCCCTTTCTCACTGCTCCATCAGGATTCAAGCAAGCCGGGCCGAAGAAGGCTGAAATGCCAGAAACCGGTCCCCGGTAGCTTGTCTCCTTTCTGGTGAAGAATTGGCTTGGTAGTTTAGTCTGCCCTGTTCCCATGATGCACTGGGCCAGGGACAGACTGATTTGCATATAGCCAGGTTCTGAGCTGGGATGGGGCAGTGAGATAAATAATGGTGATGGATCAAGCCCTGATCTTTGGACTGGGTAAGAGTGGTCTGTTTAACTCAGACACTCTGTTCATCACCACCCCCTTTTCTAAATCGTTGGATGTAGATACGTGCATGTGCATGTCATACTGTCCACTAACGTTATCCTCTTGTCTCCCATCATGGTAGGTGAAGCTGCACCTTCGCAAGGCCGTGTGGAGAAGCATAGCACGTGATGTACGGGCAGTGGGGGTGTGCAATAGACGATATACACACTGCCACAAACGCTGGGACGACATTTCCAGGCGGAGCAAGAATGTAGCGGAGATGACACTGGGGATGATTCCAAGAACGCCACGTCTGGTCCGACGCTCCATGACCCCTCTCATGCACCGTATCATTGCTGTGACGCATCCTGACCTGTCCGACCGGCTGAGTGTGGATCAACAGCAAACTAGTGGTAAGCAGACTGTCTGTGTATGTTACTTGGGAGTGCAATGCATGTATTGGTGCTCAGACACAGTAGTGACTTCCGTGGTGCGTATGTATCGCAGCAATGCCATGTTGGTGCCATTGGCGGAGTGTAATTTAACATCCAGGTCTGGCATGTGGACACGCCACTTGCTTAGTAGTTGAGTGTTGAAGCACATGCCGTAGAGGTCTGTGGCCCCATGGGAAGACATGTGTGCAGATCTACATGCTCCTGCCCTGTCCGCATGCTGTACATGTTTCACGGCCACCACCGGTTATTTCATGTGAGGATGACTGGTAGGGGTGGGCCGTGTGCAGGATGGGGGCTAGATGTTCTTTGTCAGCAATGGAATTAGGGATTACTTGTCCTTCTGTACGTGAGTGTGCCCATGACTTACACCTCTTTTCTGTGCATTTCAGCTTTGGCAGAGGGCACTCAGCCACAGACGGCGGAGATGAGTGGTGGCAATGCATCCGGATCAGACTTCACGCACACGCAGACTGACACAGAAGAGGGCAGCCCCGGAGAGGGGGACAGGACCGTCCCTGAGGACTCGCATGTCGAGACACCATCGTCCTCATCTTCTGACAGTGTTGGTGAGTCAGCACTGTTGTCACAGACTGGGAGTGGGCAATGAACACCTTCGGTCGGGACACAGCACACAGGGCCCACACTGCCTCCAACTGCACCATGTACTTTTAGTGCACGCAGGAGTAGGGGGAGCAGAGTGGCGTTCGGTGCAGGCGCCGCTGCCCCTGCCCCGGTGACCCAAAATGCACTTTGTGCTGAGGCTGTTGATCTGCTGCGACAGCTGTGTGCGGGGCAGACCAATATGATCAATGCATTCCAAGACCACGATAGGAAGTTGGGGCAGGTGGTGGCATTCATGAAAGGGATGCATGGCGATGTTGCTGGTCTACACAGGACAGTTCAGTCATTGGCAAGCAGTGTGTCGTCTGCCATTGTACAGTCGCATGGACAGGGTGCTACTTCTGTTCCCCCATCTACACCACTGGATGTCTCAGGGGGGAGTGAATATTCTGACCAGGGCTCTAATACAGGTTATTGCACTAGAAGCAGCCACAGACAGCACGTCAGGGCACGGAGGGCACAGACACCATCCCCTAGGTCAGCAAAATCTGTTCACAAAGACAACGTCAGATACACTGGAGTTCACACACAGGATCCACAAGTGGTGTTGGGGGAAATGCCTTCACATGCTACACAGGCATCCCACACAAAAGGTACTCCCAAGGCAAGGGATACTCCCAAGTCCATGGACACTCCCTCGGACAAGGACAGTCCAAAGACAAAGACACCTCTAAAGAGCAGAGACACTCCCAAGGACAGGAACACTACTAAGGAAGGGGCCACTCCCAAGGGCAGGGACAAGGACAGTCCAAAGACAAAGGCACCTTTAAAGAGCAGGGACACTCCCAAGGACAGGGACACTACTAAGGAAGGGGCCACTCCCAAGGGCAGGGACAAGGACAGTCAAAAGACAAAGGCACCTCAAAAGAGCAGGGACACTCCCAAGGACAGGGACACTACTAAGGAAGGGGCCACTCCCAAGGGCAGGGACAAGAACAGTCAAAAGACAAAGGCACCTCAAAAGAGCAGGGACACTCCAAAGGACAGGGACACTACTAAGGAAGGGGCCACTCCCAAGGGCAGGGACAAGGACAGTCCAAAGACAAAGGCACCTCGAAGAGCAGGGACACTCCCAAGGACAGGCACACAACAGAGGAACGGCCATCTCCCAAGGGCAGGGACACACACAGGGAGAAGGTGTCTTCTGGAGACAGGTACACCACAGACGACAAGTCTGCTGCCAGGAACAGGGCACCGTCCAGGGAACAGGGAAAGTCCAGAGACAACACTCCTCCTACGGACAAGGCACATCCAAGGGACAAGGCTTCTCCCATAAACACTGACGCAATCAAGAACAGGCATACATCACCCCTGGCTGCCCTGAGGCTGATGTTGTTGAAGGAACGGAAAACAGATGTCTCCGCGGCGGAGTACCCCCATACCTCCACTCCCATCCTGGCCCGTCAGAAGCTGAGGAAGGAGTCCCCTGTTGCTGCATCCCCCATTACACATGATGCTGAGTGCAGGCGGCGGGCACACAGCAAACGACAAGCAGGGTCCAGCACGTCCCCAGAGAGCAGAGCCCCAGCAGCAGATGTTCCACCTTTGGTGGGTGATGTTTCATTGGAGTCCGCACCACTTGCCAGTCCTGTCATGTCCAGGGTGCCCTCACATATACCAAAGAAACGTAGACACACACCATTGACACCGGACCACACCGATGTGGCTCAAGTACAGCTATCCCCAGCTTCCAGAGCCACCCTGCCACCTGGCCCATACAGCCCTGTGGCTCATCAATCCGGTGTTCTCAGTGGCGCATCAGAGGTTCACTCTCAGTTGTCATATAGTGGCACTGTGTCTGTTGTCTGCTGTCATGCATCATGTTGTGGCACTGTCTCAGTTGTGCCCTCTCCTGTTTCTGGTGCTGGCAGTGTGTCTGGGTCGATGGCACATGTGTCGGTCACTAGAGCTGTGGCTGTGTCTCACACTCCTGGTTCTGGTGCTGGCAGTGTGTCTGGGTCTATTGCTCATGTGTCAGTCACTAGAGCTGTGGCTGTGTCACACACTCCTATGTCTGGTGCTGGCAGTGTGTCTGGGTCTATGGCTCATGTGTCAGTCACTAGAGTTGTGGCTGTGTCGCACACTCCTATGTCTGGTGCTGGCAGTGTGCCTGGTTCTATGGCTCATGTGTCAGTCACTAGAGCTGTGGCTGTGTCGCACACTCCTATGTCTGGTGCTGGCAGTGTGTCTGGGTCTATGGCTCATGTGTCAGTCACTACATCTGTGGCTGTGTATCACACTCCTGGTTCTGGTGCTGGCAGTGTGTCTGGGTCTATGGCTCATGTGTCAGTCACTAGGGCTGTGGCTGTGTCTCACACTCCAGTTTCTGGTGCTACCAGTGTGTCAGGGGCAGGTACTTCAGGCAGTCCAAGTGCTCCGTGATGTGCGGTGTGTTTCCCTTCACTCACATCTATTTGGAGTTGGTGTGTATATTGTCCATGTAAAAGACATTAGCATTGTTCTTGTCCTTGTGTGGGGTACCTTGCACCACGTACTTGTGCTGCCTCTGATGTACCTGTTGGATGCCATGGACTGTTGATGCACTTAGCCCCTCTCATGTGCTGCCTCTGATGTACCTGTTCGATGCCATGGACTGTTGATGCACTTAGCCCCTCTCATGTGCTGCCTCTGATGTACCTATTCGATCCCATGGACTGTTGATGCACTTAGCCCCTCTCATGTGCTGCCTCTGATGTACCTGTTTGATGCCATGGACTGTTGATGATCTGTGCCCCTCTCATGTGCTGCCTCTGATGTACCTGCTCTGTTGGCCACAATGCCCTGTTGCTGTTCTGATAATTCGGTCTACCCTCTCATGTGCTGCCTCTGAGGTACCTGTTCTGGTGATCACAATGCCCATGCTCAAGCATACTCTGTGACTATACCCCTATTATGTGTAATAAAGCAAGTCAATCATGTGTCGTGGTTTGTCATAGTCATTCCTGTTGTGTACTCCAGTTGTGGAATTGTATTTGCGACAAATCAGTGGTTTCTCAAACATGACACTCCCCCTCCCAACAACACGACCCTGCCATGTACTCTCCTTCAGACAGCGAATGGTTTGTAGCGTACCTGGGTCATCGTCGATAGTGGGCCATGACTTGCAGTTGGTGGATCACGAAGAGTATCGGGAAAGCGTGTAGTGCTGGGTCCATGACGGCGAGCAGCTTGTGGTGGGTACCTCTGCTATGTACGGTATCTTTGCTGTGGGGAATCCGCCGTGTTCAGGCAGGTTGTTTTCCCGCAGCGGTTTTATGTGTATTTTCCGCCATCTTGATTTGGGGGACGGTCGTTGATGTCAGTCCGTACGGCGGAGTCTCTGGATTGGTTACGTCCGCCGCGTGGTCGGGTGTAGTTGGGCGGCGGTGCGTGCTCTTCCGTCGCGGACGGAATTTTGACACTCTTTCCTATCCTGATATGGCGGACGAAGTGACCGCGGCAGGCGGACACAGAAACGCCTTTTTCCGCATACTCCAGGGCTGCGGTCGCACTTCCGTCCGCCATCATAATGAGCCCCTTAGAGTTGAATCTCCACAATCAAGCGGAACCTTTGCTCTCAGGGTGGAGGAAGTAATAACATACACTTGCGGACAATTAATACCTCCTGCAACCTCTGCACTACAAACTACATAAAAGCAGCACACATTCAAGGCTCTGCTTGTTCCATACCTTGAAACCATGCTACAACTGTAAATGAAGAGGAACTACACCAAAGAAGAGGCACAATGCATTGTGTCACATGTAGTGAGAAACCACAAGACGTTGCATGGTCTACCACAATACAACAGCAGTGCAACACAGAATGTAACCCTATGGCAGCAATTATCGACTGCAGTCCATCGTGCACATAAAAAAGAACTGTCAGGTTGAGAAGAGGTGGGCGAAGGAGAGGTTCTCCAAGATAGAAGTGACCAGAGCTCTCCCTGGTGGACAAACAGGACCATGTCTCCGTCTCATCGTACTTGAGAGAGACATCCTCTCCACCATTCACCCCCAGCTACTGTAGGGGCTGCCAGTGGCAGATGATCTCATTGTGATGCTAGGTAAAATGTGATGATTTAAACCATGACTTAAAATGATAAATGTGTACAATACAATACAAATGTGACTATGGAAGTCACTTCAAATTTGTGTAAATAATCATGATGTGTAGACTCTCATGTGTCTCATTTTGTCTGCTGTATTACCCAGTCCTTTATGGTGGAAATGGTAACTTTCAGTTTCTCATCCACAAACAGTGGCCAATCACTGCTGGTGATTTCATTTTATACTAGTAAACGGCACTACAAAATGTGCCTGATAGTTACCATCACTTTTGTCTTGAAAATGCCATTAAGTAAATATGTGAAACGTTTAACATATTTATCATTTCTTGGTATTGTCTGGTAACTTTTCCTTTTTCTTGCCATATGCAGCCAGAGTACATTCACCCACCGGAGCATATGTCCCTGCACTTGCAGGGAGGCAACATCATGGGGCATTTCGACCTGTACCACCAGCATAAACTTGCATGTGATTATACCCATAAGAGAGTCCCATCTACTAAATGGTGATCATAGAACCCATAGATATTTTACAATCTTAAACATGTTTACTGAGCAAGGAAATGTGGTTCCTTACACATGTTTACGAGAATGAAAACTGACTACACACATATCATTTTAGACCATGTGACGTTGGCCAGAAAGTCACAGTACGCAGTGATCTCTGCTCCACATACGGGTGTGACATCTGGTCAGGCACCACACACTAGGCGGATGGTAGACCCTGATAAGTACATGTAACAATGCTCTCAAAAAATGCTCATGCTCGTAAAAAAATTGATGAAATGTCTGCAGTATGTGGTGTGTGTATAATATCCCTGTTGTCACTCATCTCCATATGCCCAGATATGTCTCATAAGGGTGTCCTGCTTCATAAAATGTTGGCTAATGGAAGGATGACTCTAAATGTATGTTAAGTGAATACAGTAAGTACCAAATGGCTTATATTGTCTCTTCTAAACAGGAGTTGACACAACTGGGTTAAAAGACCATAACATGGATACTCGCAAACAATTTTCCATTGCCCAAACTGTATATTCATTGATGTGGCTGAGGGCCCCACTGATGAGTTGGGGAAGCGGGGGTGCTGGTAAGGTGGCTGTAGAGGAAGCAAAGCATATACATCTGGTGGCTGAACTGAATAACTTGACACCAGTAAACCTGGGATTAATCCAAGTTTATCCATTTGACCAAATTGTGTGATCCTAGCCAAATGTTCCTTTTCACTGTCCCTCTTCATTCTTCATAATCACATATAAGTGAATCTTGAAATACATGACTTAAGGATGTGGGCTGTGAAAACCCTTCTCCAGTGTTAGTTACAAAATCTAAGGGAAAGTATTGGATAGCGGAGAGGTAAAAATTAAGATTTCCCCTCCTGTGAGTGCAACAGTAGGAAAAGTGCTGGATAGCAAAGGGGTGATAATTACTATTCCCACTCCAGTTAGTGCAACGGTAGGGAAAGTATTGAATGGCGGAGGGCTAAAAATTACTTTTCCCACTCCAGTGAGTGAAACAGTAGGGAAAGTGCTGGATAGCGTAAGGGTAAAAATTACTATTTACACTCCAGTGAGTGCAACAGTAGGGAAAGTGCTGAATAGAGGAAGGGTAAACATTACTATTCCCACTTCAAAGAGTGCAACAGTAGGGAAAGTGATGGATATTGGAGGGGTAAACGTTACTATTTCCACCCAGTGAGTCCAACAGTAGGGAAAGTATTGGATAGCGGAGGGGTAAAAATTACTATTCCAACTCCAATGAGTGCATCAGTAGGGAAAGTTCTGGATAGCGGAAGGGTAAGAATTACTATTCCCACTCCAGTGAGTGCAACAGTAGGGAAACTATTGGATTGCAGAGGGGTATAAATGACTATTCCCACTCCAATGAGTGCAACAGTAGAGTAAATGTTGGATAGCAGAGGGGAAAAAATTACTATACCCACTCCAGTGAGTGCAACAGTAGGGAAAGTATTGGATAGCAGAAAAACAACAATTCCTAATAGCATTTAAACAATGAAAAAAAATTACATCATCTTAAAAATAAATAAACAATATTTTAAAAATATACAATTAAATATATCAAACATATAAAAAACACAAATTAGAATGTTAATTACATATAACAAAAACCTACAAATAGGATATAAAAATACATGTATGAACAATATTCATTTTAAAGGAAGTAATATTCACAAACAAATTATTTAAAACATAATTGTATTTATTTTATTTCCTACCCTATAACACCACACCATTAAAAAAGACATCAACCTTTTTATTGAATTTCCATAATTAACATAAATAATATGGAATTTAGAATATATTATTAATACAAAACATAATAAACAGTCATTGAGTACACATACTTTAACACTATAATATCCACAGCACACACCTAAAATTAATTACACAATTATAATTATTAAATACTAATTAATTGATTTAAATTAATTACCAAATGATTAATAATTCATAAATACAAAATAAATTCCTTCCCACTCTTCACACCATTTATATCTATAAACACCACAACACACTCATAAAATTAATTACACAATTACCATAATAAATTACTAATTATTTAATTTAAATTACTTAACAACTAATTATTAATTCATCAATAAAAAATAATTTACTTCCCATGCTTCACACCATTTAAACCTAAAAACACCACAAAACACACCTACAATTAATTACAAAATTGCCATAATTAATTCATTCAAATTAATGAACAACTAATTATGAAATAATTATTAATAAATTAATTTACACTTTTAACACTATAACATCACAATTAAACAAAAATTAATAAATACAAATTATTCAATACATTTTATATAATTAAATCACTTCCCACCCTATTCCCCTATAAACCCACAACCCACTACAGAAGTAAAAATGCAAATTTCAAATAAATAAAATTAATAACCACTATAAATAATCAATACATTTTATATAAATAAATTACTACCTACCCTATTCGCCTATAAACCCACAACCCACTACGGAACTAAAAACGCAAAATTAAAATAAAAAAATTAATAACTACTACAATTTTAAAACATATAATAAAAATACCAACAATTCTTATACAAAAAACAAACGTCACACACATATAAATACATAATATTAATACAAAAATCGATATTTTGAACGAACAGTATTTTTACAAACGATATTAAACACTTTGATATTTTTTAAATCAATATTACTTACCTAAAATCAATATTCCTGACCATGAGGATTTTACTTTCGATATTCCTGACCCATGATATTTTTACCACGATATTTGTGCAATTCCATATTCCTTCTCAGCACCCCAGTGCTGCTGAAGACCAAGAGGCAGTATGTAAAGGTCAGGAGGGCCCCAGGCAGTTCCCACATTGATGATCTCTGGTCTATAACTATGACATATCAATGTTAAATCATTACCATCATTCTTTGTATTAAAATATTGATATGGATGTCACATTACAGCTTCTGTCAGGTCTTCCTCAGTGATATAGACAACACCATCAAGGGTTTTGGGAGCTATCATGAATGCAGCAGTCAGACTCATTAACATCTGTCCATCAGGTAAGTTTGTCACATTGTGCTGAAAACTATTGGTTCCCAAACTGTGCACCATAACCAAATCCTTGTGAAGGGACATTAGCAGATATTGCCACTTTAATATAGCATCTGAAAGTGGTGTATAATATGTTCCCAACATAATCCAGAGTAAATTGTGCATGCCTATATATGAATCATGCTGATTATTAACTGTGGTGTCACTTCCTTCTGAAGCTGCTGGATCGAGGACCACATCTTCTGCAACACACCCAAGGAGTCAAGGTCAGTAGCGGACATCAAGGGTCAAGTCAAGTCAAGTCAAGAGATTTATATAGCGCGCTACATACCCATAGGGTCTCAAGGCGCTTGAGGAAGGGTGGGGAATTACTTGTCGAATATCCAAGTTTTAAGTTGCTTTCTGAATGCAAGGTGGTTCTGAGTAAGGCGAAGGTGAGTGGGAAGTGAGTTCCAGGTTTTAGCTGCCAGGTAGGAGAAGGATCTACCTCCCATGGTGGTTTTGTTGATGCGAGGTACAGTGGCAAGGGCTTGGTTGGAGGATCGTAGCTGACGGGAGGGGGTGTAGAAGGACAGTCGTGTGTTGAGGCATTCGGGTCCAAGTTCGTAAAGTGCTTTGTGTGCGTGGGTTAGGAGGTGGAAAGTAATCCTCTTATTTACGGGGAGCCAGTGGAGGTTTTTCAGGTGACCAGAGATGTGTTCTTTACGCGGGATGTCTAGTATGAGCCTGGCTGAAGCGTTCTGGATGCGTTGGAGTTTTTTCTGGAGTTTTGCGGTTGTACCGGCGTATAGGGTGTTTCCGTAGTCCAGGCGGCTCGTGACCAGTGCGTGGGTGACCGTTTTTCTAGTTTCGGTGGGGATCCAGCGAAATGTTTTTTTGAGCATGCGAAGAATGTTGAAGCAAGATGATGAAACGGCGTTGACTTGTCTGGTCATCGAGAGTGAGGAGTCCAGGATGACGCCCAGGTTCCGTGCGTGGTCTGTCGGGATGGGTGCTTTTCCAAGGGCCTCTGGCCACCAAGAGTCATCCCAGGCGGAGGGGGAGGTGCCTAAGATGAGGACTTCTGTTTTGTCTGAGTTCAGTTTCAGACGGCTGTGCTTCATCCACTCGGCTACTTCTTTCATTCCTTCGTGTAAGTTGGTTTTGGCGGTGTTAGGGTCTTTGATGAGTGAGAGGATCAGTTGAGTGTCGTCAGCGTAGGAGATGATGTTGAGATTGTGTTGGCGAGCGATGGCCGCAAGGGGGCTCATGTATACGTTGAAGAGGGTGGGGCTGAGAGACGATCCTTGTGGCACGCCGCAGATGACTTCAGAGGCCTCTGACTTGAATGGTGGGAGGCGGACTCTCTGGGTTCTTCCGGTGAGGAACGAGGTGATCCATTCCAGTGCTTTTCCTTGTATTCCGACGTTTCTGAGGCGCTGTAGAAGGGTGCTATGACAGACTGTGTCGAATGCAGCGGAGAGGTCGAGGAGGATGAGGGCGACTGTGTCTCCATTGTCCAGTAGAGTTCGAATGTTGTCTGTTGCTGCGATAAGTGCGGTCTCAGTGCTGTGTTTGGCTCGGAAGCCGGACTGTGAGGGGTCGAGGGATTTGTTTGTTTCGAGGAAGGTGGCGAGCTGGTTGTTGACAGCTTTCTCGATGACTTTGGCCGGGAATGGAAGAAGCGAGATGGGGCGGTAGTTTTTGAGTTCGGTGGGGTCAGCTGTGGGTTTTTTCAGAAGGGCGCTGAGTTCTGCATGTTTCCAGCTTTCCGGGAAGGTGGCGGAGTTGAGGGAGCAGTTGATGACATCTCTGAGGTGTGGTGCTATGATGGAGTCTGCTTTGTTGAAGATGTGGTGAGGGCATGGGTCAGTTGGGGATCCTGAGTGGATGGAGCTCATCAGGCGGATGGTGTCTTCAGTGGAGATTGGGTTCCAGTCGTTAAGGATGTTCAAGGGGGGTGAAGGTCCTGCAGAAGGTTGGGAGGGTTGGTCTCCGGGTCGTGATATAGTGTGACTTGTCATATGTAGCTGTACACTAACCAGGTCAAATGTGGAACATCAGTTGGTGCAAAGATTGTTAGACACAACCCTCGCACTGTACCACATGACGTAACAAGGCAAATACTTAATCTGTTGCAAACTCAGTCTTACGGATGCTGAGAATGATGAGTCACTGGAGGAAGCTGGACCATCGAGCAGTAGAGGGGGATGGGGAAGGCACTCCTCCTCCAAGCTGCTATATCACCTGGCAGAAATTCAAAAGAGGACGAAGTAGAGGAGGATGAAGACGATCTAGTGCTGCTTGCAGAGGATGATGAGTCTGATCCCCTGGCCTCCATTGTTTTCCCACTGGGCAAAACAAGTAAGCCCACACCAGCTACGTTCAGCATAGTGCCTCTCATTCAACCTCCAAGGATTGCCCAATCCCAGCAGTCAGCCAACCAGCCACAGCTTTCACCTATCTCAACACAACCATCAACTCCTCACAGCCCTCACGTCCAGGTCAGACGTGTTGGATTCCCTTGGAGGAGATAACAGTGCCTCCCAGGCCTTCTCTCAAGTATCTGAGGAATCTTATACCCCAGGTGCAGAGCAGGTGTCCCCTAGGCATCAATTTCCTTCCCGCAGCTTCCCACCTGCCCCCCTGCTGGTAGACCTGATGGTCGTATCAGAGACTGTCCCATGCATAGGGGGCTGGCAGATTGTAATAGATCAGGATTTCTGACCCCGTCCAGGTTTTCACTTTGAATTCTGGGACTTGTAGTCTTTTTCGATCCATAGTAAATCTGAACTACAAGTCCCAGTTTCCACTAAATAACTACCTGGCCTGGTTTGGCACATCAGGCATGGAGCTGGAAAAAAATTGGTACCTGTGAGCAAGGACTATCCATGTTGTTACACAGGTCCACTTACACCATGGTGTATATATTTGATAGACATATGGACTCACTGCCCCACAAATTACAACACACACAAATACAAGTAGCCTGATTCACAATGGGCCTCTGCCATCATGGTGGAGGGCCTGCAGTCATGGGGGAGTCTCCACACTTGGGGCAGAATCCCCAGAAAGAAAATTCACATTGCGGAAATTCCGACCTGAGTGCAGAGATTCGTCGATAACTGCTGGGGCCCCTATTATTATACTTTCCAGGAAGGTCTCACACATGCACTGACATTTAATCCCCTAAGGCAAAGGAGTCCTTTGAGGCATTGTCTACACTAATCAATGCAAGAGCACCTAATGTATTGCATGACCAATCTTTTGACTCTTGACAAAAGCTGTTGTATGGCTTACAAAGTAGTGATGGAATTTTTTGACAGAGTGTTAAATGTCCAACAATCATCATTGACAACAGACTCCAAACCACATAAAGGCCGTAACACAACAGGTTGCTCAGGAGAAAAAAGTGTCAATCAGCTGATCACACACCATCATACCCTGCCCTTTGTTCAATGGCTTGGTTGCCTGGATTCGGACCTAGGTTAGGGTCCACAGGTTTTTGTAAGCCACGATTAGTTGCTATTTTTTGGAAGACACAACAGACTACTATTATCTTGCACACAACTTCAGGGGAGTACAGGAGCACCCCCCGTACAGTCAAGACATCTGAATTGTGACTTCAGGAAACCAAAAGTACACTCTACGATGGCTTTTGTATGTATGTGTGCCCTATTGTACCTACGCGAAGTTACAGTGGTTGCAGATCTAGGTGTGTGAGGAGATGAGGGAAGAGTGCATATGCAGCATCACCTGAGGAAGAAAATTTGCAAATATTTGTACATCTCTCTTGCATCTGTACTGTACATTATGTATGAAATGGTACCTCCAGTGTCTGTTGGGGCCATGTATGTTAAATAACGATTTGTTTTTCATAATGGTTATGTGTATTAAACAAACAATTATAGATATCAATCTTGTGTGGTGTTTAGTACTTACCCAGAAGCCATATTCTATCAAAATCTCTGCTGCACTCCTCCAGGCACGAGCCGACCTGCAGAATACGTAGCTGTCATTTGTATGGCCTGGGATCACAGCATACACATCAATAAAGCTACAACTTGCATTATACACACCCTGCACATTGGTAGAGTGCCACTGGTGCCTGTTGCAGAAGAAGTGCACATTGTGGCGAGGTCATTTAAGAGCCACATGGGTACAATCAATTGCAACTACCACACGTGGGAAGTGGGAAAAGAAGTAGAAATTCCTAGCTACCCTTTGCCTTCCTGCCAGTGTATGCAGCATATATATATGGAGATGAGCTCTCCGGTAGCAGCAGCTCTGTATCTGAAGCAAGCATTGGGATTGGCATTCCTGAGTGATGCCCACGAAGTCACCAGACACCCTCTGGAAATAAATGGAGAGCTGCTATGATCTTGACATAGGCTGGGATGGCTTGGGAGCGGCAGGTCTCAGAGTTGAAATTCTGCTCCCACTCACACACTGTTAGAAATAGGGTTTACAGCTGGCTAGGGTGTGCACCTAAGCCAGGCAGAACCCACCATTATAGTCAGGATTAGGGAGTTACACACCCAAGATAACCTCTGCTCACCCCCTTGGCAGCCTGGCAGAGCAGCCAGGCTTATAAAACATTTCCACAACACACACACAAACACCAGTGACACACTAAATACACCACAAAAGAGACTCAACACCAGATACCTCTTATATTGTATCTAAACACATAGACCACAATCACATAAATTACAATAACTTCGCCTACTAGGCAATGGTCATGATCATGACAGTTAGAGCATTACAGTAAATACCTTTAGGTTGCGTATGTCACAAAACCGATCCACTGCATATAGTAGATAGATCCTGCAAAATGGGGCTTGGTACTCTGTTTTACAAAGGGAGTAAACCAACCTTTCTCCCAATCATCAAGCACTACAATGTAGTTGAGGAGAATACCAGAATAACCACATTCACATGCTCCTTCTCCAGTGAACCTTGGGCACAGTGTTCCTGTGCTCAGATTACCCCATATGTTGTTGGGCCGTCTGCCCGTCTCCTACAGCTAGTGCGACCATTGGGAGAAGGAAAAGGTCGGGTAGCACATCCGTCATGGATTCCTTCCTGCCTGGCTAAATGAGGCAAAAAGGACCAAATGAGACAACAATACAGGGAGGGAGCAGAATTCATGCAGCCTCTGTCCTGTCGCCAGACGGGACCAACAAATGGTTCACGGGCGTCCTTTAATTTCTCAATGAGGCGCGAGAAGCCTTCTCGTTGATTGGTGTGCTTGAGATTGAGGCACGACGAGCGTGCTCCAGCATCTGCTTGAATATGCTGGGAGACTCAAGACCTGGATGTCGTGCCGAAGATGCTTCCCCTTCTGGGTGCTGCTGGGACCTTGGCAGCTCCGCTACATGTTGCCGGGCAATGCGGGAGACTTCAGGCCGCATGACAGTTGCCAGGCAGGGCTTGGGTACTCCTTTGTGCTGCTCAGCTGGCAAATGGCCTTGCCTTGGATTTAAAGAACTCTCTCATCCCAGGGGGACCTCAAGACATGGCATGGCAGTGCCTCTGCTTTTGAATGCAGCGGTTGGAGGGGTTGAACCGGACCAGCAATTTGGCTAAGAAGGTTTTCATAAGAAAAGCGTAAGGACGACTGTCTGTCCCTGAGTCTTCCAAAAACAGGAGTCAAGCACAAACAAGCACTTGGAGATGCACAGCAGGGCAAAAAGAGTGAACCAAAGCACGAAGGGGAGACAGAGCTAGACCGAACACAGGACTCACCAGGCGCAGTTATATAGAGGGGTAAAGTGATTGAAAGGCAGAGGACTTCAGGCATTAAAATTGCCTTCAACACTTTAATGAAGCTAGGAAGACTCCAGTCCGTCACTACAGTACAATATGATATAGAATACGCCTTTAATCTTGATTCTGGAGTTATAACGAAGCACAGGGTTTTTCGAGCTTGGGGAGCAGTGGTTACTGGAAGCAGGCGTGAATTTTCATGTCCGTGCGGTGAACACAGATTTTTTTAGTTTAGTAGCGTGGAGATTTTCCCTAACGAAGGGTGAAGTTTTACACCCGAAATGCATTGGGAGGGATTTAAGTTTTGGATTTTCATGAACTCCTTGGAAACCATTGTTAAATAAACAAGAAGCACGAAGAGAAAAACTTGTTGACGTCATTATATCTTCTGCGAAAATCTGAAAGGATTACATTTGTCCACAATGAAAAAATGTGCATGCAATTTGAATTAATGAATCAATGTACTTTTGGTTTCACATTTATTTAACACTCAGTTGAGTGCATTAAGGTTGTGCGCGTTCTGTCTAAGACTGCCATTCCTAGTTTTTTTGCTTCAATTTTGAAAAGGTGGTTGGGTAGAACCACCTCAAAAGGTGCACACCTGCATTGAAAAGTTTGGGTTCTGGTGAGACATTTTGTTTATGATTTAGAATTAGAGTGCATCACAGCAGTTTTCAAGCAAGAAAATCACTTTCTAAAAGTGTCATTTTCAAATATAATTTAAAAAACACCTTTACGAAATTCTGAGTTCAGAGAGCCTAAACTCCATTACTCTACCATGTCCCAATGGCAAGATACACTTGTAAGATGTCACAAGCCAGCTCACTTTTTAACCTATGGGACAGACAGCCTTTCAATAGTGAAAAATATAACACACAGTATTTCACTATCAGGACAAGTAAAACACATCAGCACATGTCCTACCTTTCAAATACACTGCAACCTGCCCATGGGTGCACATTGGGCTTGCCTGAGGGTTGCCTTACATGTAAAAAAAGAGATGGTTAGGGCCTGGCTAGTGAGCGTCTTTGCCAGGTCAACCTAGCAGTTTAAAACTGCGCACGCAGACACTGCAGTGGCAAGTCTGAGACACATTTACATTATTGGCAATTGAGGCCTGAGTTTAATTTAACATTGTAGAGATGGCCTAAAAAGGAATATGTTTAAATAAAAATTGAGGTACTGTCTTAGTGCTTCAGCAAATCAAAGTTTTACATTCAATGCAATGTCATTTTAAGGCTGTTTGAATGGTACGCTAATCATTCCTCCATCTACAGCATAGGTAAGGGAGGATGTAGTGTTAAATATAGGCGCTCGACTGTGGAATAAAATAGCTCAATAGTCAGGGCTGATTCCTAGTCATTATTGAGTCTTCCACTCATGCATATTCACTGAGCAACATGTCAATAACAAGGAACAACAGTGACAACTTGTTTGGCACACAGCTCTAAGTTATTGCTCATGTAACTCACGTTTTGTATTTCCTTAAAGTATGAGGAGTGGCTGGGGAAGCTCTGACAGACCTTTGGAGAACCGTGACTAACCTGATCTGGGGGCGCCTGACATCCAGACAGGCTTCTCTGAACTATAGGAGTAGGATGGGTGGGTCTTCTAGTTTGCCCACCCCTCCTTTGCCCTCCCTGCACAGTCTTGGCACATGTGAGAAAGCCCGTGCAGATGATTTGTCAATACACCCTTTTGAATGGGCCAAAAAGAGGCATGGGGCATGTAAGGATGGGCCCTGTTCTGTGGTGTGCAAGTTGATCTTTGGTGGGGGCTTCGCTCTGGGATTACACCAGCTGCTCCCCCCCCGCCTGCTGCAAGGAACTGCAGGACTACATGTCCCATCAGCCCAGCCCTTCACTCAGCGCTCGGAACACCTGAGGCTCGTCAGCTGCTGTACTTAACATCTCGCAGCACCAGCTGCCGCGGGTGCCACTTCGCTAAAAGCAACTCACCAAGGGGTGTTGTCAGTGCTATCTTCTGCTGGGCCCTGTTCTGTGGTGTGAAAGTTGATCTTTGGTGGGGGCTTTGCAGTGGGATAACGCTAGCTGCTCCTCCCCCCCCGCCTGCCGCCAGGAACTGCAGGACTACGTGTCCCATCAGCCCAGTGCTTCACTCAGCGCTCGGAACACCTGAGGCTCGTCAGCTGCTGTACTTAACATCTCGCAGTACCCGCTGCCGCGGGTGCTGCTTCGCTAAAAGGAACTCACCAAGGGGTGTTGCCGGTGCTATCTTCTGCTGGGCCCTGTTCTGTGGTGTGCAAGTTGATCTTTGGTGGGGGCTTCTCTGTGGGGAGCCCCCCCGCCTGCTGCGATGAACTGCAGGACTACGTGTCCCATCAGCCCAGCGCTTCACTCAGCGCTCAGAACACCTGAGGTTCGTCAGCTGCTGTGCTTAACATCTCGCAGCACCCACTGCCGTGGGTGCCGCTTCGCTAAAAGAAGCTCACCAAGGGGTGTTGCCGGTGCTATCTTCTGCTGGGCCCTGTTCTGTGGTGTGCAAGTTGATCTTTGATGTGGGCTTCGCTGTGGGATAACGCCAGCTACTCCCCGCCCCCGCCTGCCACGAGGAACTGCAGGACGACGTGTCCCATCAGCCCAGTGCTTCACTCAGCTCTCGGAACACCTGAGGCTCGTCAGGCCCCTCCCACCTGTTGGTATTTAACTGTCTTACTTGGCCGCCACGTGGGACGCATGCGGGGGCACGCCGAGCGAAGCCCGGGCCAAGGGTGGGCGGGTCTGAGCGCGTCCGAGACTGTTGAGGCTGGGCTGGGCCAGTGCTCTTGGTTTTTCCTATTTTTTCCATAGAGTCATCACCCAGGTAACATTGAAAGACTATTAAGGGCCACCCTCTGGGTAAGGTCTTATTGAACTTTTCGCTCTGGATTAGATGGGGAACAGCCATGACAATGCAGGGATTACCCCGCAATGCCATTACAACGCAGGGATTACATCGAAAGTCGTTACAACGACTTTCGCTGGAGGGCGCTGTTGGATAGGGAATAGTTAAATTTTCTATCCAACACCTTCCCTACTGTCAACATGGGCTGGAGTTGGAATAGAAAATTAAACTATTCCACTATTCAGCGCCCTCCAGCGAAAGTCATTGTAACGACTTTCGTTGTAATCCCCGCGTTGTAATGGCATGCAGGGTAAAAGCCTGTGTTGTAATGCCATACAACCAATTAGATTACTTAAGCGTTCGTGAGGCACCTTTTTACCTTTAATTGCATCATCTCTGTGCATATGGTTTATTTTCTCAATTTTTAGCATAATTGTGATTTTTCTTTTCAGCAATTTCCAAGCGGAAGGGAAATAAAACTTCTGTTGAGCACACAAATGTAACCATTGACACCTACCTTGTCAGGGCAGTAAGTGTAATCAACGATGAAATAGTCAGAGCGGATCGGCGACTTTCGCTGGATATAGGTAGCTTACCGGCAACGCCCCTAATACCCCTGCCAGAACCCCACATAGATAGCAGGGAGTCCAGTAGCTCAGGTGCCTTGTTATCTACTGGCTTAGTACAATCACCAACAATATCGGTGGATACTGCTAATACACCGACTCAAATGTCACCTACACCAATAGCCAGAAGGGGTTGCAGAAAGACCCAAATTAAACGGGGTCCAATTAATATTAGCAAGGGTGTTAAAACTATACCTGCACGCGCAACAAGTATAGATGAGCAACCGGGTAACAATAGCACAATGGTTCTAAATGACGCGCAGGTTGAGCAATTACTTGATATTTTTGCTGCTAAGATCGAAAGTTTTATTAAACCACTAAGTGAGAAATTAGACAATCGGAATAGAGTGGTCATAAGGTTAGGTGGAGAGATATCTATTCAAAGTGGATTATTAAAAACTTCAATGAAAGCCACGGAAGGCTGTAGGACAAAGAATGCCACCATGGAAATGATGGAGCAGGGTGAAGAGCAAAATGTTGTTCTAACCTATGAAGGTAACCTCCCATAATATATAACTTGACTAATATGCATGTGGTGAAAGTATTAATCAACATTACCGGGCTGCTTAAAAGCAGTAGCTGTAACAAGTGTGAGTTTGGAACAGAGTGAAGGAATAATAATGGGATTTACAGTTAAAGTTTACGTTGCACATTCAGTTGAGATTCTTCTCACCAGAAGCAAAACACAGCATTTAACAAACAACAGGTTGACACAATATGAAAAAGTTATTCTGGGATCAGATAACGTTTCAATCTCGAGATGTGTGAATTTAAATCCTTCCACATTGTTACCTGACACTACTGAAACAGAAGTCAGAGATGAGGTTGATCATGAATGAGTGGATGTATTAGAATATTGTACAAAACCAAGGCAGGATATTAAGGATGTCCTGTTGCCTGAAACAGATCTTGTTTTGTTTGTTGATGGTTCATGCTTAAGGACAGATGATGGTGTTCTGATTGCAGCATATTCAGTGTGCACTGTTGCAGATGTAATTGAAGCTTCCAGTCTCAAAGGAATTCGTTCAGCTCAAGTGGCAGAATTAATTGCTTTGATTTGTGCATGTGAATTGGGAAAAGATCAGAAAATTACTACAGTGACTGATAGTCAGTATGGTTATGGCGTAGTCCATGACTATGACCAGCTTTGGTCTCAAAGAGGTTATTTAACTTCTGCGGGATCTCCAATAAAAAATGCCCAGTTAATCAAAAGACTAATAGACGAATACAGCTACCAGAAAAGATTGCTGTGGTAAAATGCACACCCCACAGAAAAGGAGTGGACTATATAACTTTGGGAAATGCATGTGCTGATGCAATAGCAAAATTTTGCGCAAGACAAAATGTGTCTGTAAATCGGGAAAAAAATACTGAACACGTTTTGAACTCACTTTTGCTAATATCTGTAGTTGAAATTTGGCAAGGAGTAAAACAGTTACAAGATGAGGCAAGTGATGAGGAAAAAGACACATGACTAAAAGCAGGTTGCAGGCAAAGAGAGGAAGATGAGATCTGGGTTTACAAAGATGACAGACCAGTAATGCCAGACAGCATGATTTCTGACATGGCACGCATGTACCATGATCCAGGACATATCGGAAGAGACTCCATGATCAGATTGTTTAGGCAGACTTGGTACAAGCCAAAATTCAGAATAATTGCCGAGACTTTTTGCCAGACATGCCTCATATGCCAACAGATTAACCCAAACAGAAAAACTGTTGTAAGCATGGGAACCATAGGACGGGAGGGTGGTCCATTTACCAGAATACAGCTTGATTTCATTGAAATGCCACCTCGGAACAGACTCAGATATGTATTGATGATAGTCTGTTTGTTTTCAAGATGGGTGGAAGCATTTCCAACATGTCACAATGATTAAATTACTGTGGCAAAATTGCATTTGAGAGAACTCATACCAAGGTATGGTTTTCCAGTGTCGATTGAGACAGATCGCTGCACACATTTTGAAAACAGATTGCTAAAATTGATTTGTGAAGCATTAGGAATAAAGCAAAAATTGCATTGTGCCTATAGACCAGAAGCATCAGGTGTTGTTGAGCAAGTCAATGGTACAATAACGAACAGGCCGGCTAAGATGTGTTTAGCAACAGGAATGAAGTGGACAGATGCACTTCCACTTGTTTTAATGACTTTGAGAAGCACTCCAGACAGAAAAACAGGTTTGATCCCCCACAAAATTTTGATGGGAAGGGTCATGAGACAAGCATGTGTTCCAGTTGACAAACTACTGAGTATAAATGATAGCGTCATCATGGATTATTGCAAGAATTTATCTGACGTGGTGACTTCTGTGTTCCATCAGGTGGGAACTGAAGTACTTTCAAAAGAGAAAGAACAAGCTCATGATCTATTGCCAGGAGACTGGGTAAGGACAAAGGTTCATCGAAGAAGAAATTGCCTAGTACCAAGGTGGCAGAAGGCAAGACAGGTGATACTTCTCACAACAAATGCAATAAAGTGTAGGGATCTGAAAAGGTTGATTCATGCGAGTTATACCATATGTGTCCTTCCACCTGAAAATCCTGACGAGGAAGGTGATACAACAACTGATTCAGATTCAGAAGGAGAACCTGAAAGAAATCCAGATTCTGAAGATCGACAAGAAAGTCGAGATCTGGAAGATTCAAATGCGAATGAAGCATTGAATGAAGAAATTGAAGAAGTTGTGATACAAGATTCTGAAGAAGAAAATGATAATGATCTGCTAGATCAAGTAGCAGAAGAGCAAACTGAACAAGAAGTAATTCAAGATCAAGATCAGGAGAGTATTGAAAAGCAGATTAGAAACTTTGGAAGAAGGAACGAAAATTCTGAAACTGACTGGTAGACTGGAAGTAATCGAAGAAGAAGAAATTCCAAGTACCAGCTATAAGGATGCTGTTCCTAACAAAGTGAAAACTAAAGAGTAAAGAAGTAGTACCTGAATCTGATGAAGAATCTGATACAGAAAAGCTGATAATTGATGAATCAGCTGATAACACAGAAAGTGAAACAGATAACAGTGGAGATGAATCAAAAGTAAAAAGATCAAGGAAACGAGCTTGGAGAGTGGAATATAACTTGACAGAACCAAAAAGGAGGTTAACACGAAAAGGAGACAATTGGCCAAGTGAAAACGAAGGCCTAAAATTCAAATTGGTGAATAGAGCAAAAGAGCAAGTGAATGAGATTTCAGGTCAAAAGGAGGTAGACTTGAATAAGAAAAAGCAAACAGAGAAAATAATAGAAGTGATCAGTAATAGGCCAAAGAGAACAATAAAACCAAATCAGAAATACAAGTCACCTGAGTGGTCCTACATAGTGATCCCACCAGTGATAGAAAATAGTAGTAGTCAGATTAATTTGAATGATGATAGTGACAATGATTGATTTTCTTAGAAGTGACACAAGGTCGAAATAAATTGTGTTAGGAGACACAAGGTCGAAGAAATTGTGTTAGCTGAAAAACACGTTTGATGTATGACATAAGGTCGAAGAAAAGCTGTTATTAGGTAAAGTTTTCTGTTAAAAAAATTTAAAAAATAGGGGAGTATATTTAGTGATTTTTCGATTTTTCAATTTTTAATTTTTATTTTTTAGTAAAGATGCCTTCTTATAATAATAATTCGAGATGCTCAATTCTCAAAAGATGTTGCAAATTGTCTTTAATATGTGTAATCTTGATAATTTTAGTCTGGTTAATCTTAGCTGTCATTTTTCCTTTTGGAATAGATAACGAGATGTATAAAGCTAACATGACTAGTAAAGCTGTGGTCAATCATGACAAGATTGCTGACCCTAATAAGGTTATTGTACATAAACCAGACATTCATCAAGATAGATCTGTGGGAGATTTTTCTAGAAATACTTTTTCAAGACTTTTATCTGAATATGTTAAGGTGATGAATGCAAAAGATTGTTATGTATGTGTGAAATTACCAACTTCTGTGTCAGAGGGCATGACATATAATATGCTTCCTCTTACTTACGGGGTGACATGTAGTGTAATAGCTAGTTTATTTTATAAAACTGGACTTCTGGAATATTATTATTCAGACTTTGATGAGATTTGTGCAGATTTAAAAATTGTAGAAAGCTTGAATAAAGTGAAATATGCTAAACAGATGAGGGAATTTTTCTTAGTGACTAGTGAACTTACTTATGAGTAGTCTATTAAATATAATCTAACATGTAAATTGAGAACAGAACAGAAAACCTTTTTAAATATGGTGGAAGAGAGAAGAGCAATTTATAAGCGGAATGAGAAGACAAAACAGACAAAGTCTAAATTTTGGCAGTTGGAAGATGAAAAGCTAAATGGTAGAAATGTAAATGTGGCAATTCACATAGATAAACCTGTTAGTGGAAAACTTTGTATAAGAAGAGATAATTCGCAATTTGATAACTACTTTGTTGGTGCAAGTCAATGTGAAGATACCTATCGTATTGTAGAGGGTTGAGGATTTAAAGGAGGCAAAGATCCAATTTTTCCTGGAATTTATTTCATTTTTGGGGATAAAGCTTATTACAGTCTTCCCGACCACTGGTATGGGACATGTTTTGTAGGTTTAGTTCTTCAAAAAAAAGTTCATGTTGAAAGAAATGCAAAGGGTTCATTCGAAATTGGTAATCATCAAAGTAGATTTAGAAGAGAAAGCATTTCAGAAATTTTGGGAGACATTTTTGGTGCGTTAATACCTATGGTAGGAATAACGCTGAATGCAAACAAAATTAGAAAGATGTCCACGATAGTTGATAGATTGTCAACAGATACCCCAGGTGGATTTCAATTAGTTGACACAGAACTTGTTGCCATGAGATCCATGGTAATGCAGAATCGTCTTGCATTAGACATTCTGCTAGCTAAAGAGGGTGGAGTCTGTGGGATATTGCATGTTCAATACTGCTGCACATATATACCTGATAAGAGTCAGAATATAGAAATGTACATAAGGAACATTACTGAGTTACATAGTGAGATGGTACCCATAGAAGATGAAAGTTTTACAGAGCGCTTGGGTAAAAGGTTTGCAACAATTAAACACTGGTTTCAAGAGATTGGTAGTTCAATTATAGGTAAAATAGTTTTCCCTTTAATAATCACAGCTATATTAACACTTTTGTTGAAAATTAGTTGCATGATACACAAGAGAAGAAAACACTTAATAGAAAAGAAAAGGATTTACAAACTGAGAAAGGAGAAAGAAAAAGAGGTAGAATTAGAAGAATTTCGGAGAACACAATATGAAAAATGCAGAAAAACAGATGAATCTAAGGTTTAGAAATACTAATATTAAGAAAGTCCAAAACATGTTCAAAGGTTGAAAATTTATAAAATTTTGGGTATTGTTTGGTGATTTTGAAATCCCCTGATGAGGGAGTTGATGGAGCAGGGTGAAGAGCAAAATTGTGTTCTAACCTGTGAAGTTAACCTCCCATAATATATAACTTGACTAATATGCATGTGGTGAAAGTATTAATCAACTTAGTTTAAAATTGCAAACATTACACGCAGGATTAACTAATGTGCTTTATGTTGCAAATGCAAAGAAGAAAGATAATAAACTAACCTTTGTCTATTGTCTTTGTCAGTACTAAATGCGCCTGTTTAATTAATGGCATGTGCTCATTATATGTGCTTATGTTATGTCTTTTGTGACAAAAGCCTTCGGAGTTCGTGCAGTTCCTGATGGAAAAAGTAAATATATTGCTGCATACATGTGCTTTGGCTAAGTAACATAATTAACAATGCAAAATAAGACCCAATCCACTGGCGTATGCATATATCAGTGACTCGAGGGGGGTCAAGAAAGTCCTACTCCCCACTACTCTCTTATCCACATTATAAGGAGGTAATGCACTGTATACCGCCCATATTTAAAAGACCTGTTCTCCTGGGCACCACCACAGAACATCCACTTAAAGTGAACCAAACTATAATAGGTCACACAAGTCCACACCAAACATTGGACCTAACTCTTAATAGAGGAAAAAATGTGCGAGAAGCAAATGACCCCTCACGGAAACACCACCATCGGGGTAACTGGTATGCAATTTCCAGACAGGCCCCTGTCTCATCATCGGTGGTCACTTGCTTCTCAAAGGAAAATAAGAGGAAAGAAAGAAGTGTCCAAAACAAACAACATATAAAGTGACAAAAAGTGAAGTGCAGACAAATCTGCTGGTGACAAACACACAAAAAGATAACTGAGTGCCTAAAAACACACACACAGCACACCAGTCCCTTAACCAATTTTATTTATAGGGCGGTGATTGTGTGCTGTTGATAATTAAAAAGGCTGGTAGCTAATCATGCATACCATTACCTACTGCCAGTGCCAACATGTTTCACTGCTATATTGCGTTGAGCAGTTTCATCAGGGCTGCACTCAAGTGCTGCCACTTCACTTTTTTGGACACTAGTTCTGTACCGTGCCGGAAGCAGCCAAGGGTTTACCCAGTGACCTTGTTGATACCGGAGCGGCGGGTATGCATTGCTTGGCTGCTTCCGGCACGGTACAGAACTAGTGTCCAAAAAAGTGAAGTGGCAGCACTTGAGTGCAGCCCTGATGAAACTGCTCAACGCAATATAGCAGTGAAACATAATAATAATAATAATACAGAATTTTGTATAGCGCGAACAGCTACCTCACGAGGAGGTGTCGTGGCGCTGAGAGAACAAGTGTATAAGACCGCGGAAGCTGGAGAGGGTAGCATTTAGCGTGACTGGGTGAGCAGCCAAGTTTTCAGCAGATGTTTAAAACAGGCTTCAGATGGGGCATGTTGGAGAGTGACGGGTAGTGAGTTCCATAGTTTGGCCACATTGGCCGAGAAGGTTCGTCCGCCCAGTCGGGCTCTTTTTGCTCTAGGGGCTGTCAGTCGCACATGGTTGTTGGATCTGAGCGAGCGAACTTGGGAATACCTTGGTAGTCGAACTTTCAGGTAATTTGGGCAGTTTCCGTATAGAGACCTGAAGGCCAGAGTAAGTGTCGGCACTGGCAGTAGGTAATGGTATGCATGATTAGCTACCAGCCTTTTTAATTATCAACAGCACACAATCCCCGCCCTATAAATAAAATTGGTTAAGGGACTGGTGTACTGTGTGTGTGTTTTTAGGCACTCAGTTATCTTTTTGTGTGTTTGTCACCAGCAGATTTGTCTGCACTTCAGTTTTTGTCACTTTATATGTTGTTTGTTTTGGACACTTCTTTCCTTTCCTCTTATTTTCCTTTGAGAAGCAAGTGACCACCGATAATGAGACAGGGGCCTGTCTGGAAATTGCATACCAGTTACCCCGATGGTGGTGTTTCCGTGAGGGGTCATTTGCTTCTCACACATTTTTTCCTCTATTAAGAGTTAGGTCCAATGTTTGGTGTGGACTTGTGTGACCTATTATAGTTTGGTTCACTTTAAGTGGATGTTCTGTGGTGGTGCCCAGGAGAACAGGTCTTTTAAATATGGGCGGAATACAGTGCATTACCTCCTTATAATGTGGATAAGAGAGTAGTGGGGAGTAGGACTTTCTTGACCCCCCTCAAGTCACTGATATATGCATACACCATTGGATTGGGTCTTATTTTGCATTGTTAACTGTGAGTGGAGGGCGACCCTTTCCGTATTCCCTCTGAGCTCCTAGATTGTTTGGGTAACATAATTAACCTGGTTAATTATTAGAAGGGGGCGGGTAACAGAATGGGTCTCAATTCTTTAATTAATTGATGTCTTGTGTTTGTTTAATAATTGTTTCCAAAGTGAGGCCTGAAAAGTGGCTCGGAAAAAAATGGCTGACAGAGACACAGACGTGAAAGCTTGTCCAGAGTGGAGCCTTGCATTTACGAAATGGAGATTTTTGCTGCACAAACATTAAAATTGAAAAGACTTTTGCTTGAATAAAATGTGCTCAAGGAAAGAAGGCCCAGGACAGGATTTGTGAACGTCTGCCAAGGTTAGGAAGTAAAAAGTACAGTACTCGAAGGAAAAAGTAACACTTTTGAGGAAGCCAAATGTCGTGGAAGAAAAGGACAATAGGTCTTATGTGAAGCCTGAACTTGGTCAAAATATAAGGATGACCTAACTGTGGACTGACATGGCTCAGCCAATGAGAGTCCTGGATTTTGTTGAAAGAATGCAGAATGTAGAAAGTTTTAGATAGAGAAAAGGTATAAAACCTGACATCGTGAGCAGGGCAAAAAGCTTGCTTCCCGATTCCTGATTGACGTGCTGTTGGACTTTTGGCGCACGTAAGGACAGCAGACTTTAAATGATATTTTCCTTTTCAGGTGAAGCGAGTGATAGACAGGGAAATAGAATTAGGGTATGGAAACTGTTATTTGCTAATATTTCATGTTTCTGATCTTGCTTTAATAAATGTCAGTTTATTAATTCATTTCCTAATAAAATGCTGCATTCTTATTTGCTTACAAAATAAAGATTCTAAAACGTAAATGCTCTTTCTTTGAAGAATAAAGCTAATAAAATTAGATTTGAAAAGACAAGATGGTCTTGTTTATTCAAGGTCTAGTTACTATCAGCTGATCCAATCGCCTTAAGTGGTTTGATTTAATATATGATAAATGTTTTAAAACCATGGTAAAAGATGATAAACTGCATTTGTAAATAATATTGTAGATATAATGTGAATAGTTTTGTAAATCAAATCACTAGATTCAGTTGCTCAAAAATTGTCTCATTGGTGTTATGGGCCTGTTTAAGTGTTTCATGATTAATGGTGAGTATTGAGGTAATAGGTAGTGTAAGTGAGACAGTTTTCATTAGGAGCGCTGGATCAGAAACATCTAAGCCCGAGGTTCAATGCAGCAGTGGGAAGGCCAAGGCTATAACAGTGGAGCTTAATAGACAAACCACTAGCAGTAAGAAGAGTTCTGCAGCACCAGAACCTAGGGGAGAAAGGCATATCCATGAAATTAAGCGAAGTAATACCATAAATTTACCGCCCGATTGTGCCCCGTGTGTGGCTGTTCTAACAAATGTTCCACCCCTGAACTAAAACATGAATTTAAATCAGCTGGAGACCCACGAATCCTTAAAAAATAAAACGGTATCCTGGCTTAACCATCAATGTGGGTTCCCTGTGATTTATTCCAATCAGATACTCACCAGAAGAAGGGTCAACTGGATTGGAAATTCAGATAAAAGTATTAAGGGTGATTGCATTATTATTAATTTTAGAAATCCCCACTACGCCACAACCTCACTAATAAGAGCATCATTGTTACCATATTCTGAACAAGGTATCACACTACGCCCACTTGGCTATTTTTATAGCCATTTAACGCACCAAACAAATGATAGAGTAAATAGGGATTTTTTCCCTCTAAGTAGATCCGCTGATATTTATCTAACTTTTGAGGTACCTGTATCTAACGGGTTTCAAGCCCTGAGTACCCTAGATGTAAACGATTGACTTGACCAGGACCACCCAATCATCGAAGAGGCGGTTTCCCTCAAATTCGATGGAAAAGAGGGGGAAAAACTAGATGACCTGGGGACTACATATGTGGATATACCAAGTAACGCCACAAATTTAAGGGGAGATCATACAACCGAGCCAAGGGCGGGGGATGCCTCGACTGGAGATCCTATTCAAGAGCAGGTTATTATCTGTGGCAATAAAGGGTTATCAATCGTCAGCTGGAACATATCTGGGTTGGCTTCAAAGGGGGAGACGTTGGGTTGGATGGATTTTATCAAATCGCATGATATCATTTGTTTCCAAGAAACCTGGTGTACAGACTTGGTTAATTATGATGGTTTTGTCTCTTATAACTTACAAGCGCAGGGCTCGGTGTCTGGAAGAGCCAAGGGGGGTCTTTTGATAATGGTCTCCTTAAGTCACTAACTGTGGAAAGGTATTTGAATGTTGGGGTCCATTCACAGATTCTTTGGCTGCACGAGAAGCATGCCCGTAACATTCTTTTAATTAATTACTATAATAACATATTCGACAACACCCGGCATAGTGTTGTGAAGGATTTAGAGGCCGCTATAGATAAATTGACTGCAGAGGAAAATGTTATTTTTGATTTTATTTGGGTGGGTGATTTTAACATCTCAACTTGTACTATGTCTACCCTTAAGGTATGTGGGGTCAAAAGTAATACAGGAGAGGATGACTTGCACTTCCACCATAACATTTATGGTGAGTCAATAAATAAAATCATGGCGGATCATGACTTGGAACTTTTGCAATATGTAAATGATGAACGTGGTGATACTATCCCTACCTATACGGGTAGGAATATAAATTCTATCATTGATCATGTAGTCGTATCATTTAATATTTTACCATTTTGTATGGCTCCAAGGATTGAAGAAACCTTATTGAGTGACCACAACTGTATTATTTTAGTAACTACCATCTGGGAAGGCAGGCCTGCCCCTAATACGAGAACCACATAGACCCAATGGGAAGAGATTAAGATAGAAAGGAGAAAAATCTGAGGCCGTATTAAAAACCATTGTAAAAGGGTGTATTGTGGAAATTAATGACATCCTGAATCCTGATAAAGACTCTGAACATATTTTAGGGAATTTTAACAGTATCAACAAATTTATAGACACAACTTTTACAAGGTCTGGCAAGGGGAAAACCACTTTTAATAAGTAATGGTTTGACCATACCTGCACTATATTGCTTACCAAACTCAAGCAGGCATTAGCGAACAGGCCCACGGACCAGAAATTGGTAACCCAGCTGAGACTTGATTACAATTTAGCTCTTAAGCGTAGGAAGGGAGAGCTGCAACAGGAAGCTTCGAAAAAACTGGCACAGGCAGCGGAAATGTCTAATTGTACACTTTTCTGGGCAACAGTTAATTTGCCTTTCCTAAAAGATGACTCGATCCCAGAGCTGCTACTGTTACTAGCGAGGCCTGGGTAACCCATTTTTCCATTATATTTAAATCGGACTGCCCCTATGGTGCTAACCTTAGATCTTGGCCTTTTGTGCCTCTTGATTTTACTGTAGCAGAGGTAGAACAAGGCATTAATGCCAGTAATGGGGGGGGAGGCCCAGGGGCAATGAGGATCCTATAGATGTCTATAAAGCTGCTCAAACGCTGTGGAGTCCCCTATTAACCATTGTATTTTATGCATCTGTGAGCAGTGGTGTCCCATTGACTTGTGGAGAATCTATTATAATCCTGATCCATAAGAAGGGAGATAGGTCGGATGCTAAAAACTACCGCCCTATCTCCCTATTGGACTCCTCTGTTAAAATCATGAGTAGGATAATGATGATAAGGCTGGAAGAATGGCCGGAGGCTAATGGGATCTTGGCCAGCACTCAATATGGCTTTAGGAAAGGGCGTGGAACACTTGATCAGTGTGTAAACCTAGATCTGCTAATAGGGAAATATACCCAGGCCAAACAGGGCTCTCTTTATCTCTGCTTCGCAGATTTAAGTAGCGCCTTTGACCTTGTGGATCATCCCACCCTATGGACAAAGCTGCTAGAGCTTAGGGCCCCTAAAGGAATAATATTCTTTTTGGCCCGGTTGTACGAAAATCTGCAAGCCTGTGTTCGATATGGGGTAAGAGGGGAGTGTACACCCACATTTAACATTAGGTGTGGCATTAGAGAAGGCTGCATCCTTGCCGCCCTGCTTTGTACACTTTTTATTAACGAGGTAGATGCAGTTTTAAAAACAATAAATGCTGATGTTCCCCAGGCAAGAGGGATCGACGTGCCGGTATTGTTAATTGCGGATGATGCCGTGTTACTGTCTAGGACCCCTATGGGCCGTCAGCGTTTAATTGATCGGTTTTCCGTTTTTATAAAGGATAGGAAATTGCTTATCAACAAGAACAAAACTCACACTATGATTTGTGGGGCAGGCCGTAAGAGGTCCCATACCTTTTTTATAGATGGTGAGAAAGTGCAACAAGTGGATAAATTCTGTTTTTTAGGAATCACCTTCGCCAAAGACAGAACATGGTTTCACGTAATTATCAATGTTCGTGCAAAGATCGCCAAAAGCGCCCATGGGGTCTTGAGATTTACGGCAAAGATAGGCGACAGACGTCCAGATGTGTGTTGATCGCCTTATACGGGGCTGGGATGTGGGGACACTGCCCTGTTGGCAGTCTGCAAATCGAGGAATATTTTCCTCAAAAAACTATTGTGTTTAATAACCTCAGCCCCTACTGATTTAATCCACAGAGAACTAGGGATTAACTATTTGTCAGACCTGATATCCCTAAGACCCCTAATGATCTGGCGTTCTATCTGGCTAAAGGAGGAGACAGCCTTCAGTTTATCTTTGGATTAAGGCGTGGGTCGTGCTCCTATGTATACCCCCCGCTCGGGAGTACGAAATTAACTGAGGATTGCGCTGGCACTCTACAATGCCAGTGTCACATAGGGCACAGACTGTTGTGTGCTGAGCTTGTCAGCGAAGTTATGGACAAAGATAAACTGAAGTGCAGTGCACGGCTATTATCCAAAATTGTTGTACTTAAATCCTGCTCCGTAGCTGTAGCACGCAAAACAAGAAACATGCAATATGATGAGATCACGAAACTCACGGAAACCAAAGCAGATACATTTGCATACTCCAGTGAAGAATCTTCCAAAATATATTCACTTCTTCAAGAAGAAACTATTGAATATACTACAACTAAATCCAAAGATCAACAAGTGAAACAACTTTTGTATCTATCACGCAAAATCATCAACCAACGGCTACACGCCAGCACTATGATTCGATACCACAAAGCGTCTAAATTCCAAGGGGACTGAGAATATTATTAAAACCATCCTTGTGCAAAAATTCCCAAAAATTCACTGATAAATGGTACGCAATCTTAAATAAGTGTTCTTTAGACCTTATCCTGTTGATTATCGAGGAATTGTCCCAAATACTTGAAGAATTAGAGAAAGACATAACCATCGTGAAAGAAGATCTAAGTAAAATGATGACACCTGAAGAATTGAATAAAACATTAGAGGACATCAAAACCCAATTGGCAAAACATTCAGAGGAAGTCAATGAAAGGAAATTACGTAAATACCGTCGAGATACCATAGATTATAAATTGGGCGAAGTATATAATTGGGCTGAAGTATACGCCAAAAAAAGACAAAATCGCCCATATACACAACAGACGGATACATCCTCCTCAGACACAGATGGCGCATCAGACGCTTCAAGAAAAAGACCTCCAAGACTAACAACCACAGCCACCGCTAGTACATCTGCTCAGCCTTTTTTAGGAGTAAGCCCCAACGAAGGAGACGACCCAGGAGGTCCAGTAGAAGATCAAGGATAAGTGAAGGAGAAAGACCCCCCTCAAACCCGGAATGCAACGACCAAGAAAGACAAGAAGAAGAACAGATAGATAATCTGGTAATCAACATCTCAGACGTCAATCTCACTAAGTTACAGATTACAACTCTCCAGAAGGGAACATCATTTGTACCAACTGCTCATACCAATCATTTAGAAGTCAACATCAGCTTATTCAAACTTATGAGAAAACTTAGACTTAGACACTTCTTTTCTAACATCGTCACTGAGTAGCAGGATAATCAAGATACCAAGGAAGACTCTTTGAAAGGCCTAACTACCACAAGTACCTACATGGCTCCTATTAGCCACAAGACGCTGGATCTGCTTGAACAACTAGTCAAACAAGATTTAAGTAAAATCAATTATCGAAGAAAAACCAAATCCAAGAATCTTACTCAAAAGGAATACGCTATTCTTAAAAATATAGCAGACAACCCCAAAATCATTTGTCAGAGAGCGGATAAGGGTGGCGCTCTGGTCATCATGAACAAGGACTACTATAACTCACAAGCCTTAGTGTATCTCCAAGATGAGAATACGTACATGGAACTCAACACCAACCCCACTAAGGAAATTCAGGCAGTACTTGAAGCCATAATATCAGAGGGCATCAAGAAAGGATGTGTAGATGATCGAATGAAAAAATACCTCTCCACGGATCACCCTAAAATACCAAAGTTCTACCTAACACCAAAAATCCACAAAGACCCCAGTCAACCTCCTTGTCGCCCCATAGTATCCACCTGTGGGAGCATCCAAGAACCAGTGGGTAAACTGATTGACAAATACCTTCAACCTTATGTCATCAGTATGAATTCTTACATCAAAGACACCACTGATTTTTTGACCAAGCTAGATAATATCAAACTTGAACCTAATGAAGAAATACTTATGTGTACCATCGACGTTCAAGCGCTGTATACCTCTATACCCCATTTATTGGGGTTAGAGGCAGTAGAAGAAGCTCTTTCGCACATGGAATATGAGGAAAACATGAAAGTATTTCTTTTGGAATTACTCAACTTTACTTTGATGCATAGTTATTTTAAATGGGAGGAAAAGTGGTTCTTACAAAAGTCGGGAACTGCAATGGGAAATCCGGCAGCCCCAGCATACGCGAACATCTTTATGCATCAATATGAGAATTACCACATTTTACAAAAAGATCAATGGCAACTAGGGCTACGTCTATACTTACGTTATATTGACGACATCTTCATTTTGTAGAAAGATACCAGAGAACGCTTAATCACTAACATTCAACAACTCAATTGCATCGACCAAAGAATACAATTCACCTATGCAATTCATGAGAGCCAAATCAATTACCTGGATGTAACAGTTAACAAAATAGGTGATAAATTTGAAACTACGCTCTACACTAAGACTACAGATCGCAATAATCTTCTGGCCTACCAGAGCTTCCACCCAACCCCCCTCCAACAACACCTCCCGTACTCACAACTCCTCCGGGTGAAAAGAATTGTCTCAGACCCTGAAGAATCAAAGACACAAATGCAAATCATGTTGAATAAATTCAAAAAAAGAGGCTATCCTAACGAGGTACTACAAGGAGCCCTAGAAAGAGCGACATCGAAAGATAGAAAAACTTTACTTTCTTCTCAAAAAAGCAAAAAGACTGACAGAATCACATGCGTAAGTAAATATTCCACAGCCAGTCCCCAATTCAAGAAAATTATCAAAAAACATTGGCGTATGTTACAAACTGAACCTGACTTTAATGACATATTCAGTGAGGAACCATTGTTTGCATTTTCAAGAGCTAAAAACATAGGAGAAATCATCAAAAAACCTAAGGCCATGAAACTACGAACAACATTCAAAGGAACCATCCCATGCAGAAATTGTAGTAATTGCAATAACATTATGGAGGGTAACACCATCACCCACCCCATGAGGGGTAACAAGATCAAGTAAAATGTTAATGGTACTTGTGATACAAAAAACATTATATACATGATGAAATGCCCATGTGGCAAGGCCTATGTTGGACAAACTGAGCGCAAACTTAAGACCAGGTTAACCGAACACAAAAGTAATATAAGGACAAAAATGCTAAAGTCAGCCGTTGCCACACATTTCATCGAGCACAACCACCAGATTAACCAAATCAAAGCATGCATTTTGGAAGTTGTAGAAAAGAATGAAGAAACAGACAACAGAAAAGCCTTGTTAAAACGTGAAAATCATTGGATATTCTATTTACAGACCCTCGCCCATTTGGCATTAATGAACGGACAGAATTTAGTTGCTATTTGTGATTCGCAAATCGTGTAATTATAGTGCTGCATGCTTGTAAGATTTTATACCATTATACATTGTGATATATTGCTACACCCCGACAATTCATAGCCTGGCCCTTTAACTAATGCACGCGCATCAGTATAAATGAAGCCCCACCCACATACGTCACACGCCAACTTTTCCGCGAAGAGAGCAGTCGCCTCCAGCGCAGCTTGTAATCCAGTCATTAGAACATTCCCGGTAAGACCTTTGACCGCGCGTAAAATATTCACTCTAAAAAGCGTTTTAGAACGCTTATAGCTAACTACACGAACGCTGTTCCTTAAAGTCTTATACGAATCCTTCGGCACATGCGATAATAGTGGGTATGTGAATATGACATTGGTAGTATGTTTGGGATCAGAAATCAAGTAGAGAATAGTAATAAACTAACAAGCTTAGCGCGTAAATTTTAGGGGTACCAATCAATCAGGCATCATAAAACATGTTCCTGTAAATTGTGTTTAGACACTGTATTTAATGCATTGTGTTTCAAAATTTGACCACCGGTATTGCATCTTATTGTATATGTAATTACCCGTATTGTATAGTGATAGATACTATCTTTGTTTCACAGACTTCCCCGATGAAGGCCAAGCAGGCCGAAATGCATTGGAATAGATGGAATGTATTCTTTTGAAATATAAGTTGGATATAAATACAATTGTTGAGCAAATATACCGACTGATTGAAAAAATTCATGAAACTGGCAAATAACAACTTTCAACAAGTATGAATAAAATACTAAAGAGTGTTGAACCAAAAAACAGCTTTTGTTGAAAACTTTATTGTCCATAACTTCGCTGACAAGCTCAGCACACAACAGTCTGTGCCCTATGTGACACTGGCATTGTAGAAATCCATTTTTGTCTTGTGCAATTCCAGTTTCGTAGTGGGAAACCTGACGTAATGGTGCATTCTCTGAACCATTGCATCCAGGAAACAATTTAAAAAGTGTGACAGGCAACTTTGGGAAACCCCTCCAGCTACAGCTATCACCACCCTGGTAACTCCCTGATGCTAGTAGGTGCAGTGAACACAGGACCTGCACATGTGTTGGAATGGCCTGGGTCCTACTGGTCTGATGCTCCAGTATTGGATGTAGGTCATCTATCAGGTCTAGTATACTACCTGATTCTAGCCTGTACTTCTCATGTATTTCTTCTTCTGTCTAATGAAACAGGATAATGCGCTCTCTGTAAATGCGTTCCTGTCTCCTCTTCTTTCTCTGTGCTGCTGCTTATATCTGCATCATCCTCACTATGACATACAGGGCTGCCATTGTGAAAGATTCTGAGGCATGTTAGGCCTGTTTAAATAGTGTGCACCTGGTTACCACCTGCCTTCAGTTGGTGGCTATTTGCGAGTCGAGATTTTTGACGAAATCGCTAATTGCGATTTTTCATACATTTCTATATGGTTTCTTAATTACGATATTGCAAATAGTGAGGTGCAATTTTGATTTTGCTAAATTCAGATTAGCAAAAATTCAAAATCACAAATTGTGGAAATGGTATTTTTGCGATTTCTTATTTTGCAATTGGGTTTTGCTTTCATACATTGCACACTGCGATTTTGCAATCACAAAAGTCAAATTCTGCAAATTTCACAGTTTCCGATCACAAAATAGCTCGATACATCTGGTCCTAAGGGCCTGATAACGATGGTGGACGGACGTCTGTCTGTCCTGAATCGTCCGGGGGATGGGGACCGCCCGTCTATAAGGCAGCAGTCCCACATGTTATTACGATGCGACTGCCACCACGGCACCTGCCATATTTAACATTGTGGCGGGTGCTGCTAGCTGCAGCACCCGCCGCAATGCTAAAAATGCACTCTTAACATTTCCCTGCACTACGTGGCAAGCACCATGTGGTTCCTGCCACATAGTGCAGGGAAATGTAGGGGCTTACTCCAAACCCAGGGATGAAGGGGGGCCCAATATGGGCCCCCAAATCAGTTTCCGCCTGCCGTTTAGTGGTTCGGGGGTGACCACCACAAAGCAACTGATGAAAAGGGATATCATAATCCCGATGGTGGTGCCTGACAGGCACGCCGCAATGCTGGGCTATGCGGCTGCTGCGACAGGCAGTCAGAAAATGACCGCCTGTAGGGACCGTGGGTGGTTGGTCTTTCCGACCGCCACATGTCTGCTCGTCAATGTAATCTGGCGAGTGGAGAGCTGCAGTACGATGGCGAAGGGCCTGCCACCGACATTTGGCATAGCAGGGAAATGTGAGATGATAAAGTACAAGTACAAACACACATCCGTGATGTTATCGAAATGTCCACTGTCCCGCATCAAATGGCCAGCTCCCACCCAACAGTCACAATGTACATTGTCATGCAGTCTGTATGTAAACTTGTACAATGCCTCAACATACATGTGAACACAATGTTAAACTGCATCTCCCCTTCACATTGCAGAGGGATAATCAACAGCTCATGGACAGCTTCGGCACCCCACCTCCAGGAGCAGGGCAGCCCAGCTGCATCGAGGAGACCGCACACCCTGCACAGACCACACAGTAGGAAGCACCCACTACCATGGCAGTCTCCCAGGACATCCACAAACAACACATGGCCTTCCAATGCCGTGTGTTGGGGTGCCAGGAGAAGATGGCTGATCAGGTGCGGGTGGGGTTTGACCTCATGGCATCGAAACTAGATGCCATACGTGAGTGTCTAAGTCACGTCAGGGACCACTCACAGTCCCTAAAGGACGCCCACAGTCTGCTCCATGCTCTCCAACGATCCATGGCTGGCATCGCTGGAGTCTCTAGTCAGAGTGGCTCCAGCAATGTCAGCCAGGAGTTGGGACACATGCGGAGGATCATAGAGAACATAGAGCAGACACTGCCACAAGGCCTGGCGTGGATGAATGCTGCTGCTACTACTCCATCAACATCTCCGCCCCTTGAAGTGTCAGTGACACACAGTGCTGCAGACAATCCACCTCCGGCTACTGATGTGTCACTGACACAAAGTGATGCAGACAAAACACCACCACCCACATGTGAGGCACATGATACATCAGAGGACGAAGATGGGGATGATTGTCCCTTAGGGGTAAGAAGGAAGCAGTAGCATTCATCTGCCGTATTCTGTTTGGTTACCAATGACACAGCAATCAGACTGTGGATTGAACTCTTCCTCTTACGATGAACTTGTCATTCCCTAAAGGACTCTGGCTGGCCCTCCACGGGGCAACAATGTAAAGTGTGGTTTGCATGGCCCTTTACTGCCTCAGTTTCAACTCTCCACTGAATGTGAATAACACAGCCACTCCCTGAGGGCTGGTTTACACCCACATGACACCCATCCAGCACAGGGGTCACAGGACATGTGACCCAGCCAATAAAAAGGGCCTACCACATTACATTCCCCACTGCCGGAGGTGTCATGATGGTGTCCACACCACGAGATTCAACCATAAAGGGCCCATGACCTGTGGCGAACTGGGTTGGTGGCACCCGATGCACTGCGGCCGGCACGGGCCTACCGCCACGGGACGATGATTTGTGCTGCACAGAGTTAGTTGCGCACAAAAGGAGTTAGGTCCTACGGGGCTGAGGGAGGGCTGGACCATTTAATCAGTAACATACATAGAAAATGCCCCCTTCTCACAATACATGTAATGATTCAGAACAAAGACCAAATAAAATTCATTGAATCTGGTCTGGTACATTTATTTATACCTTTTACTTATGGTATGATAGAGACTTAATTGCTCTAAAAGTTCTTGAAAGGCAGAACCAAGGATACACCATTCAATCTTATTCAGTTAGTAAAAAACATTTCACAAAGAACATCATAACGACAATTAAAGAAAAAACATTCAAATTACATCCAAACAAACTTGTACAACAATACATTTCAAAAATTAGGCAAATACATTAGATTATTTCATTATTCACATTCCTATATAGACAAAAGTTATGACAAGAGCAAAACAACGCTTTTTGTCTCCTAATCCAAATCAATAAATGAATTGATTGGCTCTTGTTTGTTTTGCCGACGCGTTTCAGGTTAGGGTAATTACTCCCCCACCCTCATCAGGGCTCTTTTACTGATCTGTAAGGGATGTAGAAAAAAAGGTTTTAATAATAACCCTTTTTGGCCTCTTTTCTACCTGTCTCACCATTTGGACCACAAAGTTTTTGTACCTGTATTTCCTTGTGCAGGGAACCAATAGTGACTTCTGTCAATAAGTATGGACTCTTTTCATCAAGTAGTGGCTGGTGCACCTTATATTTCTAGAAAGGTAATCACAAAATACTACAGTATGTAGGTTCTGTTTCAATAAGCTAGTCTTAGACTAGATAAAAACCAAGAATTAGAGAATTTATTACCTCTGTCTATGCCAACGGTGCCGTGTGGAGGAGCGGAGGAGTGTATATATTTCTTTGTCTTTTACCTACACGATAAAATAACAACATGGGGCTTGTAGTCCCATTTATTAGCGCACTAGGCATTTCTATCTTACATGCAGACACGTCGTGTCTCATACCTTGTTCGTGAGTGGATCTCCTGTTCTAAAAAGGCAGCGTCGCCTTTTTACAGTACTTCAATGCTGCCTCCTAGAAGAAGTAATGTCCCTCCATTAACTTAGGGCATAAAGTGCTAAGGCTTATGAAGGCACAAATGTCAACCTTTAATATGTACCTGTCAAAGTTGATTTAGGAAATAATTCCTCGCTCCCTCTTCTCGGGCCCCGACTGGGGCGAATTATTCAAAAAAAGGAAACAAATCCCCGTTGTCTCCCGTTGGTTACTGCACGCCAGGGTCAGGTACGCTGTGAATACACAAGACGCGGTAGATTAAACATCCGCGTCTTTGTCGATTTTAGAGAAATACAGCGAGCGGATAACTGGCCGCTTCCGAGTGTTCTACGTTACCTGCATAGCAGTATGTTTCACTAAGACTCCCGCGCTTGGCCACTACTGCAATTCGATGGCGGTGCCGCCTGAACTGGCTGCAAATAACAACCGGCGGTTACCTTGAGTCACCGGCAAGACCTGGTGTCGTTTCTCGGTGCATTGTGGGCTCTGTAGTTTATACGGGGTGTCTTTAGTAGCCAAAAGCGTCATTTTTAATGCGAGGCCGCTTCAGTGTTGAGAGTGCACCGGGGGCGAGGAAGGGGGGGGCAAACACAGAAGGGATGTGCCTAATTTAATGGCATTCTGTGCAAGAGTGCTTTTATATTTAAGCTCCTAGTTTTATATGCGGCCATTATTCTCTTATGGTTGCTAGCAGTTCTCACGATGTTAAAAAAACCCACGACAGGTAATAGGGCGCCAAAGCTCAAAGTCTTGACAATTCGGACATACTTTTAGGTCCGGTCATTATACAATTGAATTTAAGAATCAAATATGCTTCCTTTTCCAACAATTTGCTCTCAACATCACGAGGGCGCTGTACGATCTACCGCGTCTTGTGTATTCACAGCGTACCTGACCCTGGCGTGCAGTAACCAACGGGAGACAACGGAGATTTGTTTCCTTTTTTTTTAATAATTCGCCCCAATCGGGGCCCGAGAAGAGGGAGCGAGGAATTATTTCCTAAATCAACTTTGACAGGTACATATTAATGGTTGACCTTTGTGTCTTCATAAGCCTTAGCACTTTATGCCCTAAGTTAATGGAGGAACATTACTTCTTCTAGGCGGCAGCATTGAAGTACTGTAAAAAGGCGACGCGGCCTCTTTAGAACAGGAGATCCACTCACGAACAAGGTATGAGACACGACGTGTCTTCATGTAAGTTAGAAATGCCTAGTGCGCTAATAAATGGGACTACAAGCCCCATGTTGTTATTTTATCGTGTAGGTAAAAGACAAAGAAATATATACACTCCTCCGCTCCTCCACACAGCACCGTTGGCATAGACAGAGGTATGAAATTCTCTAATTCTTGGTTTTTATCTAGTCTAAGACAAGCTTATTGAAACAGAACCTACATACAGTAGTATTTTGTGATTACCTTTCTAGAAATATAAGGTGCACCAGCCACTACTTGATGAAAAGAGTCCATACTTATTGACAGAAGTCACTATTGGTTCCCTGCACAAGGAAATACAGGTACAAAAACTTTGTGGTCAAAATGGTGAGACAGGTAGAAAAGAGGCCAAAAAGGGTTATTATTAAAACCTTTTTTTCTACATCCCTTACAGATCAGTAAAAGAGCCCTGATGAGGGTGGGGGAGTAATTACCCTAACCTGAAACGCATCAGCAAAACAAACAAGAGCCAATCAATTCATTTATTGATTTGGATTAGGAGACAAAAAGCGTTGTTTTGCTCTTGTCATAACTTTTGTCTATATAGGAATGTGAATAATGAAATAACCTAATGTATTTGTCTAATTTTTTTAATGTATTGTTGTACAAGTTTGTTTGGATGTAATTTGAATGTTTTTTCTTTAATTGTCGTTATGATGTTCTTTGTGAAATGTTTTTTACTAACTGAATAAGATTGAATGGTGTATCCTTGGTTCTGCCTTTCAAGAACTTTTAGAGCAATTAAGTCCCTATCATACCATAAGTAAAAGGTATAAATAAATGTACCAGACCAGATTCAATGAATTTTATTTGGTCTTTGTTCTGAATCATTACATGTATTGTGAGAAGGGGGCATTTTCTATGTATGGCACAGAGTTAGTGGCACCCAGTGCACTTCAGCCGGCACGGGCCTACCGCCATGGGACGATGACTTGCGGTTCACAGAGATGGTTGCACCCAATGAACTGCGGCCGGCACTGGCCTACCGCCACTGGACGGTGACGTGCGGTGCACTGAGGTAGGGGCACCTGAAGAGCTGAGCGATTGTGCAGCCCGAGATGATGCATAGACCTCGATACGCTGTCCTGACAATCAAGATTCAATTTGAATTGAGAGCCCTGCTGGACCGCAGTGTACGCCGCAGTCAACACACACATGACTCAGCTGTGCTGTGCCGCAGGGTGCTCTGGGGGCCTGTGGCGCGGAATCCAGCGATCGGCTGAGGAGGTTGCACCAAGTGCAAGTGGCGGCAAGTAAGCATTGAGGCCTGGGTGTGCAGGGGCAGCCAGTCATCACTGGGCGGCGTGCGGAGAAGCCTGGGGACCAGGGCTGGGGTGCAGCAAGAGCACAGGATTGCGCAGGCACCACCGGTAACGGAGGCAGCCTTGTGGCTGGTTGGGGGCGCCGCACTAGCAGACACGACCCTGCATGCAATGCCGCGATGTGCGCAGTTTGGCAGTGAATGTAGCCACCTCGTCTCCAGTCTAAATCTTGCAGTTGAAGGTGGTCGGCCACATGTGTATAGGCCTATGGACAGGATATGGCAGACCTAGAGACACATGTAGTAGTTACTTTGATGGCCACCATGGAACTGTGTCTAACATTCTGGCTGCCACTCAGGGTTGCAGTGCATGGTTCAGACCATTGACAAAGTGCATCACATAATTCTAATTTCTCCATTGCCTCACAATGATAGTGAAGGCCAGAGTGACAATGGTGTGACTAAAGTTCCAGTATCCTTAAATCCCTGACATCTTGGGTAGGACAAACTGCTGCAGGGCAAGTGTCTGATAAGCCTGATGCTGCAAGATACGCTGCTCTAGTGGGAGTATCAGGGGTTTAAGTAGACCAGGGAAATTGAAAACACCGAGGAGACCCGAGAAGACCCTACTTGGGACGTTGCTTTTGTTCTCCTTTTCTGCCTTCACCTTTACGACTTGCAGCACCCGCTTTGCGGGTGCCGCTGCGTGGCTTGCTGCTCGCCGCCTTGGGACCCTGCTGGCTGCGCCGGGGGCAGGAGGATACATCGTACCAGGGGTGGTGCGCTGCAGGGACTCGCTTTCCCAGGAGTCCCTGCCTGACCTGGGTCATCTGGTCCGCGCCCCCTGGTAGCTCTGCCCCCTGGACGGCACATCCTACAAATCTCCCTGCAATTTCTGAAGCAGGCGGGAAATTGAAAACGCTGAGGAGACCCGAGGAGACCCTACTTGGGACGTTGCTTTTGTTCTCCTTTTCTGCCTTCACCTTTACGACTCGCAGCACCCGCTTCGCGGGTGCCGCTGCGCGGCTTGCTGCTTGCCGCCTTGGGCCCTGCTGGCTGCACCTGGGGCAGGAGAATACATCGTACCAGGGGTGGTGCGCTGCAGGGACTCGCTTTCCCAGGAGTCCCTGCCTGACCTGGGTCATATGGTCTGCGCCCCCTCGTAGCCCTGCCCCCAGGTTGCCCTAGAAAACAAACATAAGAGGACAAACCATACGCTGCGCGGGAGCGCCAGGCGAAGCCCGGGCAAAGGCCGGGCCCTCTACGGCCCTCATCGGCCAGAAGAGTCTGGGCTGGGGCACCCCCCTGAAGTCATCGTGTTAATAAGGTATTTGTGTGTCTAGCACTCCATAACGACCATCATAGCCATTTGTATTGTGTTGTCAAGCGGCCTATTATGAGGAAGCTGGCTAAAAGTACACGGATGCCTACACTAAGATCGAGCACCAAAGAAAAAACGGACATCCCACAACCAGTACCAACATTAACTGCTATTGACAAAATGCTACAGCAGACAATAGGGGTCGTAGCTAATGCGATAGCAAACACTGAGAGAAGGATGTCCCTACCACCAATGACTATTGTTCAAGACACACAGGAGGTGGCTACCGATCTCTCTGTAGTTACCTTAGATGCTACAGATGACCCAGATACTAGTCTCGGTGTCACTTCTTCTTCCTTTGTTGATCTCCCGTGCACTCAGGCCCCTACCGAAAACACGAAGGAGACAATGAATACAAACACAAAAAAGGCGAAATCAAATAATATGGAGGGAAAAGGGCCCAGAGAATGCTTAAAACATGGTGGAAAAAAAGGACAAAGTAAAACCACAAACCATAATTTAGTGGCACCCATAAACCCCTCTACACCAGGAATTCCTTGCTGGATCACTAATATGGTGGCTGATCTGAAAGCTGATTTAGAAGACACCATCACTGCGCTGATTAAACCCCTTATGTCTAAAATTGATAGACTAACTTCTTTGATAAATAATAAGGGAGTTGGCCCAACAAGACTATTGGCACAGGATAATGCCTCAACAAAAGTGAGACATGATGGGAGTTCACCCAAAAAAATAACAAAAGATAAGGTAGCACCGACAACTGAATTGGCATCAAGTAAATTAAAGAGAGCAAAACAAATGAATCCTCAAGATGTACAAAAAGCTTCAATATTTTTAAACCCTGGCAGTACCAATGAGACAACACAGGCCCAAACAAAAAAACAATGTCAAGGAACTGCTCAAGTACCAAATGGAAATAAAGATCAAACTCCAGAAGATAATCCGAAGGTAAACCCCACCCCCTCAACGAACGCCCCGGAAAATAAAACAACATCGATCCGATTTAAGACAATTAATCTTCCTCCTGAGGCTTTGCCCTTCGTGGTCGTGTTGACAGGAGTCCCACCACTAAGAGAGGGCAAAAGGGAAACACATTTGGAATTAAAGAATAAATGTGTACAGTGGTTGCAGATAAATAGACCCTTACCCCCTAATATTTGTGGTGAAATCCTCACAGTAAGAAGGGGGGAGTGGATTGGGAGAGGAACAAAAACAATAGCAGGGGATATAATAACAGTTAATTTCAGAGACATTGCAGCAGTAAATTACATATGCAATGCACCCCCTAGTAGATCTCATACACAAATCCATCCCGTATATTTATCATACTTTTACCCCTATACACCCCAAAGACCTGTGCAGAGAAATAGAATTCCGATGAATAGGGTCCATCAGATGGAACCCCAGTACAGACCTGCCCAATGGCAAATGCCATATCAAGCGACCCCAAACTATGATTCCTTTTTAATTCAGCACGCGCACTGGAATAGGTTTAGCGCGCTTGAAGAGGTCGATTGACATGCACTGGAAAAATCTAGTGCTTTTGACACTCCCATAAGATCAGAGGAGGAAGGGCCAACCGTAACAGGAATGGGAACCCCGAGTACTATAGGATCCAATAATGGTAAGGGAGCTAGTATAAAGAGCTTAAAATCTAAAAAAGGGAGAAATTAAATAATAGAACAATTAGTTCATAAAATAACCCCTGTGCCGAGCAGACAGGTTACTGACATCAGCCTAGAACCCCTTACCAATATACCAACCACAGAAGTAGACCGGGAATAGTACCTACCAAGGGGTCTAAAAGAACAACCTATGGGGGACAACCATGAAAATCTCCAAATTATATCTTGGAATATTGCAGGATTAGCAGCCAAATTTGAATCTCAGGAATGGCATAATTATATTAACAAATTCCAAATTATATGCCTGCAAGAAACATGGGCGGTCGACCCAAACCTGTACAGTTTAGAGGGGTACAAATGTTTTTCTGTCCCGGCCTTAAAGTCACCATCGGGGAGAGCTATTGGGGGACTAATAATGTATGTAAACCTTCACATTCAGGGAGTATGGTCTAGTTATAACTGGGACTCACATAACATACAAGCTGTAGGGCTTCGTTTTAAAAGATTCAATCTCCTTCTACTCAATTGGTATAATGCCGTTGGCACGATGGGAAAGGGGTCCGTTGTCAAGGAACTGGACTCCTGCCTAGAAAAGTTGATCTCCCCAAATGAGACACCAAACCCCCCAAGTATAATACTTGTGGGGGATTTTAATTGTCATCTCTGTGAGAATTTAAAATCATTTAACAAAGACTGGTCAAGATGCACTATAGCGAAAGGGCCACACTTTGCTCATGTAACGGAGGGATGGGATCTAGAGAAACTAACGAAAAGGCACAATTTGGTCCATACTTTGGACCTTGTTGAGTTAGGTGAAAATGGAGACCTTAACCCAACATTCAGAGGTAGAGGGTGCCAGTCCTATATTGACTTCATTCTAGTCTCACCCCTATTAAAGAGAAATATTAGTAACATGGCCATAGACGCAAGCATCTTTAGTGACCATAACCCTTTGATACTTGTACTAAAAGGGCTTGATTTTAAAAAATTCACAAAGAGAACAGATGTTATGGAAAAGGCAGTGGATCAGGGAAGGAGGATTAAGTGGGCTAAGATTGATGGAGACAGATTTTATAAAAGATTGATAACAGAGGGACTAAACGCCATAAACACTTGTCTTGACCCTCTAGTGGAAGGAGCATTAGTGGTCAGCGCATTTTAAGAAATCGCAGGTCATGTAGATAAACTTCTGAAGACCTCTAAAGATAGCAAAGTGCCTTCCACTCCACGTTGCTTCGACTCTGTTTGCACTAAGGCGCACAAAAAACTGAAACTTAGCCTTCATGCTAAACCCAGGGATAAGCTCATAATAGCACTAAACAGAACTGAATATAAAAAAGCATTGAATGGTCGGAAAAAGAGTTTACAAATTCAAGCCTGGGAGGATTTAAGGGAGGCTGCAGAAAGGCGAGACATTTCAGGTTTCTGGAAGGTCATTAATACCCCATGCTTCCAGGACCCAGGAGCACCTAAAATAATGAACACTATCTTACCTGAACAATGGCAGACCCACTTCTAGAGCCTGTACAATTACACAGGACACTTAATCCAGAGGGAAGGACCAAGGTTAACCCCACATTCAAAACTGGACTTTTCCTTGGAAGAAGTAGAATTGGCAATAGTAGGGCTCAGCAAGAATAAAGCACCTGGCCCTGACGGAATACCCCCGATCTTTATCTGAGCAATATAGATCTCTGGGCCCCGCTGCTCACGAGGGTTCTGAATGAGGCAGTGGTGGCAGGACTGCGTCTCTCTTGGTCAACAGCAACTATAGTGCCGATCTATAAAAAGGGGAATCGCGATGACCCTCAATGCTATCGCCCTATATCCCTTATAGACGTGACAGCGAAAGTATTGGGACGTGTCATCTTACACCATTTGCAGGAATGGGCTGAGGAGCACCAGGTCTTGACAGATGTCCAATATGGCTTCATGGAGGGTAGATCCACCACCAATCAATGTTTGAACCTGTACCTTCTGGCAGCAAAATACACCATCGCTGGTAGTGGGACTATATATATGGGTTCATGGACCTCTCCGCGGCTTTTGACTGTGTAAACAGAGAAAAACTTTGGTCGTTATTGCTAAGTCTAGGAGTGGATCAACCCCTTGTAGATGTCCTACAAACTCTACACTGGAATACGTCTGCAAGTGTGAGATATAACCAAGAGGGAATCAAGACCGACCCCTTTGTATGCACTAGCGGAGTGAGGCAGGACTGCATTTTAGCGCCCTTCCTATTTTCTATATATATCAACCTCCTGGAAAAAGAACTCCTTAAGTTACAGGTAGATTCGCCCCAAATTGGCCATCGCGCGGTGCCGGTATTACTCTATGCTGACGACGCGGTATTGTTAGCCAGAACCCCTTTAGGGTTGCAGAAGTTGATTGACGGTTTTGTCGATTTTATGGCCAAACTTGATTTATCGACAAACCTGGAAAAATCTTATATTATGTCAACAGGATCAAAAGAAAAAGGGAAATGTATCTATAACATCGGATCACACAAGATTGGCCAGGTTAAGACCTTTTCATACCTTGGCGTACTGTTTGACAATCAATTGAACTTCAAACGCCTGGTTGGAGAAACATGCAATGAAGCTGGCGGCGTCATCAGGAGCCATTATGGGGTACGGGAGAAGACTAGCGAGATGGTCCCCAGAGCAAATAATAAATCTGTATAGGTCAATATGCTGTGCTAAGGTTACTTACGGTGCAGAAGTATGGGGTTTTATAGACAAAACAAAGGCATCTGATACAGGTGGAAGAAAATAAATTCCTCAGAAGAATTCTGAAATTACCACAGAGTGCCCCGGCCTTCATTATTCATGAGGAAGTTGGAGAGTCTTACATTGAAGACCAGATTAAAGTTAAACCTCTCCTGGCTTGGGTTAAAATCTGGACCAACCCTGACGCGGCCTTCACTAGACAAATTATAAAAGACTGCCTCAAACGTGACAAAGGGGGTCATATACTCTGGCTGAAGTACATCAAGGACTCATTGGAGGCTATTGACTGTAAAAATTTCTTCACAGTCCCAGAATCCCTAACTGCTGAGAATAAAACAATGGTTAAAAAACTCTTCTCAGAATGGTCTTGCACGACTAGGGCAGAGAGAGAAAGACGCAAGCCCACTGTCTCATCTTATTACCAACTAACAGTGAAGCAAGGAATGGAACCATATTTGAGGGTCATGCATAATGCTCAGGACGGATATCATATGACCCGTTTTAGACTGAATATGCTCCACCACTTATTTGCGGTTCCCTCCGGGTTCACTCTTACAGTGGAGGCGAAGGGTACCTGCGGCTGCGACGCTAGGTCACCGCAGGATACCCTTCACTTTGTTTTACTATGCCCCTTTTATTCTGCCCCAAGGCGTAAGTTTTTAGTAGGGATCCTGAAAGAAACAAAAGTCAGACAAGCAAAAATGGCCTTGAAGTTCCTACAGGAAGCCACAGATGCCCACACACTGTTCTGTATTGTAAGCTTCATCCGGGTTGCATTACGGTTAAGGAATACAAGAGAAAATTGACTCTAATGTCATTTAATCCCGTAAAGACAATTCCTTTCCCCTAGCCTAATGAAATATGTTTTTAGCTAACTTTTTAACTCATACTTTTTTTAAAAAAAACTTGTATTTAATATTTGTGTGTATATTGTGTATGTGCTTTTATGGTGTCTTTTTAAGTACCGAATAAAGACTAATAAATTGAAATTGAAATTGAAGTAGGCCAGGTTTTGCAGGTAAAAACAAGTGCTGAGACAGGTCCCTATCAGGCTCTCCATGTTTCCCCTCACTCTCATGTTGGAAAAGAAAATCTTAACTCTGCAGCAGCACCATTGCTCAAATACTTTGATGTAACTTTAAAGAGACTCCCTTTAGTTCTTTCACAGTCTCATCATTTCAGAACCGAAGCATTTTCATTATTATATACAACAAAGCCATAGTTGTTGCCTATTTATCTTATACAAATAACCATTGATAAATCCAATAGTCCTGGCTTGTTGTTGGTGTAATGTTACTTGTTGTATAGCATATCTGGACGCAATGGCAAAAGTAGAAAAATACCAGTTGGGTGCACACTATGCTAAATAAAGATTTTTAGCTTACGTGTTTTTAAGCCACACCCTAAATTACACCGCCCACACCCCTTTGAGAGACCCCTCCCAGCTTTTTCATCTCTCTTAAAGCCCTGGAGAGTATGGTACACCATGCTCGAGGACGCAATTCAGAGCTCCATTACCACAATCAGTGCAGCACTGCTGTGTGAGATATTAGTGAAATATATTGAAGAAAGTTCATTAACACTATTTATTAGTCTGCATCTGGGTAATAGTGGTGAACTGAGGCGGCCAGGATGTACCAATTATGCACGGAAAGTCTAATGAACAGCAACATTGAAGATGACTCTTGAGAGTTACATTAAATAAAATCATGAAAAGAAAAGAACAGGCGAATTACGCCCTGTTTTAGAGTCCCTGTCCACCGTTTTACAAGTGGCATTGGCTAGAATGTGCTTCTAATACAGCGGACCCGACTTCTGTCACATTTGTGAGGATGTGTCCCAACTGCCAATCTCTATATAGGGCCCTTAGTCTAGGAAAAAAAGTACAAACTACACAAAAAAAGAAAAAAAGGAGAGTGTTTCGTTTGAAATGGAGGCCCTTTTACAGGCACTTGGAGTGCACTTCTCAGAACTGGTGGCGCAGCGTGTAGCCTGAGCGGGCAGGCGGGAAAAAGGCGGCTTCACGCCACATGTCTTCAGAACTTGAGTTGATACGCTTAACTTGAAGCCCTGCTTGAAAGGCAACGTGTGTCAACACTTCTGCCCTGGTTCTCATTAGACATCCATGTTATTTTACACGTACATCTGTAACGCGCTGTTTCGAATTAAACGGGCAGGCAATTTTAATAAATGGAGGCCATTTATCCAGCGGTGTCTAGGCCCATCTGACATTAATTCTCCGGCCAGAACGTTGCCGTGTTACCAACCTGCTGCCAGGCGATGGAATTTCCTGCTGGGAACACTATAGTGCAGCTGGAACTATATGTGCCCTGTAAGCTTGCAGAGCACGCGCTTCAAAGGCTGGCAGCACGAGCTGTGACGGGACTCGGTTCCCTCCGAGCTCAGCTCGCCGTAGCACGACCCCAAGGTGACGCAGAAGGCACCTCACATCGCACGTGCCAACGAATTCACAGGTGTTTACTTCAGTGGCGTAATGCCGAATGATCTGGCCCCCTCAGAACGTGAATATTGGTCCCCCGAGTCTCCCATGTCTCCTCTATTTTCATTGGCTGTCGGTTGCAAAGGAGACTTCCTGAAGGGTTGAGGGTCCCCGTGCGCAGTGGTAGAGGGCCGGCTCTAGGGCGGTGCGACCGGTGCCACCCCACCGGGGGCTGACTCTGGGAGGGGTCGCCCTGTTTGGAAGTATTTTATGATTTAAAAAGCACCAGCTGCCTCCTTCCTGGCCTCTTGCAATTGTCACTTAACAATAAAATTGTCAAGATAACTCTGGTAATTAATGTTCTTCCTGGAGAGAGAAGGAGGTATTTCCTCATGTTATGGTACCTCATAGGGTTAATATGCATGCTGCAAAGAATGTTTATCATGCAGATCACAAAGTGCATATTGTTTAAATAGGTCAATGCCTTTGTCAGAGGGATACTTTTGGTACCAGCAGGGTAGATGCTACAATCCTAACATGGTACAGTGAGCTAATTGTCCTCAAAGAGCTGCATGCAAACTGCATATATAAATTAGAGTATTATGATTCTTTCCTCCGCCTTTCTTTATTCTAATGTTTCAAAAAGGGCTCATCTCGGAAAAAATCCTAATTATTAAACATAACCCTCAACCATGGGGTTATGTTTTAAAATCTGAGTTTGTGCTTCTTCAGACCAAGCACTCTTAAACTTTGGATGTCGTGTGACGCCCCTTGCTGTCTTCTGATTTATTTAACATTTCCTAAACACTGATTTACACACATATGCTTGGTTGTCTCTGTGTTGTGTGTGATGAAAAGAGCTCTGACACCCTACACTGATATTGGTGGTGCTATATAACGAATTAAATACATCTGAGAGAGAGTGGTTATGGAAACTTGAGGGGGCACTGTTAACAGGTGGTAGTGAGGGAATCCGTAGGCGGTGCCCATAGAGGGCGCCAACAAATATTGTCGCACAGGGCGCCACGAGTGCTAAAGCCGGCCCTTGGACTGCAGGGTCATGCGTGTACACCTCCCTGCAGTGTGCGTCAGGGTTTCCGAGGAGGGAATGGGTTCTTCAGATAGTGTCAGAATGCTGTTAAGACGTCCCTTCTGTCTTGTGCTGCCAGTGCACTTCACTCTCTTGGACCGCTGATCCGAAAGAGTGGGCTGGACTGCTTTGTGCTCAGAGATTTACCTGTTGCCTGGCACATGTGATTGCCCCCGAGGGTGATGTCGTTCATTGCAGCTTGAACACTGGAAAGATTCAGAAGTGCTGGACACTCCCCAGAGAGGGCACCAAAAAGTGCTGCATTGCCATTCGACCACCATGGATAAGAAGCTTGAAACCAAAGTGGATTGAGGGTGCCTATGCACCTGTGAATGAATCATGTCTGTGTTATCGCTACCAGGAGGACAGTATTAGGTATTATGCAGTCCCTCGGGGCACATAGCGCAGACTATGGAATGAGTGGGTGTAGTTCTACAAGAGAATGACGGTACAAAAGGGGGTGGTGATGGACGGAGCATCTGAACCAATCAAACACTCACACCCAGTCAGTGGATCTGGGTTTAATCCATCACCATTCTTTAGCCCACTCTGCCACCCCAGTTCAGACATGGCTATATGCAAATCAGTCTGACCCTGTGCCTCATGGGAACAGTCCAGCCCGAACTGCCAAGCCATGTCTTCCCTGGACCGTAAACAAGCTTCTGAGGACAGGTTTCTGGCATTCCAGCCGTCTTCAGCTCAGCTTGCTTGAATCCAGTGGCAAAGTGAGCAAGGGACTCACGTCTGAGCATACCCTGCCACACTTATGGCGGCCAAAAGCGGTACAAAAGGGGGGGTGGTGATGGACGGAGCATCTGAATCAATCAAACACTCACACCCAGTCAAAAGATCTGGGTTTAATCCATCACTGTTCTTTAGCCCACTCTGCCACCCCAGTTCAGACATGGCTTGAAAGTAAGACATTGTTCTGCATTCTGTCCATCAACTGTGTTTTTTACAAGAGAAAGACAGCACCAGGTTCATAGACTTGTACCTTAAATTGAATCGTGCAGTATTTAGTACCACTGTTGTTCAAAGTCCTTTCTTTTTCATAAAAGCTAAGCTTTAGCTTGGGCATTGAACTCATTATGTCTGTTGATTGATTGTTGAGTTCTGAGTTCCTTCACCCCCACACTACCTCACTGAGAAGCCTGTAACTGCCCCCCTCACTACCCTGCTGAGAGTCAAGTAGGGAAAAGGCTGAACTTGTTCCAGCTTGCAGAGTCATAGTAGGTTGGACCCTAGAATGCCAGCGGCAAAGAACCTCAACCACCCCTGTTGGGTCCCCGAACTGGGTTTGCCGCATGTGGTCACACATAACACAACAATGCCTTTATTCATTTTCTGTTCCTACAATCCACTCAGGATTGGAGCTACAAAATGCAGCTCCAAATTGTGTGTCTGCTAATTTTTGTAAGCTGCAGGTGTGCCGTCTCGAGGATGCTCAATTAGTACTTGAATCCAGCCTGGCATCCTTGAATGGGAAAAACATTCCAAAAACTGTGTTACTCCCCATTCCGAGTTGTGCAATAACATGTGCACCATTTTATTTCCCAATATGTGTCTAGTGTCATTAGCTGCAACCGACAGAAGCAGGCATCCGCTATTTGCAGCTACGTGGAGAGGTGTAGTGCAGCGGCCAGGTCTGCTGACTTCGGAGCACAGAGCTCATAGTTCGATCCCTGGTCAGTACCATGAGACTCTGGGCAACAGCTCACTGAGGGACATATTATCAAGAACGGCGTTAAAATTATCGCTGCTAAAACGGCGATAATGGGCTTGATAATATGCCTTTGAGAATTTCAATAGAAGCCCATGTTCACACCAGAACATGGGCTTCTATGGGAATTCACAAGGACATATTATCAAGCCTATTATCACTGCTTTAGCAGTGGTTTCCTGCCGCTAAAGCAGCGATAATTTTAACGCCGTTTCTTGATAATAAACCCCTTAATTTCCACAACGGCCCCCAGCGCCTTGAGACCCGTAAAGGTGAGTAGTTTGTGCTTTACTGATACGATTTATTCATTGCAGAAATTCTTTATTTCACAATGTTTCAATTAAAAAAAATCTAGTTCATAATTAAAACCAGATAAAAAAACAGTAAGATACGTATTCATCCCATTTCGGGTTTAAATGTGAGTTTTCCCTCGAAAGGGAATTCCTGTCTCAATCATGAGAAGCGGCCACAGTGCAAACTGCAACTTTCATGCTTGAATAAAAATCGTAAGCAGGCGACTGACTGCAAGTACATGAAATGCTTGAATATGGTGTTTAGAAAATGCAACAGTAGGTTTCAAATTTACCTCTGGGGCTGGGTCTCTCGAGAGCTATGCAGCCCTATGGAAAACTGTAACAGATCTTTAAATGAAACAGAACGCCATTATTCAAGGTGTCATTTTCACACTCTATGGAAAGTGGTTCATACATATGACCTTTTTAAAAGGCAACTGTTTTACCTTAATAACAAGTAGATACCCCAATAAGAGAGCCCCTGAGTTCATCAAGGAGTTAATTCGTTAGCAGTTACTACACGAAAGAAACAAAGGCTCTGTTTGTTCTGTGGCTGTGTCCCTGGCTGACTGTAACAAGCTCCTGCTGAGCAACAGGGAAAAAAGTAAGCTCCAGAAACATTCTAGCTGGCAGGCTCTGTTATGTGAAAATGGAGTCATGTAGCAAAGCTCCATTTGAGACCTTATTCCAGTGTTTTATGTGAATAGAAAACAAACTTGTCGCCTGCAGGTAATGCTTTAATTTATTTTATCACAAATGCTTCACACCATTAAAATAACCATGGGTTGTTTTTCATGTTTATGCAAGCGTGCCAGGAATGTTATACAAAAGGGACAAACTGTCTCCATAAAATACATGGAAAGGAAAATTCATACATCCGACATCGCCAATAACGACTGGTTAGGTCTCGTCTTCCATTAAAACGCGCTGTTTTGTTTGCTTATGACTTCAGAGCCATTTGACAAACCTGCAGGAAACCTTACAATTAAGTAGTGTAAGTGGCCACATCGTATGTTGTTAAGCTTCCTGTAGATCTTTCTGGGATGACAGGAGCAAAAGGGAGGTAAAACAAGTTGATTTTTTTCACTTTAATTTCTATAGCAAACATTTCTCCCCACAACATCAAACCACTGAACAGAATGAACTCACATTAGATGTGAAGCTAGAACTTTACTCAGAGTAGTTCTTTTTGTTTGGTGTAAATCAGTGCATCAGTGTTTTAGATATTTGTTATGTCAAGGTATTGAGCAGGCCTTGAAAATTTAATCAGAATTAGACATTTGTATATTCGAAAAGTTAAAACAATGTTTCCCTTAACCCAATGACTGGTTAGCAGCAACTGCATTTTTTGTTGCAGCTGCCATTACTAGATGTCAGTCACTGAAGCCTGTGTTCTGGAAAAAGTAATAAATGTGGTGTAACTTACTTTCTTGAACATCTCTGAAACCTGCTTTGTCCCGAGTTTGAGGGCTTAGATCATTGGACATTTTCTTCTTCCCAGAAAAAATGAAGGGGTCTATTCTCAAGAACGTGCGATAACCATCGCAAATTTAGCTTAACACAACTTTGCATATCGCAGCCTATCGCGGGAAAATTACGCAATGTTAACTAAGGATTCAAAACACGGAGGCACCATGCGATAGGCCCCCGATAACGCATCAAATGTCTGCGATATAGTCAACGCGCCACCGCAAAAATGCGGAACACGAACGCAAAAAAACTTGTGATGAGGCAAATCGCAATACAAAAATCAGCGAAAACCAGCGGCAGGCCTGAAAATCCCACGCGTCTCGCGGAAAAATGCACTATGAAAACAACAAAAAGAACGCACTAAAAACAATTCAAAGTGCAGTGCTTCATGGATGCACCCCGACCACGTGCAGAGGCCAACGCGAACCCCACAAGGTCCACAGACCACCAGCAAGGAACAAAGGGGTCGGGGAAGGCCAAGAAATAGAGATAGAGGAAGACGTGGTGCAGTCCGCAGGCAAACCAGACCAGCGTCATGGAGGTGACAGAACACTACCATCAACTGACCCACAATTGGACTCCCGTGAATGCAGTAGGACTGTCAGGCAGGTCAATGGGGGAGGTCAAGAGGAGCTGGCATTATGTGAAAAATAACAATGGCAAACCCGCTGCCAACAGGAAGGCAGCAACGGGGACAGGAGGTGGGAGTCCTGCGCCACAGGAAGAGCTGGAGATAACCGGGGCCACAGTCATCAGTGTGGAGACGGTGCAAGGAGCTGAGAGTCCGTACACAGCTCCAGAGGACCTGACACAACATCAACAGCGCGAGTAACGACAAAGGACTGGGGGGACGGGGGAGATGGGCACAATGGCACACATGCACAACGACGGGTAGCACACTGCACACCCACAATTACCCTGGATCATGTCCCTGATACCCGTGGCACACTGCAGCACACACACATAGCAAGAACAGCACATCCACATTGACGACAGTTGGGACAATGTGCAACCCCGACACTGCAGAACAGAGGACACAACTGGGTCCGCTCATGCGCAGAAACAGGCCAATTACATCTAACATTGCAGGAAACTGTGAGATTGAAATGTACGCGTACAACCTCACATCCATCATGTATTCCAAATGTCCACTGTCCACCATCAAAATCCAGCACCTCCCAAACAGTCACAATGCACATTGCCACACAGTCTGCATGTTAACAAGAACAATGCTCCAACATACGTGTCAACACAGTGTCAACATGCATCTCCCCTTCACATTGCAGAGGGACAAACAACACCTCAACAGAGCAGACCAGACAACTTATCAGTGATGCCGGAGCAGACCACCCCACCTATGACAATGAAGCCCTACAACAGCTCATCGACATCTCAGGTAACCCACCTCCAGGGCAGCCAAGCTACATAGAGGAGAACCCAGCCCCTGCACAGACCACACAGCAGGAAGCACCCGCAAGCACGGCTGGCTCACAACACGTCACCAAGTCACACATGCCATTCCAATGCCAGGTGTCAGAATGCCAAAAGGAGGTGGCCAAACAGGTGCAGATGGGGTCCGAACCCATGGAAGATGAACTAGATCACACACGTTGGTGTCTAATACCCTTCAGGGACCACCTACACTCCACAAAGGAGACCCACACTGCTACAGAAACACATGCAAGGGCACATTTCCAGTACAGAGCCACGCCCAGAGGGACGCAATAATCATTCACACAGAAAAAAAAATCATTCACACACCCACGTCGGCTCTGCGTACAATGGCCCAGTTCACCCCCCTTATGTATTGAGTGGGTGACAACCGAGCCACATGTCCAAGATCAAACCCGCTGCCTGCAGTGACATGTCTGCGTCCACTGTACACAGCACAATGTAATGTCGTAGGGCTTAGGGCCCTCATGCATAGAACATGACCACAGGGACACACAAAGATAGTATGTGGAACGGGCTATTGGCCCATGCGCCCGGCCCCTTTATTGGCAGGGCCACATGTACAGTGATGCCTGTGCTGGATGTGTGTGAGGTGAGTGTAATCCAGCCCACAGGGAGTGGTTGGTGCTGGCAACAACTTGTACAGGGAAAACCCTTAAAACGGAAACAGAAAACACCAGCATTAGATAAACAACTGGAAAGCATCATGGTGTTAGACGGAGCAAGTACGAAGGTCACCCAATATGCAAACATGTGTCCGTGAGTTGCAGTGCACTGAGCAAGGGGCACCAGAGCAGAGTGTGCTCATGTGAATGAATTGTCCAGGATTGTGTTCCTTAGGGAGATACCTGATGCAGCTGCAGTGGGGTGTGTGACACCAGCATCATCTCCCTCATCATCGTCCCAGGTCTCCCATACTCACTAAGGTGACATTGCTCCTTGACCTCTCCACAGCACAAAACTCAATCATTAACAGTCCATGGGTTGTGGTGCTCTGAGTTAGTGGCACCTGGAGTGCTGAGCAGGGTATCAGGCAGATGATGGCATCCACTACAAGTGTGAGCAACTCTGTCTAGTCTGTCAGGACCACTGTTTCGATTCTGGCAGTTGGCTGTTGGAGGTGGTCCTGGCGGTGGTGGCATGTGCCTCGTGAAGTGATGTGACATCTGGGCCAGTCAGGACTCGATTTGATGTGTGTTCTCTGGTGTACCGCAGTTTAGACTGGAGGCAGCGGACAGCGCAGGGCCACATACACATGGCATCGATGTCTCAGATGCCATCCAATATCTCAGAAGACCGGGTTCCCAACTTGAGCTGCACAGAGCTGCCGGCCAGGCACACCGCCACAGAACAGTAACTTATGGGCCATGGAGGGTTGCGGGGGACATTGGAAGGTGTCCTCCAGGGCATGATGCAGGGGGCTGTAGCTATCTGGAAGTGGCAAATGGAGGAGTGGAATGCTACTGCCTTGTTACTCCCACCAAGTCAGGATCAGCTACATGAGGATGAAAACAACTCCAGTCCATAAACTCAGACACCACCAAACTTCAACCAGAGAGAGCCCATGGATGTCGGGAAACAGACTTAGTGGCACTGAGGCTGTGAGGGGATGCAGTACGCAATGATGTCAGTACACTGATATGATCTCGGCCATTGCCAAACCAAGACTCAGTCCCATTGGTGTGACCTACTCGACTGCTGTGTGTGCCGGAGGCAGCGGTCAGCAGTGGCCCACAGCCACTTGTCATTGGCTTGCAATGCACAGAGTTAGTGACACCAGAGCAGTAGTTGGTAGTGTTCAATCACCTCCGTAACGATGCTCCTTTTTCCCTTCGGACTGAACCGCGTCTTCCTCTTATGCCTCTCCTTGCATGCATTGATATGTCCGTGGCCATTGAGAAATGAATACTCAGTCCCAAATATGTGACCTACTGGTCCGCAGTGTCGGCTCAGGCCAGTGCTCTGCCAGGGACCATATACACATGTGGCTGGAATGCAATCCACAGACTTGGTGGCACCACATCGAAGGGAGTATAGTGATTTAAACTCTGCAATGTAATGTGTCCTCGGCCATTGTGCAATCAAGACACAGTTCCAAATGTGTGACATACTCGAGCGCAGTGTGGCCCAAGGGCAGTAGTCTGTGTGGGCCCACTGACACATGTGGTTGTGATGCTATGCACAGACTTGGTGGCACCGCTAATCGAAGGGAGTATAGTGACATAAACTCAGCCATAAATAATGTTCTCACGCATAGTGTACTCAAGACTCAGTTCCAAATGTGTGACCTACTTGTCCGCTGTGTCTACCGGTAGAGTACGTAAACGAGAAAGGAGTACTTCAGGTCTGTGTCGCCGTGATGGTCTGAGGAAGCTGCCAAGGTCGCGGGCCTCAGGCTTGGAGCTTGCACCGGCAAGTGGTGGACCACTTTGACACACGCCGGTGTCGGCAGGTGAGCTGTGAGGCCTTGGATGCACAGGGGCGGGCAGGACGGGTCCGGAGACCAGCGGCCCGGGGTACAGCAGGCGCACAGGATCGATGGCCCCGTCACACACGGCGACAGCCTCATGGCAGGGTGGAGACTTTGGACATTCTGGAAGAGAACCATGCCAAGAGGTACATGCCTTTTATTCCCACCCCTACGCTGGCCTGGCGCATACCAGGCCAGACCACTCCACTCTCGCTTACGGGGGGACGTAACAAGCTATATTTCCACGAGCTTCCCTACTGGCTGGGGTGACATGGTTGCGTCCACTGTCCAGTGCACTCCATACACCAGCACTATATGTCGACATGGATGTGTGTGGTCTGCATACTGCAGTTTCTCTAGCACATCAACACCACACTTGTCAGTGTGTGCAGTCTCATTCATGGGTCACTTGCCTCCTCACACATGCCTGACTCCCACCTCTCCCCACATTCTGCTATTGTGTGGCTGCAGTGCCATGGCTCATGTACATGGCTGCCCCATGTTCCCACAGTAAGTTGTGCTATCATGTCTGGTGAGTGGGCTGGTTGTTTGGACTGTTGTATGTGAGTTTGGAAAGTGTGCATTCTTAGAGTTGTGAGTTGCATGATTGTGGACTTGGGGTGTGTGGTGTGTTCATTTGGTTCTTGCCAACAAGCAGGGCATTTCCGTAGGTGCCATCCTGAAAGCGCGAGTTGGTGATGGCCTGTCCAGTAAATATAGGAATCATGCACACTGCATGGGTAGGTGGCGACGACATTGGTGGAGAGGTGGTCCGCTATTGCCTGCACATTCCTGGAATACGTGCGCTTTGTGTTTCGGTTATTGTGTGCAGTGTTGCCAGGTGGCACAAGTAGGACATGTGTGCAGTCATTTGCCCCATGACACGTGCGGGAAGCCAGCTGTGGCATTGATGCCTTGCTTGGTCTCCGGCTGTTCCTGCGCAGTGTGGGGAACGTATAGATAGTTGGGTATCAAGCTAATGGTTTCATCCATGACCGTTGTGATGAACTTTGATAGGGCTGGCTGTAAAACTCCTCTGACTCTGGCGGTTGTTGGTTGGAAGGTACCAGGGGGCCAACGGATGTATGTCGTTACAACGCATACTTTTACACCACATACCTTTACAACGCATTTTTTACACCGCAACATCCATTACAACGCATTCCATTACAACGCATGCCATTACAACGAAATCTTTGAAACTACCTTTACAACGCATTCCACTACAACGCATACTACATTTACAACGCATACCATTACAACGCATACCATTACATTGCATATATGCTAAGTATTGGATAGTGTAGGGGTAAAAATTACTATTCTAACTCCATGGGGTGCAACAGTAGGGTAAGTATTGGATAGTGTAGGGGTACAAATTACTATTCTAACTCCAGGGGATGCAACAGTAGGGTAAGTGTTGGATAGTGTAGGTATGCGTTGTAATGGTTTGCGTTGTAATGACTGCGTTGTAAAGGTATGCGTTGTAGTGGTATGCGTTGTAGTGACATGCGTTGTAATGGTTGCATTGTAATGGATGTTGCGGTGTAAAAGTTTCGTTGTAAAGGTAGTGCGTTGTAAAAGTTGCGATGTAAGTGTTGATTCCCCAAGCTACTCACCCATGCATACAAGGCATTACACAATGCAGGACTTGCACACCACAATCAGCCCATGACCTTTTACCAGCCCACCAGGAAACTCCGATCCCGCTCTGTCGCCCAAGCTGCCACCCATCGCATCTGCCGAACAAACAGTGGAGGACGTTCCTTCTCCCATCTGTTGGCCAAGACCTGGAACCATTTCCCCCTGCACCTTAGAGCTTTATGGCTGCTCCAAATCAAACACAAGGAGATGATATACGGAGCGCTGAAACTTTTCAGACACTCACTCCCAGTCACAGACCTGGGTTGAATCCATCATCATTCGTTAGCTCACTTTGCCACCTCAGTTCACACCCAGCTATATGGAAATCAGTCTTGACTCTGTGCCTCATGGGAACAGTCCAGCCCGAACTGCCAAGCCAGGTCTTTCCTGAACCGGAAACAAGCATCCTGGGACTGGTTTCTGGGTAGGGTTTCTGGGTAACACCCTTCATCAGCCAGGCTAGCTTGAATCCAGTGGCAAAGTGAGCAAGGAACCCACATCTCGGCATACCCTGTCAACTTAGGGCGAACAAAGCAAACACAAGGAGATGATGGACGGAGCGCTGAAACTTTTCAGACATGGTTGCTTCAGAAATTCAGGAAGGGCCTCAAGACATGGATTTTCAACCGAGAATAGACAGTTTTACCAGAGAGCGCCTTGAGACCCTCATCGGTGAAGCAGCTGTGCTCTACATATCCTTATTGATTGATTGCTGCACACTAGGCGAGAAACATGGACCGAATCCTTCAACCAGAGTTAGAATCCTTAATCACAAATTCTGGCTTCTCCCAATCTTTCATCCGCCGATGACTTCCCCTCTCCCTGTAACATGAAAATGTCAGAACTTCTTGATATGATCATCCCTTTAAACTCAAAAAGTTAAGAAGTATCTCCTCTAGATCCTGGTTCAATAAAGACCTCAACAATGAGATGCGACAACTTAGGCTGGCGGAAAGAACCATTTCTGTCTCTCTTCCAAACTGAAGGCCTAAAACAGAAAACAAAAAACTGCAGAGAGAAATCATCTTTCTTTCAAGCCCAACTTGACCACTCCTGAAACATACCTAAAGACCTTTTCAACATCATAAAACAATAAACTTCCTCTTTTCCACATCATCCAACTAATGACTCTGTTAAGCAATGTGAAGGGTTCGCCAAATTCTTCTCTGGAAAAATAACAACCATTGAACTCTCACTGGAACCCTCACCTCCTCTCCCTGCACCAAAGATGTCTTATCTACAAAAGATGGTCCCCACTGCCATACTCCCAAGCAATGGTGGTCCCTACAAATTCACCTCCCCATTGAACCAACTGAAAAACAATGCATCCTGGACCAAATTTCATATTGTCTCAGAATAATAAGTCACTAAAATATTTGCATGCATTAAGCTGGCTTTGCATCTCTCTGACCCCCTTCCCTCCTCACTCGTCAAACATCTCAGATACTTCAGCTCCCCTACATGGTGCATAATCATTAACTCCTCCCTTTCCAGCAGCTCTATGCCAATTTCCCTTAAACTTGGCCAGGTCACCCGCTTCATCAAAAAAATAGACACAGACATGCATGACCTTAATAATTACAGACGAATAACTTACCTCCTTCTCCTTGCCAAAACCATCAAAAAATGTTTGCTCTCACAACTCAACAAGTACATTGAAACAAACATTTGCAATGCAATCAGTCTTGTCTTAGGGACCTTATATGTATTTAGCTATGCAGCACATTAGCCTGGGTGCTGAAACATCTACTCTTCTTTAACATGGAGGGAAAGTAACCACCAAACTGCGTGACATGCAAGGTATCGGGAACACAGGGAGAGAAATATTGCCTTTCAGTGGGAAATAGTATAGTGCAATGCTCTGTTTTTAATTTAAAATCAAGGCCTTCGGTGGTCATATCACTGAAAGTACAAGATTTGAAAAAAATATTATTGTCAACGGGTGCTCGTGGAGCACGATTTCTGTGGATTAGAATACAGAGAATGCTAAAGTGATTCTGGTAGTTTTCTGACTTCTACTGGTCATTTTCTATTAAGACAGTTAAATAGAGGCAGTTGAATAAGTTGAAAGCAATTCTGGTATTTTACTGACCTCTACTGGTCGTTCTATCAAGACAGATGAATGGAAACAGTTGAACAGAAAAAAAGTGCCTAAGCGGAAGAAGACAAGTCCTAGTGCTGCTCACCAGAGCCCACAATGTACATACACATATAAGTATATACTCAAGAGGTCTTGAATGCTCGACCTAAAAATCATCCTGTACAACACCTTCCACTCTGGGTCCAGTAAAGGCTGTTGTACGGATACTGCAATCCTGAACATCACAAATGACTTACACAGATTTCTAGACAATAGGCAGTCATGCCTCTTAATCCTCCTGGATCTTTACACAGCTTTTGATACAGTCAACCACAAAGTTTTCCTAAACACTCTATCTCAATGTGCAAGCTTCAACTGTACTATCCTTCAGTGGCTCATCTCATAACTGAACCATGATCTCACCTATTCAAACTAAATATTTCTACTTCACCAGCAATATCAGTCCCACAAGGAATCCCCCATGAATCAATCCTACCTCATGACTTGGTCAACCTCTATATGGAACCCTTGCAGCGATACTTAATCAAGCCAGAATCACCTACCATCTCTATGCAGATGACAACCAAATCTACATTAAAACCTCATCATTATTAATAGACCTCCGGCACCTAAATTACACCCTCTCCAAGGATCAATCCTGGCTGACCAACAACCAATTAAAACGTAACCCCAACAAGATCGAACTCCACCTCATCCAACCTAAAGGAAAATTGCTTCCTGTCAGCAACTGGCTTTATAACATAAATGCACTAAGCTGGGGGTGTTCTATCTCTAACTCTGTTAAGTCACTTGGGATTACACTAGACTGAAACCTGAACATGAAAGACCATATCAATGTCTCAACAAAAAGTGCCTTCTTCATGCTGAAACACCTAAAAGAAATCAAACCCTTCATCCACCATCCAAGATTGCAATGATTATTCCTCTCTAAGCTAAACTACGGTAAAGCAATGCTCACCAGTGCCCTAAAAACCTACATTTTACTTACAAAATCCACCCTCAATGGAGTAGCTAGACTCCTCTTCGGGGAGAGCTGCTATGACCACATCGCTTCCACATTTATATAAACTCAACTGGCTACCAATCAAAGTGAAAAGTATGTTCAAAACAGCCTGCATAACCCTCAAAGCTCTCTACACTGATAAACCTATCTACCTAGCAAACAAACTATCAAAAGCAGGCTGAAAGAAACCTTTGCAAAGCTCAAACACTCTACTCCTAATTCCACCAAAATTCAAGAAACACAAATCGCCCACCCGTTTATGCTCAGGAAATGCACCTAGTATTTGAAATGCCCTGCCACAGGATCTTCGTGACACTCAATCTTTAATAAACTTCAGGAAAATCGTCAAACTACTTCTCCTCAAAAAAGGCCTGAACCCTACCTCCTAAAACAATCAACCTCCATGGATATACATCTCCCCAATCCCCAATTACCTTAAACATTGATACCTTTATATAGAATTGTGCATTTACTCAACCAACCATTGCTACCTCCAAACTCTTTCAGCGATCTACTACACCACCTATTGCATATTTGTACCGTGCCTTCTCTCTTCTGTATTCCCTGTAAATGTTGCTGTGCAAACTCTGTAAAGTACTCTGATACCTTTGAGTCAAGTTCACGCTATATAAAACTCAGAAAATAAATAAATAAATAAAACCCTGAGTGTCAACATCCGTCCACTTCTGCCATGTCAGGTGACTAGCTGTATTGCATATATACAGACAATTTATAGGTCCAACATGTTGAATATACCCAAACACTTGGATTTCATATGCTCATGATATGTAAACAGTGTGTATTTGCAATATTCACAAAGCAATGTTCAAATAATTGCCTTGTAGGTGGACCTGCACCATAAACCTGGGGTGTAGTTGAGACCTTCATGGATTCCAATGCTACCAGTAAGTGTTATTTCTACACGGTTGTAGCTCTGCAAGGTTTGTGTGTGATCTATGATAGTTGTGACATTGCGATGTGCATGGGGTATATCAATCACCTGTAATCAGTTTGCAATCAGTGTACAAACACAACTAAAGTTGGTCACAGTATAATGTAAAATGGAGAGGGACATATGTCAATGTGCATGTAGGAGCAGTGTATGCAGGCACACATGAGTCATGCATCTTTATCTGCTATGGTGATGTTTGCTCACCTATTGTTTAGATGCTTATGGCACATGTACCATCATCTGGCACTAAATCTACAGATGGTCAAAACTTCTATTGTTTTACACCCAAAATATGGCACAAACGTTACAACCTAGGGTTCAACAAAGTGGAATAAGCTAGTTTGAGCTTGTCTGGATATGGTATGCTTGCTAATGTTCATATTTGAGCATGAGACTAGAATTGGTGAGAAGGAACAAATTACCTAGACAGCATTACCAATTGGCAACATTACAGTCTCAGATAATCAGGATTACAGTAAGTGAGTGTCCAAATGCAGCATAAACTATAGTTGTTTTGCATCATATTATGCCCATACATGCTGTAAATGGTTAACCTCACCTGCAACATGAGTTCAGTGTGAAAAACCATAGTGTGATAATACATTCATGCTGATCAGCAACTAGTGATCCATACCTGTTCCAGTAGCTATTATTCAATTCAAATGTCCAACATGGATGAACTTGAGGAGGAGGAGGAGAGTAAAGAAGATTTTCAGACAAAGGATTAGTCTATTTGGGATGTCCGGTCAAGATGTCAGGGCCAGATACCATTTCCCCCCAGATATCATCTTGGAGATGGTTTGTGAGTGGGAGCAGGAACTTGACTCTGTGACCTATTGCTTCCATTCCATCCCAGCCTATCTCAAGATCCTTGCTGCGCTCCACTTTTTTTGCAACAATGTCATTTCAAAGGGCCTCCAGTGACCTTATGAGCATCTCTGAGGCAAGCAAGCCCCAGTGCTTGAATCAGATACTGAACTGCATCAAGATGAGAGCCCACCTCCGCATACGAATGCCCCATACACTGGATAGGAGACAAAGGTTATCTAGGAATTTCTGTCAAAGTTCCCGCTTCCCACGTGTGCTGGTTGCAGTTGATTGTACCCATGTGGCTTTTCAGCCACCTCACTGCATTTCACACATCTTCTGCAACAGACACCTACGACATTGCATCAATGATTCATTGATGTGCATGCAGTGTTTCCAGGCAGTACCCATGACAGCTTTTTATTCCGCAGGTCATCTCTTGCCTGACGGATGGCTGTGGGAGAATTTAGCAACATGTGGCCACTGGGTAAGTACCAAGCACAAAACATGTGTGATACGTATAAATGTAATATATAAATGCTATCCCACATAAACAACCATTATACACCAATATTCATTGTGCCACATACCTGCCCTCAATAAATACTGCATGTACCAAAGTATAGAACATGTACTGAACAGATGCAAGAGAGACATGTAATCAAGTTCTCTAATTTCTCTCCTCAGGTGATGCTGTGTATGCACTCTCCCCTCAACTCTTCACACCATAAGGCTGGGCAGCAAACTCCTCTCTCCCAGCAGAGTTTGCAAAGATTTTGCTACTCCGCTCTCCGCTTGGAATGCGTAGATCAGCAAAACTCTGTAAACTGCAGCGTAATGGAGTTTGCCGGCACTGTAGCTCTTAACTGTGCTTAAAATCCCCTCCTGCCGGATGTGTGCACCAGTTTCCCTAGCTGCCATCTCCTTAGCGGCCTGTCTGTACATTGAAGTAAATTCACGTGCTTTGCACGTGGGACCCTGGGTACCAGAGGTGAGATTACGGCCAGGGGATGTCCATGGCACTCAGTGAGGTAATAGTCAGTGTGTGGTCAGTGGGAAGCAATGCACAATGAGTCGGTGGTCAAGTGGTGGTTGGTACAGGTCACCTGTCAGAGTACTAGTGACGGGTAATGCACGATTACTGCGCAGCCACTGTGCCACTGTGATCCTGGGCACGATAGCACTTGCAAGGTACCTCGTGCCTTTGACACTCAGCGGGTGGCCACGGATCAGTCAGTGCACAGTGAAGTGGTACTCAGTGCTGGGCACTCGGCCGCTCACTCCGCAGTCCTTGTAGCTCCGTGTCTGACACTGCGCAGCGTAGTCCAGGGGTAATGGACCCCTCCGGGGCACCACCTGAGCGTTCAGTACTCAGTGGGTGGTTATGTCATAGTCAGTGCACAGTGAAGAGGTCCTCAGTGCATGACTTCTAGGCGGTCACTATGCAGCCCTACCTTCTCCCTGTCTGGTCGCTAGTGAGGAAGCAGATGTGGGAAGACTACACTTCCCAGACTGCTGGAGGCGGTGTCATCGTGAAGTGAAAGCGAGGCAGCCTTGGCAATCACTGAGTTCTCGGCAAGAGGATTCTGGAAAAGTGCAGTTGCGCGGTCACAGTGGCCCTGGAGTGCGCCATGAAGGGAAAAAACCACAGCACAGAACTGCTCGCAGCCAGCCTGGGACACATTCCTTCTGGCCTCCAGTCATCTGCAGTCCGGGAAAAAAGAAGCTGATGGTGCTGGCACGTGAGTGTTTTGACAGACTCCAGGGTGCTTGCAGGTAAGAGGGAAGCCTTTACAGCCGGGAAATGTGAGTGCGATGGAGCCCATTGTTGCTTAAGGAGAAGGCAGGGCAATAGAACACACCCCTCCCTTTCTCCTTTAAAATGTGCAAATTCATATATGTCCGCAATAATCAATCGGGACATGACTAGGTGGGGTTCAGCTCACTTCGCCTGGAAGCGGAGCTCACTTCGCGGAATCACAGAGTTTTTTGCAGCTCTGCTGAGTTCCACGTAGGGTGACTCCATGCTCTCAACCAGGGTTAATACAGACTTGCATCCACTGTACCTCATCGTAGGTACAATAGGGCACACATACGAACTTGAGCAATCATAGAGCGCACATTTGGTCTCCTGAAGTCACGTTTCAGATGTCTTGACCGTACAGGGGGAGAGCTGATGTACTCCCCTGTAGTTGAGTGCAAGATCATAGTAGCCTATTCTGTCTTGCACAACATTGCTTTAAGTAATGTCTTACACATACCTCTGGGCCCTCAGCTAGGTCCGAATACAGGTAACCGGGCCAATGCACTGCACAGAGGGCAGGGTATGTGCATCCATAATCAGCTGGTTAACACTTTTCTCACCTGAGCAACCTGTTGTGTTACGGGCAAAATGTGGCTTGCAGTCTATTATTAATGATTAAAGGTGGATATTTACAACACTGTCCACAAAAATTCCGTCCTGAGACTACTTTGCAAGCCACACTCAATATATGTAAACCACAACTGTTGACAGGAGTCACAAGCTTGGCCATGCAATATGTCATGTGCAGATGTCAGCACTTAGTGTTGTCAATGGCTCTAAGGAATCCATTACCTCAGAGGATTATGTCTGTGCATGTGTGAGACCTCCCAGGAACTTTTGACAATGGGGGCCTGATCCAAAAAAGGGACCTAACTATTGCATTGTGGAGTATTTGCCCCCAACTGAAACAACTCCCCTACAATTGAGGCCCCCCACTGTGAGTAATAATGAACATTGTGAATCAGGCCCTATGTGTCTGGGATACACAGCACTTTTGCCTCTGAATTTGTCATAGCCCCACAGTCAACTCTGAGCTGACAGCAAAATATGGACTACATGTACCATGATGCAAAGGAGCAAACTCTACTGAGCTGTGATGTTGTGTCTGGCCACAACCTTTTCCCTGTCCAAACAGATTTTAATGGTCTTTTCTACCTTCTCTTTCATGTTTCTAACGTTTCTTTTATGTGTGAATTCTGTTATGGCTCATTTTCTGAATCTCCGCTACGCATGTGGATCCTCTGCTCAGCATGCGGACAGCACACACTCAGCCAGAGATTTCAGAAAAAGGCCAGAACCCAATGTATGCATACAGGAAATGACATACAGCAAGTAGTAGACAGGAAATACCTCACAGGAAGTTGCTGCCAGCCATTTTCTATTCATTCTGAGCCATCCTCTGGCACAGATCAGATCCTCTGCCTCTATAGAACACAACTACTCCCAAAATGGCTGAGGGACTGGAAGAGAACACCCCCTTTCCATGAAAGGGAATTGGACATATATAAGCAGAGGGGTTGCTGTAAAAGTTCCCTCAGCTGTATGTTGGTCCTGAGGACAGGCTGAGCAATGAAGCGCATATCAGGCTCTGGTTCACCATTGCGGAGTGCTGCAGTGCACTGGGCGTCTATAGCCAGTGTGGCAGGACATGTGATAAGTGCTGGGAGGACCTAAAACACTGGCCCGAGAAACCTTGGGCCAGTCCTCCCAGCACCATGTGCACCAGCCGCGCTTCTTGCCACTGAACAGAACGGTCCTTAGGGCAGCCTGGCTAACCCTCCATACTCCGCTGGAGGACCATGAGCAGCAGGGAGATGGTAAATGCATTAACGGCAACATGTTTCTGAAAGTATGATGTGAGGGATAACAAAGCTGTACAATCAGGTGTCCCATGCCTCCATTTCCCTAATCTGTGCAAACGCAGCAGTCATTATTATTCCAAAGGCTCACTGTACCACATAGAATGCACTGAGCAGAGTGTATTCAAGGAGCTGTAGTTTTTGGAAGCGACCAGGAGAATAGAACCACACACGTACATTTGTATATAAAATTGCCCTGGCAGCACCATTACCAGTGAACCAAGGGTTTTATAACTGATATATGCATTGGGTGAGGAAATACTGTCCAGTGTGTGGATGAGAGGCATATGGGTGTTGGATGGTGTGTCTTACATGCCTTTGGTGTGTGTCTCAGGTCTACATTTACCTAATCTGTGCAAATGCAGCCGTTATTAGGAGGCCAAAGGCTTACTGTTGCACAAAGAATGCACTGAGCAGAGTGCATTCTAGGAGCTGTAGTTTTTGGAAAATTGCACTGGCAGCACCATTACCAGTGAACCAAGGGCCTTATAACTGATGTGGCATTGGGTGTGGAACCGTACAAACACTGTCCAGTGTGTGAATGAGAGGCCTTTGGGTGTTGGAATCTGTAACTTGCATTGCCTTTTTTCAGACTGGGTTCTGATTAAGACATATCATCATGTAACATGGAGTTAAGACAGACTTTGAGATCCTTGCCTCATTCTTACGTGATATCAACTTCTCTAAGGGGATCCTCATACACACGTCTTCCCAACAGTGACTTGTTTGTCATTTGTCTAGTCATTGTAGCTGTAACAACTAGCCAAAACTGTTCACCAGGGTACGGCACTACCTGAGCAGTCTTTGAAGGCACATTGTGGCACTAGACTGTCTGATTTGTCAACATGTTAGACTCTAAACCACACGAAAGATACCAAGGGTCTTTTCTGATTATGTCATTGAATGGAACCTATGTAGTGTCCCAGAGCACCTATACCTAGAGGTTAATTAAGAGATTTACACAGGAGAAGAGAGGGAAGTAAAGTGTAGATTTGAAAAGAAAAAAGTGTAAAAAGTGTATCCATCAGCCCACACAATAGTGGAACTTCGTCATCTGGGTGTTTTAGTTGACAGCTGGTGTCCAGTGAGCTCTTCCACAAGAGAAATCCTGAGGCTAGCTGAACTTGGACCCAACGGTTGAACCATCAACCGAAAAAAGATGAGAGTTTGAAGGCTGAAGGGGCACGTTGCAGTGCTCAAAATAGTGAAAATTGTGAAAGAAAAGAACAGAAGAATCTGAGTGATTAAAAATACCTGTCTTGATGTCTCAAGAAACTTTATTAGGTGCGCCCATCAAGACGGTATGATTAAAAGCAGAGTGAAAATAGTATGGAAAGAATTACTATTCACCATGAATGATAATTGGTCAACATGTTTCAGCCCTTAAGGGCTTTCGTCAGGACCTCCCCCTCGGCTCAGCTGTTAGACCGAGGCAACGAAGGAGAGCGCGTGGCCTCCTTTTTCCTGAGCGAGCGCCAGGTGAGGTGAGGCTGTTCCTCCCTACAAATTTGGGAGAAGGTTGATAAACATAGACATACAACTGCACAGTGAATATGTCTACACTATGAAAATTATCTATCACAGCATGTGGTAAGTGTTGCAGTAGTGCACATCATAGGTCCTGACGAAAGCTGATGGGTACACTTTTTACACTTTTTTCTTTTCAAATCTGCACTTTACTTCCCTATCTTCTCCTGTGTAAATCTCTTAATTAACCTCTAGGTATAGGTGCTCTGGGACACTACATAGGTTCCATTCACTGACATAATCAGAAAAGACCCTTGGTATCTTTCGTGTGGTTTATTGTCTAGTTGGGGGACAAGATACAAGCAGGTCTATAAATATATCTTCCCCTAGGGCCCTCCCCTCCACTTTTTGTTTTCTGCTAGCATGTTAGACTCACCACTTCACAAAGCTAATATCCCTGCTCCTATTTTGATATGTACATCAAAATCTGCATTTGTGTTGTTGCATACAACGCTACACAGCAGATGACATTTTTTAGAAATTGTAAGAGTTCTGAGACTCCATATTACAGGATTATTCCAATACCATCTGGACTGTCTCTGATCTACTTTTATAGACAGGCATTTGGAGATGCCTATGTAGCAATGACAGGACACACAGATTACAAGAATGCATAAGGTGAGGGTTGGTCAGTGCACAAGTGTATGCCATCAAAATTCAAGCAAGATGTCAAGTTGTGAGTCAAATCAGGACATCACAGGGAACGCACACTTACTTTAGGCTCCAAGTCTCTTCTATTTGGATAGTGTGATCAGGGAGAACAACGTGTGGTCTTGTTCATGTAGTTATGTGTGTCGTTCAGGCGTGTACAGCCAATACATTATGATCTGTCTTCCATTTCAGTGGGCCCAGCTGGCCAAGAGGACCAGGACCAGGGTCAGAGCTGGACATTGTTGGGGCACCGGTAGCCACAAACTCTCTCCACAACCTAAGAGGAGGAGGAGGAGGGACCTTCAACATCGTAAGGCAGGGGAAATGTGCCCACCCGGGTAGAGCAAGAACACACCTCAAGTGCTACAGACTTGATGGAGGCTGAGAACATTATTTTTTTTTTTGGGGGGGGGTGAAAAACTGGACACCTGTGGCCGAGGGGTGGGAGGTTGACTCTCTGCCTGACAATATACAACTTTCATTTGGCTTGTTGTTCCCAGGGCAGGTCACACCACCTCCTGGTACTCCCATCCGCCCCTGCCTGACTCTAGAGACCCCCATTCCAACAGGGTCTCCAGCTACATCCCCTGCTACTAGTCCCCCTCCAAGTGGCTGCCAGGAAGACCCTAACCCGAAACACAACACTCCTTATGTCCAAACGAAAGCCCTCCCTGTATTGTGATTCCAGTGGCTGCATCCCAGGAAGTCATGGGGGTATGTGAGGGGCAGCCAGACATGTCCTCTCACCCCATGCTACAGCTCTGTGATGAGGTGCGTATGTTGCAAGAGGTACATACAAGATCCATGGCCACCCTCACTGCCAGTATCCCTTCCTTGTAAACAGCCATGTTGTCTGCCCTTGCTGAACGTGCATCCCAAACCACCCTGGATGTTTCACCCTGTAAGTTGCCCCACACTGTTTTCCCCCGTACACCTTGTGGGTACCAACCCCATGTGGTTCCTGGTCCAGCACAGCCAGCCAAGAACCTACATCAGATTCTGAGGATATGAACATTGTGGAAATTGAGGATGACCAGAAGAACAGTTGACTTGTTTTACCATGTCTTTCTTTTGGACATTAACTTTGCCTCTTGGATATAGACTGGTTCTCCAGATGCTTCCTGACAGCTTGTGGTTTAGGTGGGTGGTTGTGATGTGCTGCAGGTAGATGTGATGACTCCTATCCCTGCGTTGACCTTGAAGGGAGACTTTGGATCAGTTTCAGCATGCCCTTCATAACCTTCATGGCCAAGGCATGGTGTTTTGCACTCTCTTCCCTATGGATGGTTATGATGTCATTTAACCTCTTAGACATGTCTTGCCAAGATCTATCCATCCTATCCAACACCTGGGTCAGTCTGTAAACCACCTGAGGGATTTGGCGCATGTCCTGCAGTGCCTCTGACATGTCTGACAGAGTGGCCCCTAAGGCATGCATATCCTGCCTCACATCAACCTGCTGTTGGAAGAACGCTTCCTCCCACTTGCCACCACGGCCATTCACTAGCCCCCTCCATATGGTAAAGCCATGGATAACACCTTCAGGTCCATCAGCAGGGGGGACAGGTGAATGTGTGTGGAGTGGACATTGGTGCCCAGGGAATACCTGCACCGTACCAGAGGTGGTATGTCCTTCAGACGGTAGAGAGAATACCTGGGATGCACTATATTGGGAGGAGTGTGTAGGGGAACCACCACATCTGTCCTCGATGTGAGGGCTATGAGGGATTTATATCTGTTGGGGTATGTGAGAGCTGTGGCTGGTTTGTGCAATGCTTAGAACAGGCAGTCATGGGCTTTGGATAATGAGGAACTTTGCTGGTCAAAGAGGGGGTGGTCTTGTACATTTTGGTCAGTGTACCAAATGTTCTGGTCAGGGCATCTGACTCCTCATCCTCTGTAAGGAGGGCCAGAAAGTCTCCATCATCTTCCAATTCATCAACCTCCTTTGGTACTTCCTCCTCCTCCTCTGGTGCAGTACTGGCAGCTGAAATGTCTTCTTGCAGAGTAGCGGGCTCGCCCCTTCAATTGCCCGTCGCCCACCACTGGTGGAAGGTCCATTGTCCTTATCATCTCATCACCTGGAAGACAGAGGTTGCAACAGGATAAGTAATTGACCTAGTATATGATGTGGTACAACACAAGGGTTGATTCTACCTTACTTTGCATCAACAGACGATGCACATGTGACTTGGTTTGAGTACACTTGACAGCTCACACCATACCACTGAGGTGCTCAATGGAGAGGTACAATGTACAAGCAAACTCACCAGCTCCATCCATAGCTCTGTGTTGCTTTGAGATCCTCCCTAATGTCAACTACTGAACCGGGCTACTCATAGGTGTAGCTGAAGATGTGGTCCTCGATATAGCAGCTTGTGAAGGAAGTGATAGCATATATATTGATCTGCATGACTAATATGCTAACAGGCACAGGTGACACGCATATAACTGAAAGAGTATGAAGGTAACTTTTTACACACCAACTACAGATACTATGCAGAAGGGGATTTTGATCTTTGAAATGAATTTGGAATCCATAATGGGGAAACACTTTATGGCTTGCTTACCTGATGGACAGATGTGAGTGAGTTTCGCTGCTGCAGCCAGGATTTCTTGCATACCCCCGGATTGTGTTCTCTACAGCACTAATGGAATAATCCCAGCAGCTGTTATGAGACATACATGTCCATATTCAAGTACACAGGATGATAGCTATGAGTTAACATGTCTATGTCATTGTCATAGACCATTGATATGCTATTTCTGGCCAGTGTGCCGCATGTTTTCGTCTTGAACCTTACATGTGGGCTCTTGGTCACCAACAGCAGTTGCCAGCTGTTATTTCCACACAGTTCTGACATCAACATGATATCACATTCACAGACAAACTTGTATGAGAAGGTAACTGATCTTTGAAGGAAGGAGGGTAATTATGTTGAACGTCTCCACCTACTTTTGGATACACTTTCATTGTTAGGCCCATCAATCATCATGAGTATGATGTTGTCTGTTGACAAATCTCAAGGAGTGTACATCAGAATGCAGACCAGTATCACATTTGCACATCAGATGATATCATTGCTCTTGAGAGTTAATATGAAAAATGTCTAATAGTCAGGTACATTTTGTGGCACTTTTGTGCTTCCCTCCGCATCAAGTCACAACACCCATTTAGGATTGGGAGATCACATATTTGTTATGTTCAATCATTGTTCCCATTATACGTGCACCACATCATGGTAGAACTTAGATGTCAATGGATGATGTCTTGCACAACACACATCCTAACCTCATATATTATCCTGGCACTCATATATGAGAATACGGTAGAAGAGGAGGCAAACTGAATTGAACATTTGACTAGGATCACATATTGTGGTAAAGTGTACCACCTACACTGGATTTGAGTTGTGCTGTTCAACCACCAGATATATATATATTACTTCCATTACATCCATCTTAGCAACCTATACACCCCTCACAAATTAATACAACATAACTGACATCAGTGCAACACTTATCCACATACATTTCCATACATTTTGGGCCCTGATTTTGCTTGAGAGTTTTCATGTCATGGATTTACTATCCAGTTGTGGCTAATCCACTTCATATGACACAATATAGTCTATTATATACATACCGCATTCACTTGCCACACATTTAGTGTCATCCTTTCAATAGCCACCTGGGTATAATATGGTGTGCTGTAAAATGCCATATGGGGACATATTGAGATGAGGAACAACAGTGATGTTGAACACATACAATATTCTGTGGACATCAAATCCACATTTTATGACCGTAAGTATTCAGGTACATCATTCTTGGGTTTATTTACCAGGGTCCCATGTCTGCCCAGTGTGTGGTTCCTGACCAGGTGTCACAGCCAACCTTGTAGCAGATGTCACTCTGGGGGCTGGAATCCTGGATGACATCATTCAGTTCACAGTTCTGACACTGTTGATGAAATATATGTAATTGTCCATGTGTTGTCTGCTAACAATGTAGGCTTTTGGACCCTATCCTGACCACTTTTACTTACCAGTTTGTGATGGTGGTATGGATTGTTGTGGATAATGTTGTTGCCGCCAAACAGATGCAGGGACCTAAGCTACAGTGGATGACAGTACTCTGGAGGAATGTGTCAATAGAGGAGAACAGAGAAAAAAAAATGTACATGTGCAACTTGTCACAATTTTCCTCACTGCATCTACATGCGAACAATAATACTAAGTGCAGCCACGGCCTGAGCAGGGGGGCAGTGGGCCAGTGGAGTGGGGGCAGGGCATGCCTTGGCGGGGGGAATTCGACAGACAATGGAAAGGGAAAGTAACATTTAAAAAAGAAAGCACTTACCTTGCACTTGGCCATGCAGCGAGTGCAAGACAAGTGGTTTTATTTTTTTTAATGTATTTTCCCTATTCCGTTGTCTTTCGAATTCCGCCTGCCCCCCCCCCCACCCCGCCGCCCCCCCATGCTCTTACCTGCTCTGGCTGACCTAGTCGAAGGGGCACTTTGTCTATTGCTATTTACCAGGGCACCTGTTTTAGATACTGGAAATGGGATTTGCCATTTCCATCACAAAGGATTTTGGGACTTGTAGTGCAACATATGGAAGGAGACACATGAGCCTCTGTTTTAATATGCTTTTTACACATGCTTGGGACAGCTTCCATAGTCACAATTGTGGTGCAACGCAGACAGACATTTCATATGTATGTTCTTGTCTTCACATTTAACTGGTACTGCATTGCGGACATCACTCACAGCCCATGCAGCATGTGGGGGTATATGCTGTTGAGGACATCCTCCTCTGGTAGAGTGAGATGGAGGCGGGATCCGGATTGTACACCAGGGAGAACTCTGGCCACCTCAATCTTGGTGTACTTCTCCTTCAGCCTCATGTTCTGATCCTGCCACTTCCTCTTTATTTCATCTACAGTGCAGACATCCTCCCCCAATACTGTGACTGTAGTGGATAAATGCTGCCATAGGGCTGCATGTTTTTTGCCACTGGTGCTGTACGGAGGGAAACTATGGAGCCATTTGTGGTGTCTCACAATGAACTCCAAGATCATGGTGGTCTCCTCCTCAGTATAATTTTTCTTCCTCCTCTGGTGTAGCATTTAGTTAAGTAAGGTGCAGGAGCAGGCAAGCAGGAACTCTATGTGACCAAGCCTGGGCCTTGTTTGTGTGCTGAATGTATATGATTTGTAGTGCAGGTCATGCACATGGTGTCAATTGACTACAGGTGTAGGTGATTAGACTCCATCGGCCCAAGTGGGGGGATGGTAAGCACTTACACAGGGGTTTATTATTAGAGATAAGGACCACCCGGCTCGAGCTGGAGATTCCGCCCCGACTGCAGAGATTACGGCCTGCCTGCAGAGACTCTGCCCCGACTGCGGACATTCGGCCTGGGTGCGGAGATTCCACCTCGAGTGCAGACATAAAGATATGATTCATACATGACTTCTGTGAATATCAAAAGTCATAAACAACTTCTATGACTACCAAAAGTCAGCAAGTTAGACTATTGTCTTAGATTACCTTTGTGAATCGGCCCCATCATGTACATTTTCAACTTTAGCTGATAAGCATTTCCTTTACCTCCTCAAACATGACATCTGTTGAGGCTAAGCAGTATAACACATGTTCTTTTTTTAAGTTTGATTTATTGTGGATAAAGACAAAATAAGGGAAAGGGGGAGAGGGGAGAGAAGAGTTACAATGAATGGATGAAATAAAACAATATAATAAAAAATACACATTGCATAAAAAGTAAGCATTACAAGCATGAAGAAATATGAACACATCATAAGAGTACTAATGCATAATGTAATACACAGGACGATGAGATACAATAATCATAATAAGTAAAGAAAAAAGTGAGAACAAGATTAAGAAAATCACGGAGGTTTGCAAACTTCAATTGCATCAGGGTCAGGAGAGGAATGAACTGGGGCAGAGGAAGAGGGGTATGTTGTTAAGGGGAGCCAAATCAGATCACGTTTGATAGCTAGGGAGATGGGAGACACATAATTGGTATTCAAACGATGATTAAAACAAATTGCATTCCACCAAGATTGATATGAAATATTAGTAGCTTGTTTCCAATTTGAGGTAATAATATGAAAGGCAACAGCAAGGAAGAGGTCAAGTAAGGGGTAATGTTTGGGAGAATGAGGAAGATCTGATGAGAGGGAACCAAGGAATACTAGAGATGGCGAAAAAGGGACCTGAAAATGGAAAATCTTTTGTATCTGCCGCCAAACCAGCTGCCAGAACTGAGAAGTAGGGGGGGCATTCAAACAGCATATGTTTAAGATCGGCAGAAGGGCAGGGACAGGACCAACATGTAGAGGGACTGTTTGGTGAAAAACGGGACATAGCAAGTGGTGTAAATAAAGTTCTGTGATAAATGAAAAACAAAGTTTGGGTGGTGTTAGCAGCTCTAGAGGTCTTATGAAGTTTAGTCCAAAGTTTATCCCAGAGAAGTACAGGCCAATCCTGAGAAAAATCTAACTCCCACGCAAGTTAAACCCGAGACTTCAATCTAGTAGTGATGTGACGGAAAGAATTATATAAAGCGGATGCAGAGGGAGAAATTTCCAACAAAAGGGATGTGGGTCTACGATCTATAGGATCCTCATTGGCAGATGGAAGAGAGTGAAGATAGGAAATCAAGACTGGAGAAAGGGAGTTGTATTGCAAGCGAGCAGAAGCAGGTAGAGAGAAAAGAGATTGAAGATCCCTGAAAGAGAGAGGTGTGTCCCCTGAGAAAGAAGTTGAGAGATCCAACAAATTCCTCAAGAATGCCAAGTTTTCCAAAAGACGGTACAGTTACGGATTTTTAGAAGATTGTTACTCCAAATTGGCTGCTCGTGTAAGGAGAGGAGCGACGGATAAGATGAAGTTAAGTAAGGAGAGAGAAGAGTATGAGAATGTGAAAGAATAGGTGAACGAAAATGGGTTAGAGAAGAAGTAAAGGATAAGAATTCGCGGAAAGTAAAGGGAGAAATTAAAAAAGATTCCATGCTTAGCCATACAGGGGGATAATGAGGTAGAGTAGATGAAAACCAGCGAATCGATTGCTTAAAGGAAAAAGCACGATGGTACTGACTGAAATCGGGAAAACGTACTCCAGAGTGATTTTTGTCTCTACGTAAGAAAGCAAGAGCTATTTGAGGACGCTTACCGTTCCAGAGGAATTTGAGTAATAAAGAGTCCATCTTTTTGAAGAAAGAGAGAGGAATGTGTAAAGGAAGCATGGAAATAGTATGAACAGTAAGGGGGATAGCATCATTTTAATAGAATTGAGGCGACCCCACCAGGATAAAAAGAGCGGATGCCAGCGGGTGATAGCTGTGTCCATCTTCTTGTAAATATAATCAAAATTCAATTTGAGAGTATCAGATAGAAGAGGGGCAAACCAAACCCCTAGGTATTTGTTTTTGAATGGTTGCCATGAAAAACCTGTAGAAGAAAAAAGATGCTTCTGACATAGATGATTCAAAGGTAAAATTTCACACTTGTCAGCATTCAAGCGATATCCGGAAACTGCAGAAAAGGAAGAGACCTGATGAAGAAAAGAAGGAATGGAGATGGCAGGGTCGGAGCAATAAAAAATAATATCATCAGCGTAAACTGAAAGTTTGACCTGTTGGGGACCAAAATGGAAACCAGAGATATTGTCGTCTAAGCGTATTTTAGTAAGGAAAGGTTGTAAGGCTAAAACAAAAAAGCAAAGGAGACAAGGGGCAACCTTGACGTTCCCCTCAACGTAAAAAAAAATAGTCCGAGGACATTCCATTAACAAAAATAGAAGCCTGAGGGTTAGAGTAAAGCAAAGAGACAATGGAAATGAATTTAGGGGGAATGCCAATCCAACATAAAGCCTGAAACATGAAGTCCCACCCTCTTCGATCAAAAGCCTTCTCCGCGTCTAGGGAAATAGCAGCAAAGGGAAGATTCAAGGAAGAACATTTGCTAAGAATATTAAGAAATTCCCGCGAATTATCAGAGGAGAGACGACCCTTGACAAAACCAGATTGTTCTGGACCAATTAAATCAGGCAAAAGGGGATCCATGCGAAGTGCCAATATTTTTGCCAAAATTTTGTAATCAGTGTTAACCAAAGATATTGGCCTATAATTTTTGCACAAAGAGTGATCCTTAACTTCCTTTGGAATTAGGCAAATTAAGGCTTGTTGAAAGGAACCGCTAGAGGAACCGGAAGCAGAGAAAGATTGAAATAAAAGTATGAGTTTGGGAAGAAGTAGAGAGGCAAAATGACTATAAAATTCAATGGTAAACCCATCAGGGCCCGGAGATTTACCTTGACGAAGTTTAGAGACAGCATGAGAGATTTCAGAAAGCAAAATATCTTGTTCCAAAGAGTGAAAGTCAACATGTGAAACTGAGGGGGAAGGAAGAGATTGAAAGTAAGAAAGAAGATCATCAGACGTTGGAACCTGTTCTGGGGTATAAAGAGTATCATAGAATTTAGCAAATTCAGAAAGAATATCTTTATCTTTAAATGTAGATTCACCGGATGAAGTCTTGATAGATTGAATTTTTGTACGTTCCTTACGAATCTTTAAATAGTTGGCTAAAAGTTTCCCCATCTTATTCTTACCCCCATAATATCTAGAGTTACATTTTAGCAAAATGTTAGATGCAGCATCTGTTGTAAATTTGTTAAAAGCAATCTTGGCATCAATAAGAGCCTTAAGAGAGGTGTCGGATTTAGAAGCATAATAAGCAAGCTCCAGAGCTTTAATATCAGCCAAAATTTTCTCCGACTTGGTCTCTCGAAGTTTCTTTCGCCGAGACACAAAGTTAATAATAAAACCTCTAGAGGCTGCTTTAAATGAATCCCAAACCATAACAAAAGGGGAGTCAGGGGTTTGGTTTAAAAGAAAAAATTCTTTGGCAAAGGAAGTAAATTCGGTACAAAAGGAAGGGTCCAAAAGTAAAGCATTATTAAAACGCCATCTACCAGAATGAGGGGAGAATCGGAGGAGGTCAAGGTCTACAAAAACTGGAGCATGATCTGAAAGTAAGATAGAACCAATTTCAGAACGGATGGCATGTTGGGAAAGGGATTTGCTAAGGAAAATGTGGTCGATGCGGGATTGGGACTGAGGAGGAGGGGAAAAGAAGCTGTACTCTCTAACATCTGGATTGCATAGTCTCCAAATGTCTACTAAGGTATTATTTTGAAGAGAGTTCACAAACTGAGTGTGCATTCTAGAGGGAACAAAAGTAACTTTCGAGTGACGATCAAGGAAGGGGTCTACAACCTGGTTGCAGTCTCCTCCAAGTAGTATATAATCTCCAGGAAGGGAGGATAACTTGGAAGAGATGGCAGGCCAGAAGGATTTATCAATTCAAGTAGGAGCATACACATTAAAGAGGGTGAGGGGAATGTTATCAATGAGTAGATTAACAATGAGCCAACGGCCATAAACATCACATTCATAGGTAATCGAGGAGACATTTAACTTTTTATGTATCAAAAGAACAACACCATTCTTTCGAGAACTTGTAGGAGAACAAAAAACATGACCCACCCAACAACGTTTAAGCTTCAAAGCTTCTGGTTCAGCAAGGTGAGTCTCTTGAAGAAGAGCAACATCAGTTTTAATTCTAGCTAAGTGTGAGAGAACCCTCTGTCTTTTAATGGGATTTGTTAATCCCTTAACATTCCATGTGGTTACACGGAACGGAACAATTCAGAAAAACAACTGAGTGCAACATGCACAGTAATGCATACAAATTACAATGGAGAAAAAATGAGAAAGATGAAAAGGAACAGAGAGAAAAGGAAGAAGAAAACCGAGAGAGAAAAGGAGAAGAAAGAGTAGAAGTATGAGAAAAAAGTAGCACAGATGTTGTAGAAAAAGTAATGGATACCAGAAGAAAAGAAAGAAAAGAGAAGAAGAATCCAGGGAAAAGGTAAAGGAGAATACAAGAGTAAGAAAAAGAGAATAGAGACAGAAGAAGAAGAATCTTTATTGTATAGTTAATTAAAACCATTACAAAAATACAGATATGATAATTTACTAAAAACACACTGATGTGAGAATAATAAAATTTAGAATTGGTAGTAAAAACAAGTGTCTTTCTGGGGTAAAGAATAACAATTTCCATGTTCAAGATTTTGCCTATGATCTTTGTTTTTTCTCAAAATGTTCGATAAATTTGATTGATCTACATATAAATTGGGGGTCTGTGGTGCATAAAGTTTTTATAATCGCAGATCTACAGGTACGTGTTCCAAACTGCTTGAACTTGGCTTTCAACCAATTCCGACGTTCCTCTATGAGAGCCGGGCAGATGCAAATTAGGTGGATAAAGTCTTGCCTTGCTGCACCGCATAGCCCGCACCCTTCACTTTCTCTTTACTTTCTCTTTCACTTTCACTTTCACTTTCACTTTCTCTTTCACTTAGAATAGAGACAGAAATGTACATAGAGACAGTACAAGTTTGAACGAACGACTGAAAGACATACTTACGGAAACGGAAAAACCCAGACAGAAATGGGGGTGGTGGTTGCGGGAGATGACGACGACAACAACCAGAGCGAGCAACCAACCAGTATTATTTAGGAATCCAATGGGCACGACAGAAAACATTAGGAAGCATCAAGATGGGTTGACGAGGGAAGTATCTAAAAGAAGGAGATAAACATTAGGGAATAATGTAGGAAATCATAGTGAAAACACGACTTGACTAAGGATAATAGTATATGAAACAGTAAGATAAATTAACAAAACAACCAAAATAACGAGAAATGGCAATTAAAGCAGAACAAAACAGCAACAAGGGAGACAAGTAGAACCATAATTAGACGAGGTCAGAAAGAAATATCAGACAATGGACAACAAGGCTATTCAGCCAGGTTTGGAGGTGTCCATGACATCCGGATTCAGCTGACGAAGAAAGGCTTGCAGAGCCGCAGGATCCTCATTCGTGGTAGTTTTGTCTTTATACGTAACCTTGAAGAGGCAAGGGTGAAGGAGACCGTATCTTGCATTAATAGCTCTTAACTGAGGTCTCAAGTCTAAAACCTTTTTCCTTCGATCTGCGGTGGCCTTGGAGACATCTTGCGAGAGATAGAGACGATGACCTTCCCACATGATTTGCTTCTTGAGCTTGGCGGCTGAAAGGACCTGCAGGAGGTCAGTATACTGCAAGGACAGCATAAAAACACCTCTAGGCTTGGTAGCAACCTTGGGGCCAAGACGGTGTGCTCGCTGAATATTGATGGAGGATAAGGCCGGAGCGTCTAGTAGTTTCGCAAGGAAAGATTGGAAAAAGATGGTAGGGTTGGACCCTTCTGTAAGTTCCGGAAGGCCGTATAAGCGAAGGTTGTTCCTGCGATTCCTATTTTCCAAATCCTCAGCCTGAGGAGAAGAATTTCAGCCTCTATTGCAGGAATGCGGGAGCAAGAAGAATGTAAAGAATCTGAGGATTGTTCCAAAGTTGTAACACGTGAGTCCAAATATGTCCACTTCTCTTGCATAGCCTGCATGTTCTTTGTGGTGGCTTCCATAAAAGGCTTGAAGGCACAGAGTTCCTCCAGAATGAGATCCATGGAGGAAGAAGAAGAGTTACTCCCAGGAGATGGTGGATCTTTCTTCAAATGCTTGGATGAAGTAAGGGAAGACTGTGCCTTACCTCCAGTTTGAGCTTTAGGAATAGCCCCATGTGCTGAATCCGACTTCGAGGGTTTGCCTTCCTCCATTTCTTGGGTAGGAGAGTCAGAATCAGAACCAGGAGGCAACTTCGGCAGAGGAGTGAGCTTCAAAGTACGGAGTTTCCCCATAAAAGGCAATAAGAAACTAAGGAAGTGGGAGACAAGAGAATTCCTGCAATATCAATCTTGTGATGGGCAGTAGCGACACTACGTATGAAAAATAATCCACAGAAATAAGATCAGCCAAGAACACAAAACTGTAGGCAATTGTTGAAATGAAGAATCCTGACAGAGTGGTTCAATGCATGGAAGAACAGAAGCGCCAGTCAGTGGGAAACAACGCTGCAGAAATGTAGCGCATAACAAAGTTCATGTAGCAGGAACCGTTGAGGTTGAAAGAAGGCACAGTAGACCCGAAATAACTCTGAAATGCCTCACTGGCAGAGCATGAGAAAGGAGGCGCCTCTGAGGAAGTCAAAAGAATATCACCATGACGGGGAAATGCCACAAAGGAATACAGCTGAGCATGAGAGGAGAAAAACACGCATGTTGGGTAACTGTTACTGAGGATAGAGCTACTGATGCACAAAATGGCGGCTGAAGCGTGAAAATGAGGTCTCAAACAGCTTGCGCAGAAATTAGTGACTGAAGGTGTAAAGGTGAGACCTTGACTCAGCATGCACTGAAGTTGAAAGGCTTCTTGAGTAAGCATTGGAAGAAAACAGCACAATAGAGGTGCATAAGAGTGCTGTAAAGCGCTGCTGCAGTAGTTCACATAGTCTTAGTAGACTGAGAATGCCTCACAAAATAGCACAGACGGAGTTCGAGGAGAAGGGCGCTTCCTTAAAGCCAGTTGAAAATGCTGAAAGGCTTACCCAGGAAAGTAGTGCTGGAGAAGCTGCCAGGTGAGCAGAGGAGCGCTCGTGGGAAGAGAAGTGCTGAGGAGCCGGCCGCCGCTATGTTCCGCGGCCGGCGCGCAAAATGGCGGCAGGAGCCGCGAGATGAAACTTCCACCGCAGATCCGTCGTGTGCCCGCAGAAACCGAAAACAGTGAGGGCGTCAGGCTGCGCTCACGTTCCGGTCCGCGGGACGATGCACATGATGAAGAAATTCGCCGGTAAAGTGCCCTCTGTGAGGAAACGGGGTCCGGTTGGCAGCGGAGCGCTCGGTTTACGCCGCCATCTTGGCCGGCGTCCAAGCCACGCCCCCCAGTATAACACATGTTTGAAGTGCTACCACTGCATCCGTCATGTGATAAAATTTACAAGAAGAGAATCTAATATGAACAAGGAAAAGCGGATAGAGCCTGGAAGGCAGGCAAGCAGGAACATCAAGGACAATCAAAAGCCAAAACACAACAGGAGGGTGTACAACAGCTGACGGAACATCGTCAGCCCATCAGGTGCCAGCCACACTGGCCATACAAACAACCTCTGCCATGGGCTTCTTATTTGAGGCCTAGGCCCTTAAAGACCTACAGGAACTAAAAATACGATGGCAGGATTTGATGGTGTGCTGTCAAGCCTGCGTGTCATAATACTAACACTACAGGAGACAATGCAGCGCATCATTGCCCAAATCTGACTCTCCCTCAGACATTTCCCTTTCCCCATTATTTAACATGTTGTTGACACTTATAGTAATTTAGGCATAGTGTAGGTTAGGATTTAGGATATGTATAGTGTAGGTTAGGGTACGTTTTTAAAATATGTTATTAGGTAATAGTTTGTAGGCATGTTTTTCGAAGGGTAGGTTTTCTAGTGGATGGGGGCTGGTGTTTAGTGTGTTTTTTAGAAAAAAATATATATATATTTGTTTAGGTTTAAATATATAGGTAGTGTATGTTTAGGAAGTGCTTGTTTTCTTGTTTGTATGTATATTCAGGGGGTAGGGGATTGATGTTTAACTTGTCATTAGTGTATGATGCTCCTTCGCTGGAGTCGCTGTGCGCATAATAAATTGTTATAACATAACATAGTAGTTAAGGCAGTTTAGGATACGTTAATATAGTGTAAGTAAGAGTTGAGGTTACTTAGGATAGGCTAGGTAGTTGTACGTAGTTTTAGATAAATTAGTAGAGTGTAAGGTAGTGTGGAGTTTAGTTAGTATAGGCTAGATGGGTGTAGTTTATCTATCAGATTAGATTTGTGTTATATATAAAAAGAATTCTACTTTCACTTCTTCGTCATCATTTCTTAATTATGATTTGCTTAAATGGGGTAAGTTGAGTGCATGATGTGGGTATTGACCTGCTGGCTTTGCAGGTAAGTGTTGTTTTATCAGAAGCACTAATGACAGGCAGATAGTCATGCCCATGCTCCTTCAAAATTAGCATCAAGGGAATTGAAATTTTACATGACAATTGAGTCAAGTGTAGTGGCTTTTAGAACATTGCCACTGTAACTGGGCCACTTTTTGATATGTTCTCACAGCACATCACAGGCAGAATACTACTATTGCTCCCTGCATGAAAGTGATAGAGCAAGTATAGTTGGTATAGTTTTAGTAATGCAGATTACAGATTCCAGGCTGCGGTGGGACACCTGCACCCTGCCAGTAGTGCAAGTGTCTCATTGTTTTTGGCTGGTTTGCAATCATGAATGTATTCACATCTGCCTGTAGAACCTCCACTATTGTTGTCATTGAATACCTGGTAAGTGTTGCACTACATGCAGTTAAATTTGGGTAATCACTTTCGTTGATTTATGGCCATAAGTGCCCCATGTCATCTTCCCTAGGGGAGGTGTTGCTTTGTGCCTGCTACTGTGCTCTGTCTCCCCTGCAGCAATATGGGTGTGCAATGTGCCATAGATGTAATCAGTGGTTAAACTCACACTTAAGCTTTTTAGGCCTCTCAGGGGAAGAGTGACACATTTGCCCTACTTACCCCAAAGTAGCATGAATCAGAATTTACCCACTGACTCTGGGCCCCAACAGCAAGTGCATGCATTTCTTGCATACTGGCATACAAGGTATTAGATTTGCCTTGTGCAACCTTGTTTGGCACAGGTATGATGCTACTTTTGAGTATAGACATGACTATCTGCCTATCATTAGTGCACACATGATATTTTAGGTACTTTAGGATCTCTTCAGTGTGCGCATGGAGGCTTGCATATGTGGTTGATCAAGTTGTCGTGTTCACTGAGTCAGAAATATGTGATGAGTCCAACCAAGTTATTGCTCACATGGCTCACAGACCCCCTTTTTAGAAGGTAGACATTTGTGTGTTTAGTTGGAGCTTTTCACTGTGTGTCAGTCTGGTACCTGAACCTTACTGTCACACCCTGACGTGCCTTTGGGAAGCAACATAATTCTCTTTATGCCATCGCAGTGGATGTACTTGTTGGCGCATGTCCAAAGAGAGCATGTATTAGTCACTTTTGATCACTCTCCTTCAGATACTAGGAACTGAGTTATGTCAATACATATCCACCACGGTATAAGTAGTCCATTCATCAACAAACATATACCACTCTGGTTTATAGTAGTGAATATATTTACAACATTTGGTTGGTTCAAATGAGCTTTCTTGCAATGTTTTTGACGCTACAACCCTAACATTGATTGTGAGCAAAATATGTCTAGACAGAATCCATGTGGGAGACAAGCCATGTGACATCTAGAGGTGAGGAGAATTTCATTGAGGAGGCATACATTGCCATTAGGAAAGGTAGGCTTCATCAACAGTCCACAAGTGTATAAGATTAACAAGAGCACAAATAAAAAAGTACAGTGCTGGGTAACTAAGTAGGTGGTATGATGACAGACACAGGACCATTGAGAAACAGGCCAGGGGCACAAACATATGTTACCTGCCACTTTGCCAATGGAAACTAGTGATGTCCACATCACCCCCTCTCAAGGGTGTTGTGCCTTCCCTGCAGTTGGTTGTGTATGTTTGGGAGGCAGCTGACACACAGGCTTATCAGGGGCAGAAGATGTGGCTCTCCTATCCCCAGCAGCATTTGTCTGTTCACAGCAGCTGAATGCTGTCACTTCCCTTGAAGGCCGCTCGCTGACATCAATCATGCATTAATCTCCATTAGCTGGAGCATTGGATTCTTGTTTGAACCATGAAAAAGTCATCCATTCCATGATTCCTCCAATTCCAATTTCCAAAATACTTGTGATACATTGATCGTAATGGCAAGGTGAATCTCCTCCTTTTCCACAACTGCTTCGCACCAGCCAGAATCCATCTCCTCTTCAATTGAGCCACAGCCTCTGCTTATATAAGGGCCTTTGACTCTTACAGGCATCTGTCTCAGGCACCAATTGTTTAGTCCTGAAGGTAATCCCAATAATGTGTTAAAGGGATCGAAACTTTGTTGACTTTTTGCACTCTAACACAACCTTATCCTTTCATTAGTATGTGTGTGGGTGCCTTAATGTATCTTTTGCTTGCCTAACTGTTGTATTTTAAGCCACTTTCCATGTAATGCCTGAGTTCTTTCCTTTTTAATGTTGTACATGTTCCCACTTGTATGTTGTTCCTTTAATTCCTTACATTAAATGATCATGTCCAGTAAAAAAGCCAAATATAGACATCACTGTATTTCTATATACATAATTTTTCAACATTGTTTCCTTGCTAGGGACCGATGTTCCTGCAAAACATTCTACACCCCAATTCCCTGACAACCATTTGGGTTTCCCTTGTTTTTGTAAAACATTTACCAGTAAGGAAGGCAGCACAGAGCTCACATGGGACTGATGGCCTCTCAACAATGCAACAACATCACTATGGAGGGCAGCCACTGTTGTTATGTAGGAGTCCAACTTGTGCTCCATAGATGCCATGATGTTAATGATTGTCCCCAGCCTGGTGGCAACCTCACTGGTGTCAGAGGTTGAGGCCTGTTTTTCTTGGCTCTCCCTCATGGCACCAGCTAAGTCAAGTAGGGACTCATCCATCCTACGGAGCCATGGGTAGGGCCTTTTAATTGCCTCAGCTGTATTTCTATTAGGACTGAGGTACCTATGGACTTCCTCTAGGCTGCCTGCTATGGTCTCCATCCCCACTCACACCACATCAACATCCTCTGTTGTACTCTTATCACTCGCCGTTGGATGACAACTTGGGGTCCTCAGAGTCCGCAGCTGGGTTTGGACTGACAGTTGGTGCATGGCCAGTGGTTGGCAGTTCCTCTGGAAACCCTGCAACACTGTCATCACTTGCCATGTCCGGAGATGAAGATTCTATGAAGTCCCGAAGTTGTTGGAAGGCGCCATCGCCCATTGGGGACAGGATGTTGTCACCAACAGATTGGTCATCCAGGACAGACTGCTAGACAGGAGGTGTTGATAGTCCCTCAGCACTGAAATGTAAATATGTTAATAATGATCTATGATTGATGTTGACATGAAGACATTGGGTGACATACAGACTTTATATACACTCACCTTATGTTAAACATTGATGTGTTGAACATGTGTTACTAAAAGTGACAGAGGCCAAGTTACACTGGTGTTGCCTTTTACATGAGAATATCTTTACATTAATCACACAACTACTGTGTGACAAAGGGTCCTTTTGGCTCCTAACGTACTTTGCAAGGCAGTTATGGAGCTTGCAGGCTTGCCCTGCCTGGAAGGGTAGGTGCAGGTAAGTACACCATTTACCAGGTTGATTAGCTGATTGTATATTTTAAGGACTTTATTGATGCAAGGTTCACTTATTGACACCACTGCGGAGAACATTGCATCATGTCACCAGGGTGCCTGCATTGCCTCTAGCCATCACTTAGCCCACAGCTCCAGACAAAGTAATGTTTTTTTTGTTATCTATTCACACTGGTCCTTTGCTCTAGCTTTCACGCATTACACTACACCAATCTGCCTTGCTCTGCTGTAATGTGTGTAGTTTGTTCATTCATGTGGATGAGGGGTCATATTTGCTACTTATCCAAACAACTCCACACAGCAAGCTGCTGTGCTACCGCACAGGAGTGGGTAAGAGCATTTACTCAACATAGTGAGCTAATTTGTGTGGAATGCTGTAGTTTCTTAGGACATGCAGTCATCTCCTGAGTTAAGAACAATGGGCACTGTGCACCATCTCAGAAAGGTATAGGCACCATCACTCTTGCAAATATGCACCCACTGAAGAACACTCCATTTCCTCATTACTCAAGTTGCACATCTGCAGAGATGCACAAATCTCTTCAATCAGTCCCACTCCCTCATAGCTGCTCAAGACTCCTCTGTCAATCATAATTCAGACCCAGGGACTAAACTTCCTCTCACACTCTGCTTCCGCCCAGATTATACATTGACTCTCAGAAAACACCTACACCACCTGCATTTGTTATATAATGCAACTGGCAAACATGCCAACATGTATGTGAGAGCTATGGGTCCTGCTAAATCGCACAAAAAGTAGCAAGGATATTTGGTAACATTTACCTACCCTGGATGCCCACAGGACTAGGCCCAAACATCACACCCTCCAACCCTCCCCAACACCTGCCCATCATCCTGGGCACCTAGCTCACCTTACACTTCACTGTTCCCTGTTTCACATCCTCCTGCTTTGATATATGTAGCTGTAGTGAAGTAATTGATGATCAGGTCCACGTAGGTTCTTGTAAGAATAGGTATTTATTGAGTAAGATGGTACAAGGTGGAAATTCATAAATATTAAGATAATAAGAATAAGACAAAACCCCACCACTGTTACCTATCAGCTCAGTCCCAAGCTCCCACCTGACTAGAGCTAAGAACCCAGCATTCTAATACGTCATTCCAAATGATGACAGCAGTGAATACGCTGGAAAGCCAACAGTACATAGCACAGTCATGTTTTCTGCTTATGGCTCCTTCCTGACACTAGCTACACCATCACACGTAGAATGTAGTGCACCAATGCCCTCCCCTTTGGCATCCTTTCAAAGCTGCTACACAATTGGGAAACTCTAACACACATCAGTGCGTGACTATCACTCAAGCTACCATGCGTCATAGACATCACACCTCCCCTCCTTGACATTCAATGGCTCCCCATTCAGACACGCTGCCAGTTAACGTGCTCAGCCACACATACATGGCAGTACACTATCAGGGGCCCACCAAGCTCATACACCACCTATGCTGCAAGCAAGCACTCAGGTACCTCTGGTGTGCATCACTTGCATTCACCCCACCCCCAAAATGATTTTGTACAAGACAAGAGTTCGGGCCGAATGTAGGTAATTCCGATTTACCTACTGTTAAATACCAAATCATAACAATTCGGTATTTAAGAGTTGGTAAATTGGAAGTAGGCAGATGTAGGTAATGTTTCATTTACAATTAATCATTCTGTAAGATTCGGTATTTACCGATTCGGTAAAAAGCGAATCGGTATTTACCATTGATTCCTATGGGCCTTGAAGCCCATAGGAATCAATGGGAAATACCGATTTGGTATTTACTGAATCAGTAAATACCGAATCCTGGCAGGGGGAACGGGGTGTCACTTTGACACCCTGTAGCACCCCAATTGCAGGCTTGTGTGCCATGTGGCACACATACATGCCCTAAGGGCATGTCTGTGTGTCACATGGCATAGGTGTACATGCACAGATGTGCATGTACACTGGAATTCGGTATTTTACCACCCAATAGGATTGGGTGGTAAATACCGACTCCTAAAGGGCCTGTGGAGTGCCAGCTACATCTGGATTTCCCGATTCGGTAAATATACTGATTCGATATTTTACCGATTTGGTAAAAATTAGGCCCCCTACATTAGAAAACCCTAATACCGGTCGGTAACGGCCGAATTTGGCCGTTACCAACCAGTATTAGGGCTCCTACATCTAGCCCCAAGTGTGGTGTTTGACATGGCAGGCAACATCTGTGTAATCTCACTTAGAGTTAGCACATCAGGACCGGTGAGTCAATTATTGTTTAATGCTAGTGTCTGTACACGTGACTCTTCACATGATCTTACTTGGTGATCTTTCACATACTCAGCACCTGTATACCCTCTTGAGTGAGAAGTTAATCCTCAAGCAACCCCAGTCCAGACCATGACTTGAAACTCAACTTTTGGCTATGTAGCTTTAAGACCCACACTTGCCTCATAGTGAAAGGGTACCTGCATTGTCACAGTCAGATTGTGCTGATTTTCAAGGGCCATGTATGATCTGTTGCTCCTGTGCAGGTTTAGTGCTTCGTATTATGGAACTTGTAGTGCTGCTCACTCATGCCATACATTACACTACAAGTCATAGTATTCAAAGAACAAGAAGTGCTGGGGCAGCACATCACACATGAACCTCACAAACGTTGGCAGCGCTAGGCTGAACTGATAATTAATCACTGGCGAAAAGAAAATACATTTTTGTGATGTATGAGCTAACATGGGAGACACTCCTGCCCTTTAACTTGGATACAGAACAGGGCAGTGCAGCAAAGTGCTTTGCTGCGCTGTGCTGCACAGCTTGGAAGCTTTAATCACAATCAGGAGCGGCCCGTGGAGGGAATTACCAGGGGCGGAAAGGCAGGAAGGGGGATGGGCAGGGTGGGGGGTAGTAAACACCAGAATATTGATGATTGGAGGTAAGTAAACAATTAAATAAATAAATCGAATTTCGTTGTGCACCCTGCATCGAAAAATGTGATGCAGCGCGCGCTATGAAATTAATTTTATTTATTTAATTGTTTACTTACCTCCAAACATCCATATTCCGGTGTTTACTACCCCACACCCTGCCCCTGCTCATCCCGCCATTCCTCCCCAAGGAACTCCCTTCACGGGCCGCACCTGATCACAATGTCCCCTGTTGACACTTACCCTGTAGATCTTCCTGGTCCTCAGCTTCAGCACTGTCCTACCCTTCCACTCCTTCCACCAACTCTATGGGGATGATTGACGCCACCTGCTCTTCCAATGGGTCCAACTCCTCCTGGCCCTCAGGTCCTCCTCTGTGCTGCCCTCAGGTCTTTGGTCCTGCACTTACAATCATACCAGTGCTTCTTGTACTTTGGCACTGTCCTTTTTGTTTCGCCTTCACTGTTAACTTTATCCACTATGGACTGCCAAATGGCTTCTTTCTTTCCTAATGGTAATTTGGAGGTGACAAAGAGACGTTCAATTTTTGTCACCTCAAATGTAAATATTTGGTCCTCCTCCTCACTAAAATTGCTCGTTCTCTTTCCCTGGGTTTCAGTCTAGAGATTTTGGCTGGTGTTTGGGTCCATTTCTTGCATTTGGTGAATTGCAAAAGTTTATTTGTTTGCAATGTCTCACATTTTAAGGCTTTTCCGACGCACTCCAATGTGATGGAAAGCTGATTTGCGGCTCGTAAAGATTGCTTTACGACTCACAAATCAGCTTAGCGTTCCTTTGGCAGCAGATGCATTACATTCTTTTGTGTCTTCCATCATACAGATGCATTAACATTTTTGACGCGACTTGGGACCTTATGACATGGTGAGCGATACCCTAAATTTGACGCATCCGTGTTGTGTGAAAGTCTCGTACCACAGCACAATGTTTTCTTACGCATTGCTACTTTAAAGCTGCACTGCATCCATTTTCATAAATATGCCCCTTAGTTGTAATTAACAAAACCTGTTGGAAAAATAAAGATTCTTCTGGAAGTGGGACAAGAGTATATCATTTTGCAGAGCATCAAGGCATTCTGTATAGCTCTTGTGGTTAGCGTCAAACACACGCTGTAATAAGGACCTTGCCAGACAGATAAGTTTGTCATGGAGCACAAGGACAGGTGGCTCAGAATCCTTAACCACAATGTCCCATCTAAAAGAAGCCTGCAGCAAGATTGTTCTAAGTGCCTGGGTTGTGAGTTACACAAAAGTCATATTATGAAAAAAGCAGGCCCAGCAAGCTTGGCTGCTATTTCTACACTGCATGCTCTACGTAAACTGGAGCTTTCAATGGTCTTCCTAAGCCTTAAAATGTTCTTCCATTCTCATTAAAAGATGCTACTACTCCGTACAGGCATGTTTAAGGGTCAATCGCTTGTGTTCCAGTGGACTATGTTTATTCACAAGGGCTCAAGACATGGGAGATAGTAACAGATGGGGTGTTGCATATTGCCCTCCTCATGGTGTTTAAGTGAAAGCCTTCTTGAGTTTGATGAATGCTTCTTGCTCCTTTGGTGTCCGAGAAAAGCCTTTAGTTAGGTTCCCCTTTTTCAAAGTAGCAGAAATATGACTGATCAGCTCAGCAATTTTTAAAAATAAATTCTCTATAAAAATTAGACAGTCCCAAAAATCTGTGTCTCCTTGATAGACTTGGGCATTGGCCAGTTCAAAATGGCAGAAAACTTAAGAGTGTCCATATATAATACACCCTCTGAGAGACAATACCCCAGATACTATAATAATAATAACAAAGCATTTGTAAAGCGCAATGGTTATGCCATCTCGGCGTGTCCCCGCGCTGGGTGAGTTGACTGTAAACAGAGCTACTCCACTTCTGTTCTTTCGAATATACACTTCTTCACTATACAGGATAGGTGGGTTTTACTGAGATGAAAATGGACTAAACGAACATGGACTTGACTATCCAGAAGGGCCACAGAGAAGATCCAAATATTTACCTGATATATTACAAAAAACTCATTTAGAATGTCAGACATCTCTATCGATGAACCTCCGAAAAACTGCTGAAGCATTTGTAAGGCCAAAGGGCATGACCCGGTATTTGTGTTGCCCAACGGGAGAAGATGGTAAGGTCCAGGGAGATCTAACGTTGTGAAATAATTTGCACAACATTCTGACTCAAGTATGTCTTTGATGAGTGGAAGTGGATAACGGTCCTCAATGGTGATCTTATTTATTCCGTGATAATTGATGCAAGATCTCAGCTCTCTGGACTTCCCAGGGATGAAGAAAAGAGAAGCTCCAGCAGGCAATGTAGACTTGATATTCTTATCCAAGTATTCCACCAGATCCTGTTTCTCATGTTGGAAAAGAGTACATTCTACCATGCGAAATTATGCCTTGGATGGTACAATCCAAATCTATATGAAGAGGATTACACACAGAAAGTGGCTTTTGAAAGACATCAGAAAATTCTCCAACAGTTATCTCTGCAGAACTGTTACAATAGAGATACAGCTCTGGTCTCCCAATTGACATAGGGATTATGTCAGTCAAGCCAGGGTATCCCAATCACTATGGCATAGTTAGGAGACATGATTAGATCTAAAGCAAACATCTCATTATGATTGCCAAAGGTCACAAAGAGGGAACTGTGATGGAGTTCACAAGATTTATATCAGGTTTGCTGATTGTTTATACATAATCTGGAAATTACTCTTTTCTGATCTGAATTTAGAGTCTCTGGACAAAACTCAATTCAATAGGCATGCCAAAGGCACCCGAGTCTAAATGGTCAGGAACAGAGACAAATTGGCCATTATGGACGTAAAAGATCCCCGGAAACGGCAGGGCTCAGCAAAGTACCATGGAGGTGCCAAGCACTGATTTGACACAATTGTGCCTCATCCGATTATGCATGTCGTGGTATACCAGGACCAAGTCTAATTTTCATATGGATGATTCCTTTCTGAGGTGGCGTGGCGGACATAAAAATGCAATGGATAAATAACAATTAAGCAATCCCACTGTCACCTTTTTGGTTTCCTCAGTGCGATGCCCTAACAGGTATGCCCAAATGTCGGACTTGTGCTCACTGTGTGCTTGGACCCAAGCTACACTCTACAAATTAAGCTAAAAAAATTGAAACCAGTTTGAGGTTGCTTATTTCATTTCCTTTCTGAGGGGACCTTGGCTGGAATTTCAGACTAGTCTTTTCTTATTGGAGCAGGAGAAGGCTGATTTGCATGTGTCTGGTCCCTGTCTGAGGTGACAAGGCGGGCAACAAACTGATGGACTGGAATGGGGCCAGGGTAATAACGAGTGGCTTAGATTAATTAAAATCTTTCAACATCACTTTTTTGCTTTCCTCAATGTTACCTTTTACAGCCATAGCAGTTAGAAATGGGCTCCTTTGAGGCCTAGAAAATTCATTATAAATCATACAAGAGACAGGTTTTAATCCTTTCACTGGTTCTTACCGTTGGATGCCTTTTGGAATGTCACTTCTGAAGTTTCCATCTGTAAATTATCTTTACAATGGTTGAGGAGACTGCTTAAGAACTGTGCACACCTCACGCGCTCTCTTCCTCCATTTTGAAACCTGCTTCCCCAAAGCGTCCCTCCTGCAGATGACAGATGGAGCCGAGCCGTATTTTAACTCCTTGCATGCTACTTAAAATCCACCCTAATTACTGCGTAATGGGCCCTGGGAGGCAGGAGGCGCTGTGTGGAGCCTGCCCGAGGGCGCTCGTATAGTTCATCTGTCCATATTCTAACTGCGCTCTAAAGTTCACCCTTATAAACATGTCACCGAGTCCATAATTAAGTGACTGGTCATTAGGTAACATATGTGGTACCTGTGGGTCACATATCAGTCTAGCAGTGATAGATCGCTGGCGGTGAAGCCTTCTCTCACAGCAGCTTCCGGCAGCGCGTGCTGTTTATTGATGGCTGGTCAATTCGGCACGTTCCTAATGAAAAGGGGGAGGGGCTGCAATTCTAACAGAAATACAATTGTGTAAATTTTGTGTTTTGCAAACAGAATGCTTACTTAATTTACTGCATTCGCCCAGCAGCAGTGCAAGCGCCCCCTCCTCCCCAAAAGCAAACAAACCTAGCCTGTTAATTCGTTGGCTTCAACTTGACTATGGAGCGCCCACCAAAATGGATCGGAGTGGTAGCAGCAGTGCATAATTCGTGCAGGTGGTTGCTGGTGGTGGACATGATATTCATTTTGGGGAGCCAGGAGTTTTCACCATCAGTTTCTGGCTGAGAGCAAGGCGGAGAAAGGCAGAAAAGAGAGAAAGAAAGAAGAGAAAGAGAGAAAAGCAGTGACAAAGGGAGAAAGCAGGGATGAAACACATTTGAGAGGTAGATAAAGAGACAGGAAGTGTAGTGTAGGGTAGTGAATGGAAGAGGCACGAGGTAGAATCAAAACCATACCGCCTTAGCAATTGACAAGTCTGGCATTCCGCAGCACGTGTTGGGCACCTAAGAAACCCTTTTAGACCCTGCAATTGTTTTTAGGGTGACCAGAATCTCAAAACAAAAAACTGGGACAGGCCATAGATATAGAAGTAGGACTACAGTGTGCAGTAACCATCGACATAAAGGTAGGACTATTTGACAGCTTTCATAGACATAGAAAAAGGACAACAATGACAGCTCCCTCCACAGACCGAGATTAAGCATTACAGACAACAAATCGGAGGTCTTTTATTGGCACCCCTCTCCTTTACCCAGCAGCATTAGTACTTTTTATTTCATTTACACTTTTAAGGACTATACCATATATTCGCCAAAAAACAATAAAACATCACAGGCTAGCAATTGCCAGATTTACTAGCTTTATCAATACTCGTTTCTATAGCTGCGCGTCAACACCACGTAAAGTACAACTCACTAATGTTGCTTAGTTGCTCATGACAGAAAAGCATGAGAGGTAAACTGCAGAATGCTAAACTGCCAAAGGGCAGCCATGGACCAATGTAAGAAAACACTTCTCTCCAGGTAATTCTGCCTTAGGGCCTTAAGAGTCGCACAGGCTGGGCAACGACACACGCCGTAAACTGTGCAAAGAGAGCATGCGCGTGTATGCTCAATCGGAACAATGAAAAACAGGGAAATTCTGTGTTTAACCAGGACGCTGTTTGAAAACAGGGACATTTGAGTCCCTTGGAGAAAAGTGGCCAGAAACGGGGACACTTCTCCAAAAACGGGGACCGTCCTGGAAAAACTGGGACATCTGGTCACCCTATTGTTGTAAAAATTATGCACTACTAGCTAAAGCCATCACAAAAATTCCTTGACCAGTTGCTGGAAAAAACTCTCCCTGTGAATGATAGAATAGTCCATTTCCAGGCCTGTCATTCACCTGGGCTTTCCTTAGGAAAGGGGGTTGCGGACAATGAATTTTCTTTTAAAGCGTTGAATCATGACTGCAGTATAAAGTATGTTTACACTAATTGACTAATACTTCCTTGGCCTCTTCCTCTAGATACAGCATATTGCCAGGATCAGGAATGTCTGACTCTATACGCATATAACATTTAGGTGTCTTGATTACGGTACCACCAAATGACAGATGAGATCTCTTATGGTAGCCAGAGAACATGTACTACAGCAGCTGAGTTCCTGAAGATGGTACTTGGTCACCTGGTCCTAGTGAACTTTGCACAAAAATAACTCTATTCTGGCAAAATTAGGACTGTATGTTTTAAAGACGGTGTCTAAACATTAGTAAAGAATGAACTGAACTGGCAAACTTACTTTATTTAACTGTGCCACTACTTATAAATGTGCCGATAGAAGCATCTGGATTACTTCCCAGTTATCTCCTTGCTCCGTTATTCTCTTTCTTTTCCCAGTACTTCACACTACTGAGACAAGACCGGCTCAGAGGACACTCACCTTGCTGTCCAGTTTGAAACCCATTCCATCTTCACCCTCAATTATTTCTGTGCAACTACCCAGAGCACAAATGTATTGGGGCAGACATACCATCGGATGGAGGGTGGATTGTATGTAGTGGTGAGAGAAAGAAAGAAATAAAGCAATGAAGAATATTGATAAGTAATCTGAGTTCTTCCTGGACACCTTCTTTTTCGAATTGTTTTTACTTCACTATCGATAAACCTCAGTGTCAGTGGGTTTTAAGAACTTTTAAAGATATGAGACATAAATTGTCCCCTGAATTGTAGTCACAGCAAGCCTGATCCACCACCATCTCTGGCATCTTCGACACTGGCAGGTATGGAGAGACATTCCTTGTGTACTGCATTCTTTCTTACAAATTAAAACATGTAGCTAAGGCTCTCTGGTATTTCTAAAACGTTTCCATAATTTTATTATGTGTTGTTAGACCTAATATCCTTGGTGTAGTTTTCCTCCTAACTTTTTGCCTTCAACCATAAGTTTATTGCAAGGCCCAACCCTTTCTTTTTTACATATAACTCACCCCTAGGGTGGGCCACGGACAGCCCAGAGGGCTGGGTGCAGTGTATTTAAAAAGTAGGACATGTACTCCTGAGTTGTACAGGTCCTGGTAGTGAAATACTCTTAAATTCGCTTATCTCTACTGCAAGGCTGACCTCTCCCATAGGATAACATTAGAGTTAACTTATTAAATTTAATAAGATGTAACTTCCAAATGGGAACAGGTAACCAGTGCATGTTTGGTGTCTTTGGAACTGTAATGATGAAGTCGGATTTGTTATTGCAATTTTGAAAATGCCACTTTTAGAAAGTTGGCATTTTCCTGCCTTAGCCATTTTGTGCTTGCCACCTGCATCTGGGTCACATGACTGGATTTAGCTGACAGTTGGGGTTTGTGTATTCATCCTATTCCTTCTAGACAACCACACACAATAGAGAGCTCAGATGTACCTTGTTGCGCCATCACTGGCGCTGGATGGGAGTACAGAGCTGGGCACAGCCTTACTTACACTTGAATGGGCTGTGTCCTGCCTCCACACAAATGGGTGCATATCCCTGTAGTTAGTTTGGACACAGAGCAGGAGAGGCAGGAAACCTGAACACTTCAAAGGGAAACCTCTACAAGATTCTCCCACTTTAAATGAGGCACCAGGTATAACCTTTCGACCTCAGATACCAACTATTCAGTAAACCTCTGGACTTGCAAAGACTCTGCCAGGAAGACGGACTGCTGTGCTGCTGAAAGTACTGCCACTCTGTTGGATTGCTGCCCTACTGGCCTACTGGCTTGCAGGACTGCTGCTTGATGGATTCCTGCCCTGCTGCCTTCCTGCCTGAGACAGAGGGATTGGACCTGCACCTGAACCCAGGACTCCCAGAGTGACTCCAAGGGCTAATCTGCTGGCCTCCTTTTCAGAGCTATAGGAATATAGCAGGCTCCCATACACCTGAACCAGCACTCACATTCAGTTGGAGCCCCATTAGGTTGAAGGTGTGGATGCTAAATTTAAGTTTTTGAGCTCTTCGTGACCGCAAACGGCCATTTGGCACTAAAACCTTGCCGCTCGCACTGCCCACCAGTGCCAAGTTCCGTTAACCCGACCCTTTGCACTACAGGATCGACTGATCGCAGTGATCTCCACTGCACAGCTTCAGCCTGATCGTTTGCAATGACAACAGGATCTTCGTGCTACAGCTATGACATCCACGAGGCCAGGCCTGCTCTTCGTGCTAATTTGACGACCTCCAGTGACACTTCCCTGCAGCCCCCTCCACTGCAAACGGGACTCTATGAGCTGGACTGAGAAGGCAACTTTTCAGCAGGAGTGACATGGTCTCTGTATCCGATCAGCGCTCCATCTCAGTCAGCCTGAACTTGTTACTTTTTCCTGGTCTTGCACGACCAGGGAACCGTGGTGGAGCTCTGTGCTTTTTGATGCAATTTCCACTTAAATCTTTAAAATTTCATATGCATATCTCAAGTTCTACTGATTGGATTTTTGTAATTTTGATCTTGATTAATCATTACAATCTGCTCTAGTTTTCTAAAATGATGTAGGGTTTTTCTTGTGCTGTGTTATCACTTCATTACTGTTTGAAGTGCTGCATAAATACATTGCCTCCAAGTTAAGCCTGACTGATCTGTGCCAAGCTACCAGAGGGTTGAGCACAGGTTAATTTGGGGGTTGCCTGTTCCCCACCCTGTCAAGCATTGTGGTTGCTGCTTTAGTAGGGTTTCGCCCCCTCAACCAGCAGCCCAATTTCTCTTATGTGCCAACCAGGCTTTGAGTCCCTCAAACTTTATATGGCTTTACCTTCAAAAACTCCTCTAGAAATATGAGTAGAAAGTGCATTTTCAGTTCAACTTCTTTAAAAGTTGTGTGGAAGCTATGGGTACTACAGACAATTTAAACAAAGTAGGCATGTAATTTGACATAGTCTCTTTTTCAAAGGTAATACAGAATTATGCGTCTACCTTTCTTTTCTTTCCCTTTCCTATCTTATGACTCAAATATCCTGTTAACCTATTTTTTGAAAATTTTACTTTTTACCCAAAGCTCATGCTACTATCTTCTGAAAACACATACATTTTAAAGCAAAAGTATCTTTTCACTTCTGTGGAAAAATTAAATTTTCATCAACCGTTTTAAAAAAAATGACACTTCACCCTTAAATACTAGATAATGTTACCCTTCAATACAAGCTTTTGTACATTGGTAAATATATATTTATATTTTTCACGTAAGCATCAACCCTTCATTTTCTGAAAAGGCTCACATTTTATTTTGAATTACTACTTGTTGTCTTTGATAAATTAACTGGTTCTCTTCAAACATTAGCTTGCCAGTTTCTGAAAATGCACCAGTTTTCGCATCAGATACCAGTATTTGGTTATGATAAATAAAATCATTTCTCAAAAACAAAACATTTTTCTTTTTTGAATTTATGCTCTATTTGTGTCCACCCATCAGCCTCCTCTTTTTTATTAATACACTTGTTTGGTTATAAAACAGTTTTTTGCCATCTGCAGATGCTGCTACTATCCACTTTAACAACATTCAACGTACATACATTTAATATATGGATAGCTAAACATGTATCATACCATTTCGAAATTGTGATAAGCAAGCCAGCGCAGAATACTTACTTTAAGCTTCCCATTTTCTCATTTTCATCACAAACTCCCATATACTCCTGTGTAATATGGGCCTATGCTATCTCGATGCCCACGCCTTACCGTCACAGGCCAAGGATGTCCAAAATAAAGGTGCAACATAATTGCCCTGCTGTACAACACTGCCAGCAATATATCAGGATACTACATAGCTAGTAATCTTAATTGAACAACATCAACATAAAGCACACATTACATAGGTCTATGCACATTCTTATGGCCATCAGGTCACACTCTGATCAGATAAAGAGGTGACTTCCCCTACATCAATTATTTCACTATTTCTGCTTGCGACATATAATAGTTCATATTCTGATAAGATGTATGTGTCATGAATGATAGGCTTCTCAATGGAATATGCTAAATACCATCTAGGGTAAAGAAAAGGCCTAACTGTAGGGGTGAAAGAAGAAGGTGACATGATGGCTCCACCTGGATTTCTAGTGTGGCACCAGGGTGCTCATCATGTCAATTGGAATATATTTGATGCAAGATACAACCCTTGTGGGTGACATCTGATGTTTCTCATCTTATTGACTCCAGCATTGACCTGAGGATGTTACTCTCAAAGTCTCAATGCTGGTTTGATTGCCATGTCACTCACCACCCATATTGGACACTGAACGTCTCCCAGCGGACTTTGGCCACAGTAGGCATCTTCTAGTTTTTGTAGTGGAATGCCTGGCCATATTTGGTGAAGTGGTCAGTGATCACTAGCGTGTTTTAAATTTCTGGTACTATGCATTCATGAGTGCAGAATATTCATGCAGACGGGATCCATTGACCCATTGCCTAAAAATGCTTCTTCTCTGTGCTAAAGTCTATCAGGCAAAACAGGATTTACAAGTGTTGCAATGCTTCACAATGGCTTTGTGGAGAAGACAAGGTCCAAGATATTGTCAAAGCTAAGATGTTCATTATCATTATAAAGGGATTTCAGCACAATCAACTGGAGCATCTGCAGTGGAAACAGCCACTGGAAAGTATGAAAAGAGGGGATATGGCCCACCATATTTAGGGTATCTATTACGAGGGTCAGTTGTCTTCAGAATCACAGGAAAATAATGGTTACCGTTTGCACACAGCTGATAGATTACATTGATATTCCAATATCCCTCACATTGACAATAACAGTGATGCTGTGTTCTCTCATGTGGATGCACAGGTGTCTGCAGTCAGGTCTGAGACATCGAATCAAGATTGGACACATTTCATTAGGTTGCTGGAAGGGCATTTGCACTTGCTCTCAGAATCGATGCTGCTTTCATTTGTTTGGCCTGGCCACCACATGGACACATTTCTTGTCCCCTATTCTGCAGAGCACCTTCGGTGCTGCAGTAGACAGCTACACCCAATTGAGATAGGAATTCCTGGAATAGATACACCTGGGCAGGACGTCCAAATCAATGTCTTACTTCTTGGGCTGGTACTTGAGATAGAAGTAATTTGTATACAGGACAGCAGGCCGCTTTGTTGACCTAAAGAAACAGTATTACCCGTGCTCATGCCATGAAATTTCTCAGGCACTTTATCAAGAGGGACTTGGATCTTTGGACTACATAGCACTTTTCTGGGCGACAGGCCATATAGCCACATTGGAAAAGCTCCGCTGACCTCTCCTGTTCCCATTGGGTGAAGGGTCAAGACTGATTTGCATATGGCTGGGTCCAAACTGGAATGGCATGGTGAGCAAAAAAACGATGGATTTAGGCCCAGTTCTCTGTACTGGGGTGAATGTATGACATTGTTCTGCATTCTGCTATGAAGCCAAGGTGCTCCCTTAGTTATTTAAGGTCCAAGAGGAGGGGGAATAAGGGAACAAAGAACTGAAAAAAACTCTTGTCAGACCTATCTAATTTAGCTGTTTGACAATAGCTCTACTTGTAATAATTTAGTATACAGCACAGATACAAAGCACAGGAGTGAGAATTAACTTTCATTTTGACTTTTGTTTTATTTATCAAAAAGACATTATTTTTCACCTTTTTAAAAAAATATATATATTTCTTTTTTTGTATAAAAATATTTTTTCTTTTCACACAATACAAAACATGTAATTATTTACTATGTCATTCAAAGGAGAGAATTCACAATCTAATATTTCTCCATACCTAAATATTTGTATAAGTTAATGACCTCTCAAAAAAAGAACATGACAGAAATGAAATCAAACTCATTCTCTCATACAGCCTTTTTCACCGTTCTGCATTCTGTCCATCAATTGTTCTTTTTGCACTCTCCTTGGTACAAGAAAGCATGTCATTATAGCCTTATAGCCTGCCGTAGAGGGCTATACCAGCTATTAAAGGCCCTCTCCAGTGTTAAAGGCCCGAGCCGAAGGCGAGGCCCTTTAACAAGGGAGAGGGACTTTAATAGCGGTATAGCCCACCTACGAAGGGCTATAAGGCTATTAGAACATTCTGTCACTAGAGGACAGAATGTTCTAACAAAAAAAACAAAGCCTTTTGGGAGCGTGAGGGGCTGTGAACAAAGAAACATTGGAATGTTGGAGCTCCAGGCTTATACCAGCCATTATAAGCCCAGAGCACTCTATTGCTTTCAATGGAGCTCACAACATTCCAATGTTCTAATATTCAATATTGGTATCTACGTGTGTAAGGAGAGCTTTATGAGGTTTGCAAAGGTTAGAGCGAAGGACAATCTGGCCATGAGAATTCTGAAAGCAAGGTCATAGTAAAGTGACCATCTAGAAAGTAGACTCTCAGATTGCTGCATATTTTCTTCAAAGGAACACAGGTTCTGTTTCAACCTTCTGTCTTTTCTTCTGTGATACATTCCCATGTCAGTTCAGTCAGAGGATGATTGATTTTGGTGAAATACATCTGTTGTAGTTACAGAACTCCATAAAACCTTTTAGGGCATTTTTTAATCAATCAATCAGGATTTGTATGTGCCGCTAATCACCTGATAGGGTATCCATTATCCAGGTACTTGAAAGTCCTGGGAGGCTCATTCAAACATTCATGTCTAAAGGGCTCTTCAGTATTCAAGCAGTGAGCTGATAGCCTGGAGCTGCATGGGGAGCCTGTTCCAGGTCTTTACTGCAATGTAGAAGAAGGAACATCCTCCACTTCTGCTTTGGTAGATACGTGGTGTGGGCAAGTGAAAGGGAGGTGGAGCGTAATCTTCTCGACGGTTGGTGGAAGTTAAGGCAATGGTTAATGTAGGAGGGTCCTTGGTTGTGTAGAGGCTTGTGTGCATGGGTCTGCAGCTTGAATTATCAACTCTTCTGTACAGGGGGCCAGTGTAGTTGCTTGAGGTGGAGTGTGATGTGGGTTCATTGGGGAGGGTAAGGATGAGTCTGGCTGCAGCATACTGTGTGGGTTGAAGTCTCTGTAGAAAGTGTGTGGGATTCCTACATAGAGAGTGTTGCCATAGTCCAGTCGGCTCATGATGAGGCCTGTGCCACGGTACGTCTGGTGTGCAGGGGTAGCCACTTGACGATCTTATGTAGCATGCCCACCCAAAGTGAGGAAGCAGGTAGAGGAGACAGCGTTGATCTTTGAATTCATGGTGAGCTTGTTATCTATGATGATTCTGAGGTTTCTGGCATGGTTGGTGGGTATGGGTGCGGGTCCTAAGTCTGAGGGCCACCAGGTGTCACTGCTTGGGTTGATGTTATTGCCGAAGATCCGTACTTCCATTTTGTCTATGTTCAGCTTCAGGGAGTTGTTGTATATCCAGTTGGTGATGCTTGTCATGCATCTGTGGAAGTTGGTCCTGTTGGGGGTAAGGTCGTCAGTGAGGAGAGGATAAGTTGGATGTCATCTTCATAGGATATAATATTTTGAGGCTGTGAGATCTGATGATGTTGGCCAGTGGGGAATAAAATTTGTTGAAGAGCAGAGCATGAGGCTGAGGATCAAGCCCTGAGGGACACCACAGACGATCTTCTTGGATTTGGAGGTGAGTGGTGGTAAGTGGACCGTCTGAGTTCATCTGGTGAGGAAGGAGGTGATCCATCGAGCGCACCTCCTTGGATGCCGATTTAGTGGGATATTTCAATCAGCGTGTGGTGTGAATGGTGAAAAAGGCTGCCGAGTGGTTAAGGAGGATCAGAGCTGCTGTTTCTCCTCAGCCATGGAGGGTTTGTATGTTGCCAGGCTGTGATCAGGGTGGTCTTGCTGCTGGTATTGCTATGGAGTGCGCATTGGGAGACTTTGAGTAGCTGGTACATCTAAAGGTGTGTTGTGAGTTGCCTTTTGATATTCTTTCCCAGTACCTTGCCAGGGAATGGGAGCAAGGAGATCGGCTGGAGGTTTTTGAGTTTGCCGGGGTCGGGGAGGGTCTCATGAGTAGTTGTCTGACTTTGGCATGTTTCCAGGCATTGGGAAATGTTGCTGTGATGATTGAGGTGTTGATCAAGGGGGGAGTACCTGGCCAATCCTTTTGGTTTCAGAGGTTGAAGAATTGGTGTTGGCATGAGTCTGGGGCAGCTCCTGAGTTAATGGACTCCATGATCGAGATGGTGTCCTGGGTGGAGAGGCAGTTCCAGGTGGTCAGTCTATGGTTCATGTAAGTTGTGGTGGGGGCATGTCTGTCAGGGAAGTCTGTTGGTGTGGTCTCTGTATATGGTTGCGATCTTGTCGGATACTTTTGTCTCTGCCTGGATGTGTCAGTCAAGCCAGAGTTTAGACTACTCCAAGTAATTTGGACCCTGAGTTCTCCCATTACCAGTTCAGTGTCCCCGGTCCGGTTAGAAGGCATTGTGTATTGTCTCTTTTATGGTTGTGGTGACAGCCATGATTGGTGTAGTTTTTTTTCTGAAAAAACAAGACCTCTTGCTAAATTCTCCAATTACACACTGCATTATTTTCATGAAATCGCTTAAGATTTTTCGACGAAGTGATGCATTCAAATAACAACAAAGAACTGGTCATCCCATGGTAGATATTGACAGACTTTGATTGTCTGGTTTTATGTAACCTTACTCTTTCAATCGCAACCATATTATTGGAATCTTTTGTTTTGTGCAGTCATAATGTAAATTGTTCATATACAAAGTAAATTGTTCATATTTGTAACCTTCTTGTTTAAACTGCTCTTAAGTGAACTGCTGCTGCAGAATATAATGACTTACATAAAGGACTCTGACATCCACTGGGTCTTGTTTGCTCAATATAAAGCTGCAAATAAATACAAGGCAATGGAAAGTGAGGCTGAAGTCTGAGACCAAAAGCACTCCGCATGCCATTGCGGCTTGACACTCTTTGAACACCATCCTTTGCTAGATGCCTAGACCTTCAGATTCCAACTGTGGCCACTCTACTAAGTGGCAAGTTCAGAATCCACTGCAGTTCGCAGGTATGACTATTAAATTGTGTGCATTTTACTACCACCTTGGTGCTGCAGACTACATGTTTGTAAGTGAAGGTGATATCAAAACAGTGTAAAGATAAGAACCTTGCCCTATCTGGCAATAACTTCCTTTGATAGTCAGACCTGCCTGCTGCAGTGCTTGAAGGCCTTCCCTAAGGTGGACCAGATGATCCTCCTGGGTGAAACTAAACACAGTAATATTATCGAGATATGCTGCACTGATGTTTTCCAAACCTGAAAACACTATGTTCACCAGCCTCTAGAAGGTGGCTGGTGAATTTTTCAGCACAAAGGGCATCACTTTAATTTAAAGTGGCTTTCAGGGGTAGAAAAACCAGACATTTCCTCTGCTCCTGGTGTGAGGGTTATCTGCTGATAACCTGAAGTCAGTTCAGAGGTGCTCAGATATTTTACAGCCCCCAGCTTATCAATGTGCTCATCAGCTCTAGGTATGGGATGGGCATCCCTTTAGGTGAGTGCAGTTAGGGTTTTGTAGCCCACACAAAACCTTATTTTAGGTTTCCCTCCTTTTGGGTTTGGCTTGGGCACCAATACCTCTGGGCTGGACAGGGGCCTACTAGAGAGCTCAATCACCTCGGTTCTAGCATCTTGGCAACCTCAGCATTGATACTAGCTTTGACCTGGTCTAACAGTCTGTAGAGTTTGCTTTTGATAGGCAAGCTGCCACCTGTGTCCACATCATGCGTACACTACGTTGTAAATCTTGGGGTGCAAATAAAACAGGCCAGCAAACTGTTTGAGTAGTTCATAACAGTCTGACTGCTGTTGGTCCATTAGGGTGGAAGAGGGAACTCGACCCTCCACTCGACCATCATTGACATTGATTGACAGGAGGTCAGGGAGAGGTTCACTTTCCTCTTCTTTCCCTCCATCTGTCACCATGAGCATTGCAATGTCTGCTCTGCCATGGTGGATTTTTAGCCTGTTCACATCAATAACCCTATGAGGGTTTCTGTTGGTGCCTAAGTATACCAAGTAGGTGACTTCCCCCATCTTCTCCAAGAGATGACAATCTTGTCACCTCGTCAGGGATGATCAGTCCTGGCGAACCCAGCATAACCAGGGTTATGCTGGCATCTGTATCCCACAGGGTCTGTACTTGCACCCTATTGATTCTTGGTCATTGCCTGTACTTTTCCATACTGGCAGCTCAGTGTGCCAAGGGTTGAGTTTCCTCCCAACTCATGGAGACTTTGTGTACCCTTTACAGTTCCCAGGGACAGCTTGCACCCCCATCACTTCACTAGCAATACCTTGAGATGGTCACCTGTGGGTAACATCTTGGTGCACACCGCATCTCCCCTCTTGTGCTCTGGCTGGTTACAGTCAAAATACGTCCCATTCTCTGTAGGGTCAACATTCTTTTCCAGGTACCCCCTCCCCTTTGAATGGGATGTGGATCTGGGCTCCACCCCTTGGGCATCTTTTGGGAACTCTTTGGGACTTTCTTTCATTTTATCCTTACCCTCTTCTTTCCCTTGATGGGTGGCCTGACCTCCTTTCTGGTGATCACCACTTTGGGACTGTTGGGGTACCCTAGAGCACACTCATTCAGCAGCTATCTTTCCCGGATCTCTAGGGCTAGATAACATAGAATCTGCCATCTGTAACTTATCTGAGGTACAATTTGCAAGTATGTGTTCTTTTACCACTAAATTGTAGAGCCCCTCATAGTTATCTACCTGGATACTTTTTATCTAGCCTTCCTGTGATTTCACAGAAGCATCAACAAAAGCCACCCGTGTCTGAGTTGACCCCTTCCCTATAGTTCTACACTTTTGTCTGTATTCGTTAGGGATTTAACCAACCAGTTCAATGAGTGTCTTCTTTATGTGTATGACTCTACCACCTCATACTCTAGTGGCAGAAGCCAATCCCTCCTCTCTGTTGGAACTAGCTCCCACAATAAAGATACCCAATGTTGGCCACCCACCCTTCTTATCCTGAAAGCCCTCACAGACAATTCTATCCATTTATCTATATCATCCTCTCTACATACTTGGAAACAATACCCTTGGGCAACCTGATATCATAGGCACACATCTGAAGTTACCTCTGTTTTTGTTGCTGCAACCATATCGTTTGGGCTTCAGGCCAAGTTTGAACTGTCTCTCCTGTGGGACCAGTCTTCTTTCTTCTAGGGCCAGTCCCATCTCTGCCAGCTCCAGGAGACTCAGTTGAGCCTCTCGATTCTCTGCCCCTTCACTGAAGTGGAGCTTTTCTCACTTCCAGATATGGAGTCATGCCCTTGTAATAAATGGTGTAGGTCACTCTGGCATTGTCCCTCTCAGCTTCCATGTTGATGAGGTCTCTGCCACCCACCTCATCCCCAATGTCAGGGGTGATACCCTTTGCTAACTGAGCTTGGGCTCTCCTGGCTCCCTCCCAGGCTCTGAGGGCCCTCTCCAAGTCCTCCTTTTTGGTTCACACTCAAGCTGATGTTTCTGTCCGAGCACAGCACCCTTAGGTAATTGATGTGTGGAGGGTGGCCAGTTCGATTTCCATGTTTTCCATTCTTTGGAGATTCTGCACAAATTGCTCCAAGACTTTGTAAAACTTTTTTTTTCTGAAAGTCGATAAGCTCCTGAAAAACGATGCCTTGGAGACTCAGAACATAGAAAAACTTTTGAAACTTCTTCCTCATTGTTGAATCTGTGGATTTTCAGTGGTTACTAACATATTAATTGTCTGGAACAGCTAAACACAGGTTCTGAATACCACTGCTTGGAACCAATGAGAAGACTATGGTATATTACATGGTGTGGCTTTGACCAGCAAGGCTTAGACAAAGGAACAAGTGTAAAGCGTTTAGGTGCACCATACAACAAAATAAGAAAGTCATGATGAAAGAAATCCAATACCAATTTACAAAAATAAATCTAATTTTTATGAATTTTTAGATGCCAAAATGAGTGAAATACACCAGAGGGTTCTGAAGATATAGATTGTTAAGTAAAATAAAAAACTCAGCTTTTTGCTTTACAAATAACTGTCAAGTTTGGAACCTTTCTAAAACTTTTGAAGAGTTGTGTTCGGCTACTACGGCGCGAACTGGTGACCATTTCTGACAGACACATGGTCAGGGAGCCAAAAAGGAGTATTAGTACAGTTACCTGGTCACCAAAATATTCTCAAGACCCGTCCCACAGTTTATACAGAGACCTCCATAGACTGCATTAGAGTGGTCCTAATGCTAGGGTACAGGATGTTGAGGATGCTTTAGGATACTGTGGGAGCTGTGCGGTCAACAAGGGGATTCCTGTGGCAATTTCTAGATCCACTGTTCAGGTGAAGTGACTTTGGACACAAGGGCGATGTCCCTCAAGTCCTCTTTGGTCCAGCAGCACTCCAGTTATGATGGGCTACTGATCTCCAGTCACAGCAGGTACAGTGGTTCTATTTTGAGAAGGTTGGGGTCCATCTTGGGTGTCCAGCAACACAGGCGTTACTATTTAGTGTTGATGAGTGGTCTTCTTGGCTGCTCATCGGCGATCACAGGGTACTTGATGAATGAGGCTACTGATTGGCCAGAATTGGTTACTTCAGCATTTTTGGTCCAGGTGCTGGAAAATAGGAGTCAGCCGACTGACCCTTCGAATTCACCTTTTCGGTCTGGGGGCTTGGCGACTTTTCCAAGAGCAAAGTACCACAAGCACGGTCCCCTCTTTACTAGCCCAAGGAGCAGCAGGTGCAGTCCAGTGGTTGGTGCAGCTTTTCTTTCCACGTTCAGGGATCAGCAGGGCAGTCCTTCTTTGGTCCTCTCTCCAGCCCCAGTGTTATTTGAGGTCTAGGTGGCAAGGTAACCATATTTATGTCCAGAAAGTGCCATTGGGATGTAGAGATTACGAGCCAATGGGCTACCAAGTTCCCTCCAAACTTATGAAGATGGTGTTGCATCTACTATCCCAGAGTTTACTATTCTGCCCACTCCTAAGATGTCTGAACCCCTCTCCTGGTGTGGGAAGCAAGGTAGCCTACCCTAGAGGTATGGCTACCTGAGGCTATAAGCCCACATAAAAAACAGTTTGACAACTGGTTTACCCTCTTTGTTCCGGCCACCAGCCAGTCTACCTGAAAAAAGGGGCAGCCCTTCTCGAATATGGTTGCCATTTGCCCATCAAAGGCGGCTTAATCTTTTGCTTGGGAGGCATTCACGCTCCTTCCAAGGAGGGTAGAGAGCTGTTTGATGGACATCATCTGTGAATGGCCACAGAAGAAGCTGGGCAAGAGACTGTCAACTTTCTAAAAGTTGCTTTTCCTTAAAGTGATATTTAATTCTACCTGGGCATTATGTCGGGTTTAATGTCATAATTAATTTGATACCATAAAGTACCCATTTTTTTTTTAAATATATTTTTATTGGCAAATGGTAGTGATATAAGTTAGAGAATACAAAAAATTAACGTGTTCAGCTGACATGGTCTATGAAGATAATATCAAAGTATACATGCCACTCGCTTTTTGTTTGTTTTTCCATACGTGCTCAGTTACAAAAGGACTACTAAAAATACCTTTCCTGCCCAACCACCCCAACTCAAAATCCTCCCTCCCCATTCCCTCCCTTCCCCAATGTATTCCTTCACATATTTTTTTTTTTTTAGTTCAAATCTGCTTTATTGGGTAGGTTGAAACATGGTACACAGCTTATTGCGCCTACACCCCGGAGGCCGGCAGCGGAGAGTAGTTGAAATTGACACAGCCTCATGGCCGGCATCCCGGAGGCCCGGCGGCAATGCATGGAGGTAGGGAAGTAGGGTATTGCAACTGATGTTGCTAGGCAAGGAAGGATGAGCAGCAGTAGAACAGTGTTTTTTCTGGAGAAAAAGTTCGTTTTTCTCCCTTTTGGTGTCCAGAAAAGTTTAACAAAAACCCCCAACAAGGCGGTAACTAAGAGGCAATCAATGACTACATGGCAGAATAAGTGTTGGTGATCTGGTGTGGTATAGTATGGAAGCAGAGGCGTGCAGAATAATGTGTGCGTGTCATGGGCGTCCCAGCAAGAGGGTCGTAGTGAGCCAGAAGAAATGCCGGGAATGGAGCCCGAAGTAATGTCTATCAGAGGGTATTGTGACACATGTCGGGTAGAGCACGGGGTAAAAGCGTGAGAGTAAGGAGGATCAGCGGATTATCCAAGGGGGCAGAGCCACGACGCAGGTGTCGCATGAAGTTCGGGGGGGTAAGTGGGAACACCGCGGTTAGTAGCAGGGAGAGCACCATCTGGATAGTACAATGAGGAGTCGTGCGCGCAGAAGCAGGGTCCCTGGTCAGGCCCGGAATGGGAACAGTACACTTAATCTATAATATGTTGGTCGCCTTTCTGGTCTACGTCATCCGACCGTGCAAGCAGATATCGCACCAGTGGATCCCAGATGTCGCTGGGTCGACTCGAAACGGGAAGTAGCTCAGCATAGGTCGCATGTTGATCTTGGCAGTGAGTTAGGTCAGCTAGCCAGTCCTTGAATTTGGGCGCTCTGCCCCTGCCCCACCGGCATGCCACGCGTCTCTTGGCCAGCAGTAGTGCGGTATCAATGAATTTCCGGCAGGACCTAGGAAGCTGCATTGTGTCCCCGAGCAGGGTCACCAGTGGGTCCAAGGGTACATTCTCCTCTACCATCTCCGCGAGAGCATCCACCACTTGTTGCCAGTAGTATGCCACCTGGGGGCATGCCCACGCCAAGTGGAGAAAGTCGGCACCATCGGCGCGGCAACATTCACAGCGATCATTCCGTCAGGCCAAATCGCCGCTTCCTCATCGGCGTGTAGTACACCCGCTGCAGGAATTTATAATGGATGATCTTCAATCTGCTGCTGGCAGAGATGCGGGAGGTAAGTGCACAACAATGGCGCCACTGTTCCTCCGATATATCAATAGCAAGTTCAGCAGACCAGCGCAGCCGCGTACTGGATTCCGGCATCCGGGCGGCCCCCTTGAGTTGGCGGTGAAGGCCGGAGACCAAGTGGGTCCCATCCTGTGAACACAATAGGAAGTGTAACGGTGGCAGAGTGTCAGGTTCACTGGGAAATTCGGGCAGGATGTCTCTCATCCCTGCTCGTAGCCGCACATAGTAAAAGTGCTCGAGAGGAGTGCGTTCATGTTCAGCAAAGAATAGGTCTGCCGATTTAAAGGAACCATCGGAGAATAAGTCTCCCCAGCAGGAAACTCGTACCTTAGCACAGAGTTTGCGAAAACCCGGTTCTCCCAGGAGGGTGAGATCAGGGTGATGTGTAAGCGGCAACTTGGGCGAGTAGAGTAGTTTACTGTGCAAGCTCTTGGTCATGCGTCGCCACGCATCTAATGTGCAGGAGACCAACGTATTGGATGTAGTGATGGAAGATTCAGGGCAGTGGAGCAAACCATTGAGCAGGAGAGGGTGTACTATCCAATCCTCCACTGCTATATGCTAATTTACAACAACAAGGGGCCCCAATTTCAGTCAGCAGGGACTTCGGGGAGCGTACTTTTTTCAAACAACATTGGTCCCATGCATGCAGGAGATTAGAGAACAAATAAAGTATAGACTGAGTCAATCTATATTTAGAAAGACATGTCCAGCCGGACAGTGGTCTTTCAGAGTTTTTACTCAAGGTACATGTAGTTAAATCACACTGAGTACCTTCCACAAGTCATCCAGTGTGGAACACAAGCCTGTGCCCAGCACTTACAGAACGGGTACAAAGGTTAGATGTAGAAAGCAAAGAAGGGCTTTATAAGGCAAAGCAAGTATCTCCGACATGAATACAATTGCACAGAGTATAACAACTAAGCACCTTAAACCACATAGTAATCACGTTTATAAGTTTTGGTGCTTTAAAAGGTCGACGGCGTTTCGGACCCCTATTAAATCACGGGGTCCATCATCAGGACAATTTCAATGAAAGCCTTAAATGATTTAGCCTCTAAATGCCAAGTTGCCTCGGGGGATAGAGGCCGGATAAGGATTGACCGCCCACAATCGGGCAGTGACCCGACTGATCCGGTCCCCTGGCTACCGACGGATACCACTGAGTACCGCGGCTACGGCTGCCCGATTATGGGCGGTCAATCCTTATCCGGCCTCTATCCCCCGAGGCAACTTGGCATTTAGAGGCTAAATCATTTAAGGCTTTCATTGAAATTGTCCTGATGATGGACCCCGTGATTTAATAGGGGTCCGAAACGCCGTCGACCTTTTAAAGCACCAAAACTTATAAACCTGATTACTATGTGGTTTAAGGTGCTTAGTTGTTATAATCTGTGCAATTGTATTCATGTCGGAGATACTTGCTTTGCCTTATCAAGCCCTTCTTTGCTTTCTACATCTAACCTTTGTACCCGTTCTGTAAGTGCTGGGCACAGGCTTGTGTTCCACACTGGATGACTTGTGGAAGGTACTCAGTGTGATTTAACTACATGTACCTTGAGTAAAAACTCTGAAAGACCACTGTCCGGCTGGACATGTCTTTCTAAATATAGATTGACTCAGTCTATACTTTATTTGTTCTCTAATCTCCTGTATGCATGGGACCAATGTTGTTTGAAAAAAAAATCCACTGCTATATGCGGCATGTAGGGAGTAGGAGCCATCGAGTGGTAGGCAAAGTGAGCCTGTGCACACTGATAGTAGGCCTCAAAATCAGGGACATCAAAACCCCCCTTATCATAGGGGAGGGTGAGCGTGGACCACTTAAGCCAGGGACTCCTGCCTCCCCAAAAGAGCCGTCGCAACTCCGTCCGCAGGGTTCGGAAGAAGTGAGCTCCAGGTAAGTAAGGTATATTGAGAAAAAGGTAGAGGAATCGGGGAAGTACCACCATTTTTATGAGCGACGCTCTCCCAGCCATGGACAGCGGCAGAGTAATCCAGCGGTCCACTGAGGCGATCAGTTTGGTTACCGCTACCCCGTAATTGGATCGCAGTGTCTCGTCCCTGTCGCGTGAGATGCAGATCCCAAGATAGCGGAGGTCAGATCGACACCACTCTAGTGGGTAATCAAGAGGAAACGTAGTCACCGCCTCGGTCAAAGGGAAAAGCTGCGACTTGGACCAGTTGATGTGAACACCGGAAATCCCGCCAAACAGTACAAATTCTCTGAGTAGGGGATTGAGATATATTTCGGGGTGCTTGACATAGAGCGTGATGTCATCCACATAAAGGGACACATCAATCTGGCGCTGCAAACATTGCACTGCACCGCCACGATGTAGTTGACGCAATCGACAGGCAAGAGGCTCGACTGCTATGGCGAATAATAGGGGGGAGAGAGGGCACCCCTGTCTCGTGCCCCTGGTTAGTGCGATAGGCTGTGATAAGTGGCCATTGATCAGTATTCTCGCCGTGGGGCGAGTGTAGAGCAGGTGGATCCAGGATATAAATAATTTGGGAAACCCCATACTGGCCAGCACCGAGAACAGGTATGGCCACTCGACGGAGTCGAAGGCCTTGGTCGCGTCAAGGAATATAGCCGCCACAGGCGTGTCGGGGTGCACCGTGCGAAGCAAGGAGAAGAGCGTGCGGAGGTTATGGGATGTAGATCTACCCGCCACAAAGCCTGATTGATCGGGCAGTACAAGTCTAGTCGTCAATAGCGACAGCCGGTTGGCCAAGACTTTGGCTAGTATTTTAACGTCACAATTCAGGAGGGAAAGCGGGCGATAAGAGTTACAGGATTTGGGGTCTTTATCAGGTTTAAGGAGTGACGTGATCACCACTTCGCGCATGGAACAGGGGAGCACCCCATCGCATAGGGACTCGGAGAAGACCTCGCTGAGCAACGGGGCCATGATGTCGATGTAAGTTTTATAGAACTCGGCCGGTATGCCATCGAGTCCAGGGGCCTTGCCATTCTTGAGGGACATAATGGCCTCACGCATCTCATCCTGCTCGAACGGTGCCGCCAGGAACGCCCTATCCCCATCGCTAAGCCAGCACAGAGCCACGTCGTTGAGGTAGTCAGAATAGGACACATCGGGCCCCGCTGTGGAAGTATAGAGTGAATGGTAATGCGCCACAAATGTAGCGAGGATCGCATCCGAGTCCCTGATGGCAGTGCCAGAGGTGTCAGTGATTTCTAATATGGTGTTATGTGCTCGCAGAGGTTGTGTGATCATCGCGAGCGCCTTCCCGGGCCTGTCCCCCTCGCAGTATTTACGGGCCTGCCAGTGCTTGCCCCTGAACCTGGCCTCCCGCGCAGCCTCCTCCTCGTACCATGACAGCGTCTCTCTAAAGGTGGCCTGTAGGTCGGGGCCGCTGTCAGACACCATGCGAAGTTCTAAGTCCCTCAATTCCTTCTCCAAAGTGCTGATGGATGTAAGGATAGTACGTAGTACACCGTGGCTTTTGGAGATGCATATCCCCTAATGGTAACCTTGAATGCTTCCCATATGTGCTCAATCGAGTCCACCGACCCCTTATTTCTAGTGAAAAAATCCGCTATCTCTTCCTTCAGTTCAGTGTGAAACAGGGCGTCAAGGAGAATATCAGGGCGAAGTCTCCACTGCGGTCGTGGACTGTCCCACCCCGGTGTGTGAAAGTGCAGCAAGACAGGACTGTGATCAGAGTATGTCCTCGGCAGGTGACGAGCCCCCACCAGTTCCACAGCCACATCTCTTGTAAGGAAGAAATAGTCTAGACGCGCCCAGGTCCCAGTATGTGATGTAAAGTGTGTGCCTTCTCTGCCAAGGGGGTGCAAGTGCCGCCAGGCGTCCAGCAATCCGCCTTCTTCAATGATGCCCTCCAGCGCCTCACGTGCCTTGGGCTTGTAGGAGCAGACTCCATCCGCTCTATCCAACTGAGGCAGCAACGCCAGGTTGAAGTCCCCTCCCCAAACTATGTGTCGTGACGCAACAGAAAGAATCTTGCCCCATAGAGTAGTGAAAAAGGCGGGTGTGTCAACATTAGGTGCATATGTGGTTACAAACGTGTACGTGTCTCGGCCTATCCTGCCCCATAGCAATGCATATCTGCCTTCTTTGTCGAGCAGTTCCCCATACCGCTGAAACGGGATCTTGCGGGCAATGAGAATAGCGACTCCCCTCGAATAGGTGGAATATGAGGAGAAGGCACGTTCTCCGGCCCACCTACCCGCGAAAGAAGTCCTGCCCTGTGGTGATAGATGCGTTTCCTGCAGCAGAGCTACCTGTACACGATGTCTATCAAGATAGGCAATAACATTGCGACACTTTTTGGCATCATTCAACCCTCTAATATTCCAGGACATACAGGTCAATTGGATGTTCACTGCTGAAGCAGCCATTGACAGCACAACAAGTAACATATCAGTGCCGATACAGGCAGCATGAAAAGTCCACCTCCGCACCACCAGTACCGGTGCGTACTCCAAGACAAAGTCCAAGCATAAAGTCCATTAGATGATTGCCTCATGAGACATCCCCCCTCTCCACCCACCCCAGCATCCCAATCATGCCAGCAGCCAAGCAATCCCACCCATCTTCCCAACCCCCTCCCCCCTTCCCCAACTTAAGCAACCTCAACAGCTGAAACGTCAGCAAGTCAAAGGGGATCACCCAGTAGGGGTAAGACATAGAGTACGTACAGCCACTTCTCGGACCCCAGCCTCGTTCCTGTGCCGCCCTCGGTGGAGACTAAGGCCAAGAAAGTGGCCCTTGGTTTACGTTACCACAGGGATGTAGAGTCCGTGCAGGGCCATCGTCCATTTGGTCCCCCACGCCTGTGCACCAAATTGTAGGGCGACCATAATCCAACATAGTCGATGTGTGCAGTGCAGCGCGTGTAAACAGTTAGTCTTCGTGTGGCGCCGGGATAAGTCGGCATCGTCTCGGTCCTCCGCAGCGTCACGGTCGTCCCTGCGCGCTCTCCGGAGCAACTTGATGAAGTCTTCTACTTTCTGCGGATTGGTGAAGAACCGTTGTTGCCCTGGTGGGTGACACGCAGTTTCGCAGGGTACAATAGTGCATAGTCTATCTGAGCCTCTCGCAACTTTTTCTTTACCGGTAGGAATTTGCGCCGCTCCTCCTGAACCATTGGCGTAAAGTCTGGGTCGATGAAGAAGGTGACACCATTATATTGCAGCGACCTTTGAGTCCTGGCCGCCCGGAGTGCAGTGTCTCGGTCACGGTAGTTCAGTAGCCGGGCAATTATGGGACGAGGTGGTAAGCCAGGTTTGGGCATAGGTGCCAAGGAGCGATGAGCCCGTTCGACGATGAACTGAGGTGAGAAGGCGCCCTCACCAATGGAGCCCTTGAGCAATTTCTCAATGTACAGTTCCATTCTGCCCGTGTCCGTGGATTCCGGCACATTGGTGACCCGTATGTTGTTCCGAGGGCTACGGGCTTCCAAATCCTCATTTTTTGCCGCTATGATCCTGAGTAGGTTGTCCATCCTGGACAATTGAGTGGTGTGTGACATGGCGACATCCGAGGTGTCAGAGATACGCTGCTCCGCAGCCGTAATGCGTTCTTCATGGCGGTCGACCTTGTGTACCAGTGCGTCTAGACGGGCAGTGACGCCATTGACTTTCTCAACAACAGTGGCGAAGCCCTGCCTCATCTCCTGTATCAGGCTAGTCAGGTCAGTGTCTTTAGCAGGAGAGGCAGCGGCCCTTGGGGACGACGTGCTAGGGTCCGGGTCCAGCTGCGTAGATTTCGCGCCCTTCCTCGCGGCGTCGAAACTGAGTTTGGTTTGGCGGTTTTCAGGTCGCACCATGGTGGCGATGGGGTTCAGTGCCCTAGAACCGCAGGAGGCAGCAGCCCCACAGTCCGTCGCTCAGGGTTGTTACCGCCAGGGAGCAGGGCCACAGCAGATGCCAGACAGGAGAGTGCCCCAGCGGATCAGCAGGGGTCTCTGCAGAGGCTATGCGGGGTCTTGATGAGGCAGGGCAAGCCCCGTGTGGTCCGTTGGCAGGGGGGGCGGCTGTGTCCAAGTAGCGGTGGTGCCAGAGCCCAACTTCCTGTTACCGCTATGCACGCTGGCGGCTCAACAGGCCCAGTCGTGGGGGGTGTAGGATTGGCCGAGCCTCCGTTGGGGTTCACAACCCTGGTGTGGTGTTTGACCCGGGGGCGCAGTTTCAGGCCCTCCGCACGCAGCACAGCCAGCCAAAGGTAGGATAAATACAGATCGGCTTGAGGAGGAGTGGAGGGGGGGCTCAGATGTCGCAGCAGTCAGGATCCGGCAGTACGGCAACATGCAATTGCGTCCTGACGGCAGAAGTAGTGTGAATATCCAGGGCCGACCAAGGCCCGATGCAGCAGCACCGGCAGCCTCAAGGGCTCAGGCCTGACACTCGGCCCCCCCGCAGGCAACACACAAAGCAACGCCGCCTCCTGAGGGCTCCAGGCAGGTACAGGCCCCCTCGTGGGCTCGGGGGACGCCGCGTCCGTCCCAAGGCGGTCACTGACGCGGGAGCACAGCGGCCGCCCGCTGTGCAATCAACAAGGATAGTAGCGGCCGGGGGAGTGCGGGGGGGGCGAGGAGGGCCCCCGTGCCGGCAGGCAGGCCGCCTCTTACCTCCGCCGCAAGTCCGCCGATGGTGAGAGTCTGTCCAAGATTTCGCCAGCCGCGCAGCAGTGCGGCCTAACCCCTCGTGGTCATCCCCGGCCCAGCGTAGCCTGCTGTAGCCGGTCGCTTGCACACCTCTGCTCCGAGGCACCAGCCGGCAAATCTTCAAGTGGGCACAGCTCCGGCTCCGAGCCCCACAGCGCCTTCAAACTCGGGTCGAGTGTGGGGATAGGTGTCCTGCAGCAAATCAGCGAATAATTAGTTGACCATGTTCCCTGTGGCAGAGGATAGATGCAGGATTAGGGTCCAAGGAGCGGGAGCTGCGAGCCTAGGCAGCCATTCCGCTTGCGCGCCCTCTGGCGCCCCCTATTCCTTTACATACTTAATATCATAACAGGTTATTTCTATACTCAGTAGGGAAGTGCCAACCCCATCACCTAGAGGTGCAAGATTCCAATCGTATATCACCCGCACCACTGTGTTTGTCTAGCACTCTTCAAGAAGAAGTTCCAAAAATAGCATTACAGTGGCAGAACGCTCAGGGGGGATGTGTGCCATCCTTGATAGACTGAATGATTGCTTCCAATAGGGTGTCTCAGTCTTGCGGCTACAGGATGTCTGCCTAAAACTGCCCTTTCCTCTCTTTGAAGGTGAACACTCTCGTTCGTCAATCAGGGAGTAGGCCATCAGTTTATTATTGGTGCTAAAGGGCTCTTCCATCTCATCGTGTTGTGACACCTTACCAGTGGAAGGGTGAGGTCTAACAATTTAGTAGAGGCTCTTCCTGAATGTGGGTGAGAGAAAAGGCCTACTATCAGTTGTTCGAAGGAGTTGTTCAGAAGACAACCCATGATGCAGTGTAGTAGGTCAATAACCCATAGGTGCCGCCAAAGTAGGTCAATAACTTAGAGGTGCCGCCAAACCAGAAGGCGGACATGGACTGGTGTATGATCAGAGAAAAAACGGCGTATGTTGCACGTGGCTGCCCCCTAAAATTGACTGCTATGTGGGACAAATGGAATGCTTAAAGGGGAAATATTTTTGTTCCACCTATTCTCCCCCCCCCTTGACGAAGCACTAACACCGTGAATAATGTGAGTTACTATGGCTCATTGAAAGGTACTCTGTAATATGCTGTTGTCAGATCTTTGTCGCCACATTAATCTCATTTATGCAATTTCATCGTCGAACATGTTACTGTTAATAAAAATAACTGTTTTAAAAAATCTGTAACTAAAGAGAAAATGGAGAGGGAACATCTATAAAGTTGACTAGGAAGCAGGAGAACAGGTATTGCCACACAAACCAGGGGTGGGGTAGTATTGGCCCCATACAGAAAAAGAAACAGTTTTAAATTGCATTCATGGTTTTGCAATTCATTTATACGTGCATAGATGTGCATCACATACTTTTATGTATGAAAAAAAAGGCTTTCAAATGGGAGAAACCTGGAATCCACAAACATTTTAAGGATTACTCCTGTGAAGCTGAGTGCCCCAGATTCTCATGAACCTATTGGAATCATCTGTGAATTATGCTGTGCCAAATTGTGTATGTATGCTAATTCTCACTAAGTACAATTTACTAATGCAGGGTTCAAAATGTTTTTTTTTAAGAAACACCATTTAGCAAGCACACAGGAGTGTACTGCAAAACACTTCATGAAACCCTTTAAAAAAGGTATCCTTCTAAAAAATAATTACTAATGTGCCATATTTTAAAGTAAAAACACAAACATAAAAGGTAGATTGTGCTACTTCTAGGCAGGTCATTCATAGCAAACTTTTCTCAATGGGTTCTAAAATTACTATCTTCTGTATGGGGTATTGTCTGATATGAAACGGTACAGGTGGTAATGCTATTACAGACACATGAGAAATATGTCTGCATTAATGTTACACTTTAGAAAATAACTGACGTTAGATGGCTTTGAAGAGCTCCATAGGTTAATAAACCTCCTTCAGTGGAACGGTGATGATTAGGTTCTGTGATTATGTACAAGATAAGTTACTAAGATAATACATGCTCCGTTACTTACATTAGTTAACTTACATTATCTATAAATTACTGGCTTGCTGATTGTAAATCATGTTTTTTTTTCTACATGTCATTATTAATAGAGTATGTGCAATGCTCTATACTTTGCTTGAGTTCTATATATCAATTCGTCACCTGTAATGCTAATCTGAAAGATCCTTTTTAAGGATTAAAATGTTTCTGACAAAAATAAATAAATAAATAAATAAATAAATAAATAAATAAATACCCCAGTCCATTAAGGTTGGAGTGTCCCACAGGACTTCATTATATAAGATATATCCGCATTAGGGGAACTACACAGGGGACAAAGTGATGAAGTTCACTGGCAGATCTTGGAAACACGACTAGCGGTAAGATATGGCCTTTTTAATATGTTGGATTGTACATACTTAGAATGGGGATTACGAGGTATCTTATGCGGATATGACAGGATGCTGCCCATTCTGAGTCAAGCAGTGGGCAGCCTATGTTTCCTACCCACTTGCCTCAAATGAACCCTTTGGAGTGATCCCATTGCTGTATAAGTGCTTGGTAGATTGTGGGGGAACATAAGGGCCTGCATCTGTAGTGTGCCTGTGATCAACATACACAATTCTGCACAGTGGAAAGCAGTTGAGGGGCTCTTGGACTGGGAGCTCAGAGCAACAATATTGTCAAGTGCAACTGGCCACATGATGTCTTCCCGGGGCTGTGGCCCACCCCAGAGAGGTAGTGACCCACCACCCATCGGGCCGGCTACTGAAGCTGTGCTGCCAAATAATATTGTTTGAAATCCGGGAGTCCCAACCCCGCCCCCTTAGTTAGAAGCTTGAGGATAGCTAACATCACCCATCTATAGCCCTTATGCCATATGAACTCACTAATTGTTGAGTCCAAGGCGCAAAAGAAAAAGAAAGGGAGTGTAAAAGGGAGATTAACAGAGAAACAAAGCGATATAATAGGCATGGGAGGGTTCTTATCTTGATCTGCGCTTTTCTTCCCATAAAGGACAGAGGCAGTGTCACAGAAAAGGGGAATTGTGTTTTCAGTGATCGGTCTGCTCTGCCCAGGTTACCCTCCCTTAGATCCTCCAGCGAGTGACATATATTGATCCCCTGGTATTTGAATGTAGTCAACTTTTTCAAAATCGGCCAAGAGGCAAGATATGGATGTAAGGTCTAGTTGGGTATCCTTGACATGTCAAAGGATGTCGTCTGTGTATAGGGATGCTGCATGAAGGTTAGTTCTTGGGGAGATACCCAATTTGTTCCCTGTTGCTTCAGTAGGGTCGCCAATGTTTTAATCGCGAATAGTAAAGGTGAGAGAGTGCACCTTTGACAGGTGCACCTACCTAAGGGAAAGGGGCACAAGATGGAATGTCCCATCTTGACTCTACTGCTTGGGGCCTCATATAGAAGTTGAATCCATTTACGCCAATTCGGACTGGCACCCATCTTGTTCAGGACATTAAACCATACAACCCCTGCAGACAGATTTAAATGTTTTCTCCCGATTTAAAGCAATGCATGCAGTTCTCTGGAACTAATCATGTATGCTAGGCATGATATCCCAAATTCTCCGTAGATTATGGGAGGTGTTTAGGACTGATTAAAACCAGACTGGTTAGAGTGTATTTGGAGCAGTGGGTTTGGGAGTAATCGAATAGCTAGCAGTTTGGTAAGAATTTTGAGATCAGCGTTAAGGGTCGAACGGGAACGATAACAATATATATCTGTTGGTTCTTTATAGGGTTTGAATAGCTTGAAAATAAAAGCTTCATTTGAAGAAGTAGTGAGCTGGCCTCATAGGAAAGATGCATTAAAGAGCCGGAGCAGACTGGGTGCCAGTTGAGAGACAAGGGGGCATTTTATCAAGGACCGGTGTTAAAATTATCGCAGTTTTATCGGCAGGAAACAGCCTATAAAACGGCGATAATGGGCTTGATAATACGCCCTTGTTAATTCCTATAGAAGCCCATGTTCTAGTGTTAACATGGGCTTCTATGGGAATTAACAAGGGCGTATTATCAAGCCCATTATCGCCGTAATTTTAACACCGGTCCTTAATAATATGGCCCAAAGAGTGTGTAGAATTCTGACGGAATTCCATCAGCTCCAGGAGCCTTACTCCGGGGCAGGTCATGTATAATCCTTCTAAGATCCTGTAACGAGATGGGGGGTTTGAGATCTTGCCGACCTCTAGGTGAAAGGTGAGGTAGGGGAAGTGGACTAAATAGGAGAGCCTGCGCTACCGTGGATGAGGGTGAAACAGGTTTATTAAGAGTTTAACAGTAGAGACTAAAAGCATCATTGATGATGGACTGTGTGGTCAGTGTTTTGCCAGAGGGAATGATTAATCTTAATGGACTGTAGGGGACGGCTTTGGTTTAGAGCATGGGTACTCGCAAACATTTTCCCAAGGGCCGCAATCTTTGGTTTGTGATGTAACCGAAGGCCGCATCAATGCCAGCAGGAGAAGTTATCTGTGGGGGCTGGCGGGGTGGGGCCGGTTTGGCGCGGAAGGTGCCCGGTAAGGTAGGTATAGGGGAAGCAAAGCATATGCATGTAGTGTCTTAATTGCGCAATGTGAAACCAGAAAACCTGGGATTAATCCCAGCTTCTCCACTTTACCAGATTGTGTGATCCTAGGCAATTGTTTTGTTTCACTTTCCTTCCTATTTCTTTTATTATCACATACAAGAGGACTTTGAAATACATCACTTCAGGATGTGCACTGTACAAAACCTTCTCCTGTGTTTAATTTATTGTAATATAATGTTGTTCATGTATAATAGGAGGCCACCCTAGGAGTACACATAACAACTGACTTACCTCTTAGTTCAATATTGGCCTTTTTGTCAGCGTGGGGGAAGAATGTATGTTTCTAAATTCATATTTGAATACTATCACTTAAAAAAATACTTCTCAATGCACTGATGTATTCTGATATACTAAGGTGAAATGATTCTGCAGGTCAATGAAAGAAAATGTTGAACTTTTGTACAAACCTTATCATGTTTTTACCCATTTGCTGCAAAATGGCTTTGAAAATGATAGTGCTCCTAAAGTTAATTTGTGCAGGACAACCTAGTTTTCTCCTTTCCTTAACTTTAATTAAACAGTAAATAAAGGCTTGCCTGTATATTTAACATACATATATATATTTAACATCGTGTTAATGTTAGTGCTGAGTCAAATGAACAGCAGCTCAGTGCTGCTGTTGATCAGGGGGCCGCATGTAAAGGTCAGTTGGGCCGCATGCCCGAGTTCCTGAGGCATCACAATGGCTGAGGAATGTGGAAGTGGGGGCATAGAGCGATCTAAAGATGTATCTGTCACACAAACAAAGTCTCCCAATATCCAAGGGGTACCGGCCCAGTCCAATAAACAGTCCAAGTTACCCAAAAGCTAGTTTGGGCCACTTCATGGGCATATATACCTCCCAGAACTATTGGTAAGCCATTGTAGCAGCACATAATGGCCATCCACATCTATCTTAGTGTCTTCAGCCTCAAATGGGATTCCAGGCCTGGTCCAGATCACAGACCTTCTTGAATAGGCAGAGAAGATAGTCACAAACACCTGCCTCTGCCATGTATTACAAAGTCTGGACAGCCCCTGGGCTAATAAATGGTTTTCCTCTAGAAGAGCTATATCTGTTTCCATCTGACCAGGGTGAGAACATATAATGACAATTATGGGAAGAATTCATCCCTATGACGTTCCACGTCACTAGCTTATAATAAGACGTGAAGGGTGAAAGCGGCAGGCTATGGGGAGGTAACTTAATTATTTGTCGAGCCCAAAGATGGGCAGAGTAAAGGATGAAGTCAGCCAGGCAATAGTGATATCCAATGTCAGAGTGTGCATACAGCGTGTTTTGAAGGAGCCCCAAACAAAAAAACCCTTACTACAATACTATGGGCCGAGGCGCAACAAAGAACCCCAGTGAGGATAGTTCCTTGGTCGAGAATAAAAGGAGGAGCATGGTGAGGCGAGTGAGGGTTGGCAGCAGGTGAGCGCGTTGGCCTACATGTTAGAGTAATAAATGAAAGAGCATTTCCTTACAATCAATGTTTGAGGGGTAAAGTCCAATGTTCGGGACAGAGGGGACCAGGTTGTAAAAACATAGGAGCATAATAATGTCTCCCCTTAAGCAGCTGAGAAGAGTCAACAGACCACTCTATGAAAGATATCTTATTAGTAGCTTGTTGAAAAGTTGGCTCTGTCCATATCCAATTCTGAGTATGAGCCCGCAGAGGGAGAGCATGAGGCCATAGGGAAACGGGGCAAAAGCAGATGGTCAGATTTTTGGGGTGTGATCACTGGTGTGTCCAGATCAACCACTCCTGAAGATGCATCAGCACAAGAAATACTCGCGCCAGAAGATGGGAATTGAGGAGTGGCAGATAAGTTCTGTAACAATGTCAGCGCCTCTACTGCACTTTATTGTTCAAGCCAAACCTAGGTAGGGTGTATCCCCTTGTGTACCCAGCCGCGGGGCGCAGCATCCGAACAAGTTGCTGAGACCCTATCCAACCAAGAATCCAAAGTGGATGGTGCCTACCCGAATCTGATTCTTTCGAGCTTCAAATAAGATCAGGTCCTGGTCCTTGAAGTTGAGCACCCATGCCATCAGGGGATGCAGATGTGTCCAGGGGTGGCCACCAGGCAGGAAACCTATGAGATCTCTCCTCAACAAAACAAGAGGAGTATAAGGTGGGGCCACCATCTCACCAAGGCAGTCCTCCCAGAAGTGTGGGGTTCCTTGCCCTCCACCTCTTCCAGGAGTCCAATAAGATTAATATTAAGGTTTCTGGAGTGGCCCTCCATATGGACAAGTCCATCTTCCAGAATCTTCAGGTGATCCAGTACATGATGGGTGCTTCATGATAGGTCAACAGTTTGCGGTTGAGGCTATTGATGGCTGCAGTGTTTGCTGCAACTTTATCGAGAGTTGCTTCTGGTTATCACAAAATAGTGTAAAATTGATTGTCATGAGTTCAACTATAGCTTCCAAAATGGCCCAGGAGTCTATAATGGCTCTCAAAAGCATGTCCAGAGTAGGCAGCTGTATTGTTGGGGTGCTCCCGGGGGAGATCTAGCAAAGATATGGTCAGGGCACCATCGCTGGCCGAGAGCCAGCAGAGGATTACGGAGTGTGTCTCCTTGAGCCACGCGTCCTACCCATGCAGGATAAAGTTAATTGGGAACCACCTGCTATGTCGACCTCCAGTGTACTGCAGTGTGTGATTGATAAAGGTGTAAGTCTTATGTGTGAAAAAACTATGAAAGACCTCTGGCAGACCCATACCCATATTACTTTAAAGCATAGTTTATTATTTATAAGCGCCCCACAAGAAACAGCTAATAATTTCTATTAAAGAATCATTTAGAAATGACAATTTTTATTGAAATTTTCATTTACAAAAAGTGAAAGTTCATTTATAAAATTGTTAAATTTGCAAATCATAGAAATACAAAATGAGAATAATTCAACAGAAATTAGCATAAATGCATACATTTGAAATCAAAATCTTGTCACTTTTTTATCAACACCATACTGGAGAACCGCAGCCTTAAGGCCCGGCGGCGCAGGGTACGCCTAAATCCCCGGAGTTTACCTGCCTTATCAAATACAGAGACACGGACTCTTCGTCTGGTGTAGAAGATGGTATTTATTAGCTGCAGCTAGTACAGTGGTTTTAGAAGTCGTCAGTGCAACGAGGTTCAAAAGAGACTGCCACTTAACTCCGTGGCGCACAGTTTTATATATGTTACGATACAATGCAAAAAGGCAATCACACACGAGCATGAGCTATAGGCAAACGTTAGAAACAATGTTTTAAGACTAAGGCAACTCAAATTCCCTGTTCCGTTTATCACTCGACCCCTTAAGCAAATTACAAAATGAATTCACATTATTCGATTTGCAAGCAGAGAAAACACAGCTGTGTATCGTAGAAGGACAATCGTGAAACAGGAGAATGCAGGAGACATGTAGCGAAGGACAGTAGATAAGATAACTTAAAGGAAACAATGGTGTGAACCAACATGTAGTCCGGACGGGGATTAATCAGCTCAGACAGGAATTAGTGTACTCGGCCAGACCCTGACACTCGCTAGTAAACATAAGCAGAGAAGCCACCTGACACGCAAAGGCAGAAACGACAAAAACATTGTGTTCGCCGAGCTGCCTGAGTGAGGGCAACATAAAATGGCGGCGATTACAAAATGGAGGCTGAGTACGAACGAATTCGTAATTTTCAGAACCTCAGACCCTCCTTTTGCCATTACTCAGGCAAAGACAAACCAACTCACGCTAATCTGAGTCAGAGTCGACACTGATGTTCATAAGATCTTCAAGCTGTTGCTGCACCATCATTCGAATATTCTCTGTCTTCTGAGTAGCAGATTGTGGAACACATAAAGTAGCCAACAAGCCACAAACTGCAGTACCACATTTCACACATACACAACAAGAGAATATGATGGCTAAGATTGCTCCAAGAAACTTTGAGATCTTCCATCCCCAAGCTGACAATATTCCCCAAAACCATCCCACAAAAGACCAATCTCCTTCCTCCTGATGAATCGACTCGGAGACCGTGTGCAATTTGGAAATGGCTTGGTATACTGCTGGAGCGTCATCTGGAATATAAATGCAGCAACTAGATCCGATCAATCTACAGACACCTCCTCGGTCTGCTAAGATCACGTCTAATGCAATTCGATTTTGCAACGTCATGAGACGGTCAGCCTGAAGCTCCGCTGTAATGTTACCTATCGCACCTGCAGTAACATTAATAGTGGTCTCAACCACTCGAACCAGTTGCCTAATATGTCTGCTGTTAATCATCGGGCCCCAAAAGGGAAGGAATCCTTTAAGAAAGTCTCCTCCCTCTTGTTCTGCTGTGTCTTTGGCATCAATTACACCTCTGCTATGCCTAACTCTGTGATGGTCTGACGGAGCCGTATATGTAGGGGGAAGGAGGAAAGCTATGTAACAAGTTCCAGAAAAATTGGAAGGGAGGCAAGTATGAGCTCAGTCATTGCAGACGAAATATGTTCCTTGTGACGGAACCAACTGAGGAAACTCAAGGGACGAAAAGAAGTATGTGTATTCACATTTTTGCTGCATGTCAGCTTTCTTGCTATTCACTTGGAGACAAAAATTACCTTGATGGGGCACAGTCCATACTGGGGAAGACTCACCCTTCTTAGTTTTGTCACCAAGAATAGAGACATAGTGGGTAACATTCCATCTGTCGTAAGCTCTCTTCTCATCTAATGGAATTCTTCTCTACGATTTTAGCCATTATCACTATGCCTTTTGTCAGAGAGCTATGACTGAATTCTAGTCCATTCCCAGAAGTTCTTACAGGGCTTCTAAGTCTGTTGTGGTATGCGGCTGAGAACATCGTCAGATAAGCCCAAGCTGAACCTTCATATGAGAAGGGAAGGACCAGATATGGCATTCCCTTTTGCGCATTATGTGGCATAAGACCGCATACCCAACAGTCAGTCATGTTAATAGCCAACTGATGTTGGTGCAATAATTGAATGAACGTATTGTTCATATACTCGGCTCTCCTTATCTGCTCATGAGGGGGTAGAGTATGCATTTTATGTGAAAAGACAGAAAGACGAGACGGCAAAGAAGATGTAGAATTAGCAACATTTCTTGTTTGCAAAACATGTACGATACATCCTGTGCAAGCTAATAAAATACACAAAACCATCAAAACACACAAAGATACGCCAAATCGACGACGCAGTAATTTACAATAGTTTGATCTCATTTCCTGCTTCCTATTTTCCCTACCTATGGTTGTTGCGCCATCCATCTTTGTCTAAAAAAAATGTTGCTCACGGCAATCTTCCTTAATTACTCAGCTACTTACTTCTGTATATCCTGAGGCACTAGCCACTTACTAAAGGATCAAAAATCAGGTTACAGTCTGAGACTCCTACCGTGACCCTGCGACGGAAACAGATGACACATCTAAAACTAAAACTGTATCCAAGGAAGCAAAAAGAGTTAAAAAAGAAATGTCTTTGAATAGAAAATGTTCAAAAAAAATTAGTTCTCTTTATTAGTTCTTGGTCTTGTAATGTGTTTTGCTCGGCACGGTCTGGTTCTGGAATAGAGCTTCTGGATTTGTAGTGTCTATCCGACGATGCAAAGGCACAGCGGCTTGAAGAATATCATCATCCGCTTTTTCAGACTGAGTCTGCAAGGAATCGCTGCAGTGTCCAATTCTCTCACACCACTACGAATCCACTGGTCAAAGGGCAACGGCAGTGCACTTTTTTACAGTGCACGCCATGGACCCAATTGCGCTTGCCCACCACCTTTACAGCCGTGCGAGTGACGAGCAAAACTTGCGTAGGCGTAGACCAGCGAGGCTCCAGATTCTTGGTCCGTTGAAAGTTCTTCACAAAAACCCAGTCGCCAGGTTGAATCGTATGACCTGGGTCTGTGGAGGCCTCCGGCAAAACACTTTGCACCTGTTGGCGAATAATACTTAATTTAGTAGTCAAATCGTGCAAATAATCAATCAACCAATGATATGGTACATTAGAATATCTTTTGGGACGAGGGATGCCCCAAACATTAGCCGGGCGTCCAAATACCACCTCATAGGGGCTAAGTCCCATACGAGAGTGCACAGTAGTTCTGGTAGACAAAAGAGCTAGGGGAAAAGCATCAGGCCAAGCAAGGCCCTTCAGTTTGAGTGTACCATTGTAACACTCAACCAAACCTGCTGACTGTGGATGGTTTGCCGCATGGAATTTCTGTCTAATACCAAGGCCAGAACATACTTTCTGCATAATCTGGCCCACAAATTTACTTTCATTGTCACTCCAGACAATGCGCGGCAAACCAAATCTAGGGAAGAATTCCTTAATTAGTACTTTAGCAGTCGACAGAGCAGTATTCTCTTTCAAGGGGTAGGCCTCTATCCAACGGGAAATGGCACATACCACCACCAGAACATACTTGAGGTTGTTGCAGCGATCCATATGATTGTAATCAATCTGCAACACTTCAAAAGGATATGACGAGGGAGAAAAATGACCTGCCGGAGCTCGGGTACCCTTTTCTGGGTTATGCATTAGACAAACAATGCAATGCTTAACCACATTTTCTGCACATCTCGGAATTCCTTCATTCTGCCATACCGGGGCCAAAAGCTTACATATGCCCTTTGCACTAATATGAGCTGGACCATGAGCCATAGTTACGACCGGTAACACATAAGTGTCCATTAACAACCATCGCTGATGTTCCGACAACTCTGTCCAACAGCCCATCGAATCTAACATTTTCGTACTTTCCTTCCACGTACTCAATTCCTTTTCAGTAGCCTCTCCCTGAATTGTTTTCACACTCTCAACCGTGTCTTCACACATTCCAATTTCCCTAACCCAATTTGCTGGGCCTGCCACATACATTCGGCTAGTGGTGTTTCTGGCTGTTGCTTTCGCTACCTCATCTGCAAATGCATTTCCACGACCCACATCATCTGCAACTTTCTTATGTGCACTGCACTTTATGATCGCTATTTGTGTAGGTAAAGTAAGTGACTCGAGAAGATCAGTCACTAACTGCCTATGCTGAATCTTCGTCCCGTGGGAGGTGAAGAATCCTCTCTCCCTCCACAACTTACCAAAACTATGCGCAAAGCCAAAGGCGTACTGGCTATCCGTGTACACATTCACTCTCTTTCCCTTTGACAACACACATGCTCTAGTCAAGGCTATTAATTCAGCTGCTTGGGCTGAATTATGTTCAATACGTGCCGTCTCAACAATAGTGCATAAGGTAGTGACAGCATAGGCAGAAGTGGTTTCTCCATTCGGAAGCTTAAAACAAGAACCGTCCACCCAAAGGATCCCATCCGGGTCTTTGAGCGGAGTGTCCTTTAGATCAATCCTACCCTTTGTTTCTTCTTCTGTTCGGAGAGAACAATCATGCTTTTCCTGATCATCTTTCTCATCTGGGAGTGGCAACAGCGTAGCTGGATTTAACGTGTTACATCTTTTGATATGTACATGACTCGCTAAAAGTGCCAGCTCGTAACCAGATAAACGAGCACTCGTGAGATGCTGCGTTTTAGTTCTGTTCAGCAAGGTATCCACTGCATGTGGAACCATAACGATGAGTGTATTATCCAATACTAATCCAGCAGACTGTCTAATAGAGATTGCGGCAGCTGCTGTAGCTCTGAGACAACTGGACAAAGCTTTAGCTACTGGGTGTAATGTAGCGGAGAAATAGGCACATGGCCTTTGCTTATCTCCAAATTGCTGTGTCAGAACTGACAATGCGCAACCTTCTCTCTCGTGAATGTACAGTGTAAAGGACTTGCTGTAATCTGGGGTACCCAACACCGGAGCAGAACAGAGGGCAGTAAGTAAATCAACAAAACTTTTCTGACATTCATCCGTCCAAGGGAGCGAATAAGGCGTGTCTTTCAAAGTTAGTGCCACCAATGGTTTCGCCAAAAGAGAAAAATTGGGAATCCATTGCTACAGTAGGAAGTGATACCGAAAAAGGCACGCACTTCTCTCTGTGTGGTAGGTACAGACATCTGTGAAATAGCATGAATACGTTCTGGGGTCAATCGCCTTCCCTCCTTCGACAAGAGATGACCTAAATAGGTCACTTCTTGGCGGACATATTGCAGCTTAGAGGGTGACACCTTATAATTTAAGGCAGACAAATGACGCAACAATGCAACAGTCACACTCTTACACACATCTTCCGTATGGCCCCACTGGAGAAGAGAGTCAGCTCGTTCGGCGTGTCCATTGTTAACTACGCCGACGACACCCAGCTGGTCGTAACCCTCTCTCACCCCCATAACACCCCCTCCGACCTTCACAGCTGCCTCTCAGAAGTTCATCGATGGATGAATCTCTCCTCGCTGAAATTGAATGGGTCTAAGACCGAGATCCTCCTGATGGGCCACAAGGGGCCCTCTTTGCCATCCCACCTTTGGCCCAACTGCCTAGGTGACCCCCCTGCACCCAAGGAAGAGGTCAAGAGCCTTGGTGTGTGGATCGATAAGGATATGAGTTTCAAAACCCAGGCAAAGAAAACGGCAGGGACATGTTTCGGACTACTGAGAGCCTGCAGGAAGATCTTTCCCCTGCTCCCTGATACCGCAAGGAGGCTCCTCATTCAGGGTCTAATCCTGGCAAGATTAGACTACTGTAACGCCATCTATCTGGGAGCCCCTGAAGCCACCATGAACTCCCTGCAAAAAGTGCAAAACGCCGCAGCGCGCCTACTCACTGGCACACCAGGCCGATCCTCCGCTAGACCGGCTCTAAGATCTCTCCACTGGCTCCCAGTCAGGGAAAGGGTCGTCTTCAAGGCCCTCTGTCTGGCCCACAAAACCCTCAACAACACCGGCCCCCCTCTTCTCAAAGAAGTACTAATCCCTTACAAAACGGAGAGAAATCTCCGGTCCAGTACAGAAAACCTCCTCGTTGTCCCTAGAGCCAGAAAAGCCAAGACCGGCGGCCGTCGCTTCTCGGTTCACACGGCCAAACAGTGGAACAACCTACCACGTAGACTCAGGACAGAACCGAACTATCTCCACTTCAGAAAAACTCTGAAAACCCTCCTTTTCCCGCAGACATAACTTCATTGGCTGGCAGTAACCTATGGAGAATCAGGCCAGCGCTGGGATGCTCATTGAGTTACTACGCGCTTTATAAAATCATTAAATAAATAAATAAATAAATAAATCAGCAGCCACCAGTAAGTCATCCACATACTGAACAAGTGTAGCACCTGGAGGCAAAGAAAAGCACCAAACTGGGACTTAAGAGCTTTACTGTAAATAGAAGGACTTTCACAATAGCCTTTAGGAGCTCTCTTAAAGCGGAAACTTCGGCCACCTAAAGAGAAACCAAAGATGTCCCTACTTTCTTCAGAAATAGGAATGCTAAAGAAAGCATTCTTTAGGTCAATCACAGGAAACCAAACTGCTGAAGCAGGGATCATTGTTAACAAAGCTGTAATGTCCGGAACAACAGGAAACTGTGGCACCACTATTTTTGTGACCTCCCTCAGGTCGATAACAAATCGATAGACAGGAGGCTGTGAAGGATCCGTTCTTTTAAGGATCGGAAGAACAGGACTGTTGCAAACATTGCCTCTCGTTTCTTCAACCACACCTTTCTGAATAAAGTCATCAACAATAGCCAATAGTGCTCTTTCTCCATCACTTGAAATGCGATATTGGGGAATACGTGGCATCCTAACATTCGCTTGAACTGTAACAACATACGGTGGGATCGCAAGACGACCCACGTCATTCAGACCCGTGGCCCAAAGACTTTCCGGGAGAGAAAGCAACTCAGGTGGAAACTGATCTCGGGACAAGCACATAGAAGACATCAATTTCTTTCCCAATGTAAGAGGCACACCAAAAGGAGAACAATACAATGTTGCATGTAACCTTTTTAACAAATCCAAGCCCAGCAAATTCTCACCACAACCAGTTGTCAGGATAAGGGAAGCTTCCATATCATAAAGACCTATCGAGACAGGCAAGGGGCAAGAAACCGGATTACGGACTGGGGCACCAGAAAATCCCACAGAGATATTCATAATGCCAGACAAAGGTGCCCCAGGGAGTTTAGAATGCATGATAGAACTTCACATCGCACCAGTATCCAAAAGAAACGGTTCTAAAACGCCCATAGTATTGACAATGACATATGGCCCATTTTGATCTACTGGAATCGACACAACTCCCTTACTTTGTCCATGGCTGTCCTATTCAATCTGAAAATCATCGACCCTATTCTCAATGTGATAATCATCATTGTAATATTGTGTGGACGGAACTGCCTGTTGGTCAAAGTAATTCGAAGTAGATGAAGAAAAAGAACGTTGCTCCTGGGAGGACGCACCCCGTCCTCTACCTCTAGATCCTGCCTGAAAATTACCACGACCTCGGGGAGCAGACATCCCATTATTACGCTGTAATAGAACAGGACAACTATTTTTGAAATGCCCTTCTTCCCTACAATATGCACATTGATTAGGACCTAACGAAGGTCGCAGCGCATAATACTCGGGCTTTTGCAACAATCTTGGAAACTGTGGAGGCTGCTGAAACTGGGAAGATTGCTGATGCTGATTCGAGTGAGGCGGATACGCCTGCTGTAAAAGAACCTTTGTTTTCAAATCTCTATTTTTCTTCTCTTGGTTCTCCTTTTCCTCCTTATCTCTGTTCTCATAATACTGTACAGTAGCCAATATTTTAGCAGGAGAAGAGACAGCCCATGCACTTTCAGAACTCTTTAATTTATTCGATAACTCGGGAAGCAAATTGTATACAAACTTGTCCACAAATAACTGCTGACCACCCTCTACACTCACATCCTGACCACTGTGGTCTATAAACTTTCTTTTGCTTGCATGCGGCCAGCTTATCCAAATTTACTCGCACCGCAGGCATCATTGTCTTCATCAATTCAATTATTCTACCTGGTAGAGCCGTAATCAAATCCTCAGGTTTTGCACCGCCCACCTGATTCGCATCCACGGCTCTAATAGCAGCCCAATCGCCACCTAATTCAGCCAAGTGATTTTCCTTACGAATCCCCGCCCATATGCCTTGCGGAACCACATTTCCAAATAGCATATCAATGTACGCCAAATTCATAATGCAAACGTCGACTGTTTGGGACAATTCTTTGTAATATCCAGCAGGATTTTTACGGGGGTCTGGAAGAGTGTTCTTAAGCGCCAACACTTCAGACCTCTTCCAGGGTTCATGGACCCATATACGCTGGAAATGAGCGGGGACTAGAGGTGGACCAATCACCTCGTCTCTCCATACAGGAGGAACTTCACGCATCGGATAATTCTTACTACCTTGTTTATTGGTGGGATTAGTCTCGGAAACAGACAAGGACAAAAACATTGTGCGAAATGCAATGAGTTTATTCACTGCCTCTTCAAACCGGTGTCCTATAATAATGCCTTTATTAAAGTCAGCCTGCAACTTCAGCAATTCCGAGGGAACTGTATCTGACTCCATATCTTCCCAACCTCTAATAAGGGTTTGACACATAACGTTAAAAACATATCTCTGCGTAGGTTCTGGCCATTGATAGAAGTTACTCATAATATCTGCAGTACTATATTCTAATCCCTGCTCAATCCATCTACGAGCGAGAGACCCCAAAACTACTTTCTCGTCCGTAAGAGGAAGCTGACAACGAGATTGTCATCTAGAGAAAGCTGGAGACAGATTAAAAGACCCAAGGGGAGGAGAAAAGAAACTTGAAACAGCATCTGCTATCCTTCTCTGCGAAGTAGGAGAATCCTTCAAAAGAATAGGAGGTATGACAATTGGAGAAGGCACTGGAGACTGAAACATAGCAGGCTGAAGAGTAGGAGCAGGAGAAGGCGGAGGCTGAATTACAGACTGTGAGGATGGAGCAGAAGCAGGCAACGAAGTATTAATAGGCTGAGCCTGTTGCTGAACAATTGGCAACTGAGCAACCACTTGCTGAGCAACAGGAGTGGGTAACTGAGGTGCGGTAGCATTTTGGACGTAGGGCGGAGGGGAATTCAATAAACAAGTCATTAGGGCATCTTCAAATTCCTTCTTTTTATCTGAAGAGGACTTAGGCAGCATCGGATAGCATCTATCTTTCGCGATACAATGTTGTCTCTCTGATACCTCCTTTGCACCATCTACTTCATTATCTTTAAGCTGTTGGGCAGCCTGTAAAATCAACATGTCTTGTGCTTTCTTATCCTTTTTCGATTGTTTAATTTCTTTCTGTTTGGCTTCTTTACGCCAAAGGCGAAAGGAGTCGAACATAGCCGGCCGTGCTTTTCTTTTAAACAAAATCGTTTCTAAATTGTCTAATATAGTGGGATCAAAACTACCATTCTGGGGCCATCTTAAAACTCCACTATTTTTCGTATATATCGGACCAATGTCTCGTGAAAGGTAATGGGACCAATACCATGTTTCGAATAGAGCTCATAAGTGGGAGTTCCAACTGGAGGGAACAGGCACGATTCCTCTAACTGGGAATCCCTCGTACAACCTAAACAACAAAATCTCTTAAAATTACTCAGCCCAGGCATCGTCACTTCTCTAGACTGATCACAAACAACAAGGGGTATAGATCAGTTAAACAGTACAATCGTACTCACCCCTTGGCTTCAGCTATTGCAATACCTGAATGTACCAAAAACAAAACAAAACAAAGGTCTGTGGGAGCGACCCACCAAATACTTAACTAAGGATCATTCTACACCAGCGTAGGTCCGTCTATCGTCTCGCTTTACCAAGCATCATCAGAAGGGTCCAAGGCAGGGCGACAGTCAGGGCAGCAGTCGTCAGCAGCCGTCGGAGAGGAGTAGCCGCGCTGTCAAAGACCTTCGGTCCACTTCCGTCATACAGGGGTCGATCACGTGGTGCGCTTCCTCTGGAGTGTTCTTGCGGGGCTCCTCACGACCCTCGGGTTCAACCGCTACCGCTGAAGTCGCTCCACGTGGAGCGCCAGTTGGAGAACCGCAGCCTTAAGGCCCGGCGGCGCAGGGTACGCCTAAATCCCCGGAGTTCACCTGCCTTATCAAAAATACAGAGACACGGACTCTTCGTCTGGCATAGAAAATGGTATTTATTAGCTGCAGCTAGTACAGTGGTCTTAGAAGTCGTCAGTGCAACGAGGTTTAAAAGAGACTGCCACTTAACTCCGTGGCGCACAGGGTTATATATGTTATGATACAATGCAAAAAGGCAATCACACAGAGCATGAGCTATAGGCAAACGTTAAAAACAATGTTTTAAGACTAAGGCAACTCAAATTCTCTGTTACGTTTGTCACTCGGCCCCTTAAGCAAATTACAAAATGAATCCACATTATTCGATTTACAAGCAGAGAAAACACAGCTGTGTGTCGTAGAAGGACAATCGTGAAACAGGAGAATGCAGGAGACATGTAGCGAAGAACAGTAGATAAGATAACTTAAAGGAAACAATGGTGTGAACCAAGATGTAGTCCGGACGGGGATTAATCAGCTCAGACAGGAATTAGTGTACTCGGCCAGACCTTGACACTCGCTAGTAAACATAAGCAGAGAAGCCACCTGACACGCAAAGGCAGAAACGACAAAAACATCGCGTTCGCCGAGCTGCCTGAGTGAGGGCAACATAAAATGGTGGCGATCACAAAATGGAGGCTGAGTACGAACAAATTTGTAATTTTCAGAACCTCAATACCCCAGCAGACTCATACAAAAAGTGCAGCAAGCACACTTACTATCATACCAGCCATTCAACCCTAGCACACAAAAATGTGCATTAAAAGTGCAATTTTACGACACAAATGGGATCCCACAGTTCAATAGATCATTTCACTTGTAATGTAAAAACATTCCATCAATTTCAACAGTGTATAAGAATCACTATCATTTCATTGTTATGTGAGAAATAACACCATCTCTCTTTTTTCTCTATATTTGTCTAGCTGGATTCCCAAAGGTCAATGGTCGAAGTACGTTTCGGTGGGACAAACATTCTTGTCACCACCTGCATCAGGACCAATATTTAGATTTGTACAGTGAAAAGATAAAAAATAGGAGCAGGGGTATTTGTAAACACATAGAAAAAATATATGGTTGTCTTATGAACTAAAAATACGGGGGCCGATACATGCAACTGTCATGTCTCCAATTTATTTTCAAGGAGATTATTTAACAAAGTTTTACCCAATGCATGGAAGAGATTTAGGTATCAAATGACGCTTCTAATGAATAGTGATTAGTTTGCACTTACACTTAATTCACAGCAAACCATACACTAAACAAAAACACCAGTGTGGCCAGGAAAATGAAATGTGCAGTTAGATGATTGCCTTAAAACATAGTCCGAAATTTAGAAGTAAGACCAAAAAGAAGAAAGAAAAAAAATCAAGAGTGGCTCCCAGATCAAGAAAAAGTTCAAGATTTTTTGAGAAAACGATGATCAAATGAAATTAATTGTGCAAACAGACTCCGACGTGTGAAGCCCATGAGTAGTAGGGTCAAAAGAGGAAAGAGCTATTATTTATATATGTACAGGCACCTGAAAAGACGTTTGTTCAGTTATAGATAGTGGTTCTCCTCATCATATGGGCCACTTTAGAAAACCGGAAACTCCTCTTCTTGAGACTCGCAGCAAGGATAAGGATGCACCCGGGACCATTTGTTTCTACAACAACATGAAAATGTATTTATATCTGTATGTGTGCACACAATGAATCACACTCCTTCTTAAAGAAACATATTGCAATATATACTGCTGTAATGGTCCTGTCCGTGGGTGTACAACCCTCGGTCATTTATTCGGTGAGGGTGTAACTGCTCCAAAAGTGGGCAAGAGATTGCTTGTAGGGAATGTTTGAGGCCCCAAGGATGTCTGGTTAACTGTGGTGTGTCTGGGACGTTCCAGCTTGTGGGGTGTGGGCCCAAGTAACTCACCCCTGACTTCACCGTCGGGGGAGCGCGGGCAACCCTATGCATCCCCAAGCCACTATGCTGGGCAAAGGGCAGAAAGGGCAGGGTATGACACTCACCCACCCACGGGCGCTTCTCCTTGCCCGTAAGTACTCTGGCCCCAGCGAGGCCAATCAGCTGGTCAGGGGGTGCTCTCCGGATCACTCAAGGCATGTATGCGGGTCCCGGTCTGACTCAGCTCAAAATCCTGCTGTACTGCCATTGGCCGCCACTCCTGGGCTGAGCAGAGCAAGGTCTAGGCCTCCTTGGCTGACCCACCATCAGGCCACAAGATAAGTTCCAGGGAACAAGTCAAGCCAGGGGCACAGTAGGTGCTAATGCTGGGGCAAGCACAATTCAAGTGCCACCTCCAGCCACCACCCCCAGGACAGGGCCACATCCGCCGAGACCTTGGGGCCACACCAACTGCCATGCCTGAAGGCTCAGACAGCAAGGGCGGCCAAGGTTGCGAGTTTGTCTTTGGAAAACTTGTGGAGTCAGGGGTGCAGTCCACAGCAGGCTATGCAAGACCTGTCTCTGGGGTCCCGAGGAAGCAAATGGGGGGCTCCGATGGGCCTCTGCTCCAGAGAAATAGCCAGACCAAGTGGGCCATGCCCAAAGCTCCCTTAAGGTGCTGCCACCATGTTTGGCGGCTTGACCATGCCCCCACCATGAAGTACCTATTTTGGTAGTCCCATTCAGAAAGTAGCACAGCTGAGGGATCAGCATGTAGCTCCCTACTTGCCAATGGAGCCACCGGTCTTTACACAGTTAAAAACAACAATTTGGGGCTTTTACTGTTATGAAAGTACACGCCCTAGGTTATAATATTCAATTCCATGCCTCTTGCTTCTTATGAGTCCTCCTCTGTCTCTACAGAGATTTATATTTAAACACTTTCATCAGAAAGGTCAAGACAAACAAAATCTCGGTATTGCCTCAAGGAAGCAGAGAAAAGTAAAGCCCCTTTCTGGTGTCTCAAGGCAAACAGGAGTCAATGCAAAGCAGTTCTCCATAGGGCAGTAATCCCGTGATTTTAGTAGGAGTCATAGAGCAAAAGAAAAATGAAATGTGAAGTAAAAGTGACTCACCACCAATGATGATTCTCCTGCTGGAAAACTAAAAGACAACACCTCATGTGGGGTACAACAAACACAAAATACAATGGATATAAGCTAACCAAACTGTGAAAGCATGCGTGAGACAGGCAGGGTGTTTTGTCGTCATTGTTGGGGAGGCAAAGGTGAGTGCAACAGTGCAAGAATATAATTATGAGCCCACCACTGACCCCCAAACACCCAAATCCATGACAATACGTGCACTAAAATTCCCAGTGTACGGAATATATAGAGTTCCTGAGATATTAGATGGATCCAAGGTGTGTTCTATGCCTTTGGGCCACTGGTATCGACTGTCCGCATGAAAGGCTGAAAGCAGTGAGGCGACCAGTCTGGTCACAAGCCTACAGAAAAGAAAGCGGGGCCAGGGTGAGCTGTGGGGACTGGATACGATGCACATTGCTGGCCAGGCAACACCCAACAAAGTAAAGAGGAATGGCTGAAGGTCCATCCCATTGCATTCGTAACAACGCATGCGATTACAACGTGCTCGTTACAACAACTGCATTGTTACATCGCACTACAATTACAATGCAAGTTGTTGGGGGCACTCTAAACTAAGGAATAGTATATTTTACTATTGCAACACCTTCCCCTACAGTTGCACACACTGGAGTTGGAATAGTAAATTATACTATTCCTAAGTACACACACCCCCTACAGCAAGTTGCTGTAATGACTTGCGTTGTAATGGTACTGCGAGGTAACGACACAGCGTTGTAACAACCACGTTGTAATCACATGCGTTGTAAGCGCATGCGATGTAAAGGTATGTATTTGTTTCTTGCTAGCAGACGAGGGGTCCAAAAAGCTCACCTGATATCGGAGGAAAGGTGACCTTTCCAGCAGGGGTCCAAGACGGAACACAGATTTACACAGTCTCTGTAAGATAGCATATGTTAAACTGGTGGTGTGGCTCACTGGTTAGGGGTGGCAGACCCGGAAGCAGAGGTCTGCCCGGAACCAGGGTTTGATTCCCGATGCGGCAGGGTCTTGAGCCATGGTCAGCGGACTCAATAATTCTCGCCTCGGTGCCTACTCCAACCATGGGTCCCCAGTCAGCAACTCTGGGCAATAGCTTGCTTAATCTCTACTAACGGCCCCATCAGGGCCGGGGATGCTTGTCTTCACCTTGCAGATGCCCAGGAGGGACCATCTCACAGGGAAAGCCAGGTTGGGTTCCCCAGCGGTGTACAGCGCCGGGACGCCCCTTTGCTGGGGCAGCTGTGCGCTTTACAAGTATACGACATTTAATATTAGGTGTGTCACACAGAAAATAGTATCTCCCTATAGACGCAGCACCAGGTCTGATATGCACGTGATGTTTCCCTCTCCAATGAATGACGTTGTATGCAAAATAATAATGGGTCTGAAAGTGACCCTAGAAATTGTCAGTGGCTGGGACGTTTATAAGCACTCCATCCCTCACATGTTTTGTGTATTATATCTATCACCCTGTCAAATCTGTTGAACTATCTCTTCTTTTCAATAATAGCCCCATCAGCTAGCCCCTGCAACAATCGCTACAGAAAACTCAAGTCTGCTCTGCATCTGATGTAATGCAGTAAATCACAAGGCAGCATGAGGAGGCATCAGTGCTCCCCCTAGTCTATGCAAGACAAATATAGCATGCATGAAGAGAACATTGCATACTTTTTGGCCGTCAGTCATCTTTTGTCATTGCCACAAGCTTGCATTTCATGCTTTGCTTGATAGATGTCAGCCATTAATATACTCCTTAACATGATGTATTGCATCATTTTATACAGGTAAATACGCTGGCGATGATGGGTTAAGCAGCAAGAATACAAGTTTAATAAATGCCTATTTGCTTCATTGAGTGATCCATGGAGCTTTCGGCAATCTGTCTCTAAAGCCTGTTCAGTATTCTGGAAAAAAGAATAAAATGTGTTTTTAAGTGAACAAAACACAACTCATGGGCATATTACCAAGGGCCTTATCGCCGCTTTAGCAGGAATTTTTCCCGCTAAAGCGGCGATAATTTCATCGCCCTATTACCTAGCTGTCGCTAATTATTATTATTATTATTAGTGAGTTTTGTATAGCGCCTGGTTACCATTAGGCATCCCAGCGCTCACCAGAGGGTAGCACTACCACCAGTTAGCGACAGCTAGTAGGAGATAGCGGGCATTTCGGTGCCCACTTTGCATGTCAGCGATAATTATCGCTAATGACATGCAAAGTGGGCGTGCCAAGATGTTAGCGACTGGAAACAGTCGCTAACATCTCTATCTCCTATTACCAACTTTTGGAAATAATCTCGCTAAGCGCGATTATCTCCAAAAGCTAACACCTGCCCAGAGCTGTTCTTAGCCATGTAATCCAATGGTAGGTGGATTACATGGCTAAGAGCATTTGCTCGATAATGCATGAATATTGCTGACTTTACAGCGATATTCATGCATTTCGGCCGATTTTTATCACTTAGGAGATAAACCTTGATAATATCAAGGCTCCTAAGCGATAAAAATCGGCGATGCTCGGCGATATAATTTTGGCCGCTAACCAAGCTGAGCGATATTTTTCGCTCATGCTTGGTAATATGCCCCCGGTTCCTAACCTGGTGGTTTTTGTATTTACTTTTTGGATGCAAGAGGGATTTGCGTATAAAAGAGTAATATATCCTGCTACACCAGCTGAAGCAAAAATACTTACATTTTTCTATTGAATGTGTTTCATATTTTGGAACAGTTGTAAAATGTAAACTAAAGACTGCTATCTCTTAGCCTCCAATTACAAGTCTCCCTGAGCAGGATCCCCATGCAGGATACCAATCTATGAAAAGAAACTAGGGGGCATATGTACCATGAACTGGCGGAGCGCTGGTTAGCTCCAAAATTCCTAACGCCGCGCTCTGTCAGTTCAAAAACGCTGGGATGTGCCGAATTTGCAATGATGCGGCGCACACCTGAGTTTCCCCTAGTTCTGGCGCTAAACTAAGCTGCCTAGCACCAACGCGGTTACCCTTGCACCATAATGCAAGTCTGCCTGCGTTGGGGGAATGATTGTTTATGTGCAGGAAGGTTTCCCTTCCTGCACATAAACAATCCAGAATGCCGATTTGTAACTCCTGAGTGTGCTGCATTATGCAGCACACATAGAAGTTGCAAATCGTCCTTTTTTTAATGATTGTTTATGGGCCAGAAGGTACACCTTCCTGCACATAAACAACCACTCAGAGCCATTTGCTGCACAATGAACATAGAAACAGCAAAAACGAGGAGAAATTAATAATTTCTCCTATTTTCACCATGTTAAGACCAAGTCTTTTTTGGTCTCAATTTTGGTGCTGACCCATATTTACGCCACCCTTGTAAATAGGGGGGAGCATCAAAATCAATGGGTGTTGCGGCGGAACGCCCACCGCAACACCCATTGAATGCCCCTTTCACGCTAAGTGTAGCGGGAGAGGGGGTCTTATTTATAAGGCGATGTTAAGCCTTGTCAAGTGGCTAAACACTGCCTTGCAAATAAGGCGATTGACTTAACACCACCAGAACGTCTAAAAGAGTGACGTTCTGGTGGTGTTAAGTCCTTGTACATATGCCCCTAGATTTTATGGTGTAAAATCTAGCAGGATCAAGCAAGCGTTGCCCACCTCTGCCTGGCCCCCTCCCAATGGCACAAGGGGTGAATGGATTGCTTCCCTCTGCCATCTACAACCTGGCCATCCCGTGAGCACCATACCCACTCAATTTTCCACCACCCCGCACAAGCCCACCCCCTGCTCAAATTTACCACCTACTTAAAGCAGGATATAAAAGGAAGCGTGAACCCCTCCAGAACGGGTATTTCTGTGTAGATTCATGCCCAGCCGTAGAGGGACCACAAAGGTATTTTCCACTTCATGGGGTTTAACTTGTGATTATGTAATTTAAGTGGGGTATGGCTTCTCAGTGTGGGTAATTAGGGGTGTAGAGTTTGCACCCCGCTAGTACCGTTCAACTCATAATTATTATTATTGTCATGGCATGCTTTAGTCACAGGTAAGTGGAGGCAGGGCAGACTACTCCCTCCTCCTCCTTTCAAACCCTTGCAATGAACTGATGTGCCTCACCTTTGCCACTATCAAGGCTTTTATAACTAGGCCGTTAGGGTCATTGATATGTCTTGCGCCTTTGAGAGTTCTGTTAAGTAAACCGATATCTTGTATCATGTGCTCGTGCACATAGTAATGCTTCCCTTGTCAAACTCCTAACAGACCACTGACCAACAGCCAACCCAACCCATTCCATGACTCACTCCGCATTTCATCATGCATCATTACATTTCGCAGCTGTGCAGAGGCCGCACACAGACATACAGGGGCTTCAGACAGGTCACATCACTCTCCCCTTAACAGATGAAGACCGTCATTTAGATTCAACATTCAGGACTTCCCTTTGTTCCTGGTATTGCCAGATTAATTCCCTGAAAATGGATGTAAACAACTGACATAGAGCCATATGTATAAAGGCAATTTTGCGATCACAAACATTTCGGCGTTTGCGATCGCAAATCAGCAGAGTCCAATGAATGGCACAAAACACCCCTCGCAAAATAAGGAAAAGCTTATTTTGCGATTCCCTATTTTGCAATTGCATTTAAGGAATCGAAAATTGTGATTCCTTAAATGCAATTTAAGAAGCACAGAAAAAGTGCAATTTTGACTTTAGGAATCGCAAATTACCACCAACTTCAAGTTGGTGTTAATTTGCGATTTCTTTGAAAAATTTACTTTTTTGCATTTTCAAAGTGCCATGTGCGCCACATCTGCACCCATGCTCATTTCAGGGGTGCAACAGGGTGCCCTTTTGACACCCTGGAACCCTTGAAATTCCATTCTCAATTTGTGATTCTCTAATTGGGAATCGCAAATTGAGAATGTCTTCCCATTCATTCCTATGGGCCTCTAGGCCCATAAGAATGAACAGGGAGGTATTCCTTAATTGCGAATCGCAATTTGCGATTTGCAATTAAGGAATATGTAGGATTCGCCTAATTTATTGTAAATCCTACATACATAGCGTTTTGCGATTCACAAAAATTTGCTATTTGAGAATCGCAAATGGACATTTTCATACATATGGCCCATAGTGTCTTAGCCACCTCATGCTCATCAAAGAGCAGATATGTAGGCCCTGGTCCTATCTCACCTTGATGCTTGCGTCCTAGAATCACAACTGACTTGGCTGAAGATCATCTTTAACACTCCTGCTCAACTGAACATCAGTCTCAGGAAGTTTGATGGGATGTCATCCACCATCAAACATCTCCGCTGGCTCATTCCATAATTCCATCAGCAGTAAACTGAAGCACTTCACCATCTCTAGAATGCAAGATCAAGATCTCCAGCAGGCTATGTCACACTTGGCGGGGTCTATTTATCTCAAGTATGATTGGCCTGCATTATGAGTATGCCTGGTTGTTCTATCGGACATTGAATGTGGAAATCACTTCTTATAGAAAGATTTGGATTCTTCTCACTCTTCCCCATATTTCAACCCTCTCTGAAAAAAAGGACCTATACTAATATAGAGCATGTGAGAGACTGAGAGAAAGAAATGAAAGGTCTTCCATGGTTCCAAAACTCTTCCTGAGCCTCGGTTTATTAAGTGCTCCAACTTAGCCTGGCTCTTTGACACCTACGTACCTCCTGTGGTCTATGCATTAGTACCTACCTTCTGTTTTTCTGTTCTTGGGCTACACAGCTCATCCACAATAATGTACCGGGCATCAAGTGCCTTTGCTAGGTTCTATTCCTATCTATATATTCACAAATTAAGAAGTGAAAAGAGCGTTTAGGTCTATCCTACAATCACCCTCCATCTCTGAGGAAATGCCAAGACAAGGGAAAATCTAGGTTAGATATCTTGATTCCTGATATTGATAAAGCAATAATTAATTCAGAAGTCTTCCTTTTAAAGATGCTGGACCCTCAACTTTTGTAATGGCATGCTTCATCAGACGGTCTGCTTATCACTCTGGATATAATGGTTTGTCCTGCATGGGCTACGGTTGAGGTGATCTTCTCAGGATACTTGGTATTTTCTAAGTCTCTCGATGGAGCTGTTACCCTGATATTAAACCCCTCTTTTAGCAGCCAACACATTTGGATTGTGCATTGAGAGACTGCAGAGACCTCTGTATATATGGTAAATTTACCTAGAGCTAAACCGATTTAGATTTATTAAAGACTCCCAATGGTAAGGTTAAAAACTGGATGGAATACTAGGGGTAGCTAATATTCCCTGTATTCATGTTTAGTCAACATGTTTGAGCTGATCTAAGAGCCATGTCCAATGTCTGAGGCTTTCTTTAGGACCAATGTATGTTGCCACTACATTACCCAGTCAGTATTGCATTGTATTGCAGCATTTATATAGTGCTTACTACTCGCTTAGCTACATGGATAGCATGCTACAGCATGTAGGGTGTTTGGTTGTCTTTGTTTTGATCCTGTGTGGGAAGAGTTTCCATGCCGTGTATGATGACCACCGAGGTACGGTGATTGTGTTATGGGATGCACCGTGTAGCAGTGTGGTGGATGATTAAGTGTGAAAGACAGGCATGCAGTTTATGGTTTTCAGTATGCTGGTAGCTTTGAAACGCTCCGCATGTCCCTTTGTAGTATATTTTACAATTATAGTCTGCTTAGCTGGTTACTACACCGGGTTGTCAAATCTGAGATTTTGTGTATAGTTGTGGCCCTGAGCTGGCATGATTGGAGGGAGAGAGAAGTGGAGAGATCTGTTGGGATGTGCATTTATACTATCATCCCATATCTGAGTGTCTTTGTGAGATGTAAAGGAGCAGTCAGTGTGTATAGGTATTTGGGACATGCAGTCAAATATATTACAGATCTCCGAAAAGTCTAGCAGCGTGACAGATCTCTTTAGTTATTAAGTTCATATTCAGTTGGTGATCTCTGGTTTTTTGGCTGTATAGTACTGGTGTTGTACAACCCTCATAGTAGATATGTCATGTGAATGTAAGAGGTATGTGTTACAATTTGCTGCTGATCCCTTCATAATATAGTCTTAGTATTATTGTGAGCCATAACGGTTGTATATGCAAGTGCATAGCTATATAGTACCACGACAAACCATAGGTCAGACCTTCTTAGCTTATCTGCATATCGAAAGCAATTTGCTGGTAGGGTTGTTTGCAATCCGTGTGTTGTTACCTGAAGATTGCTCTTGAGGATGTCACTGTTTTTCTGGGCTCTGTTGCTGGGATATGGGGTAGTGCAGTTATCTAAGAAATAGCCATATTATCAACAGTTTTGGATGTGTATTTGCTACTGGGTGCATCTTATCCTGGCTGGTAGGGAGTTCCAGAGCTTGGCAGCTTGTATTGAGAAAGCAATGCCTCCAATGGATTTCTTTTGGTGAGGTGGTAAGAGGTGCAAGTCTTGTACATGGTGTTCTGGTTGGCTTGTATTACTTGAATTTAAGTTGTAGGTATAGCAGTCATTTTCCCTGGGAGGCTCTGTGGACAATCTAGGGAGCTTAGAATATTGCCCATCTAGATGTAGGTCACCAGTGAAGTCATTGCAGGACTGGAGTCATGCGTTCTCTTGTGTGAAAGAACGAGAAGTAGCCTTGTGGCTGTATTTTGGATGTGCTGTATTTTGAGTATGACAAATGCGGGTGTGCTAAGGTATAGGCTGCTGGCATAGTCAAGTTCGGAGATTACAAGTGTGAGGGAGGCTTGCAGTTTATGTTGGTACGCAAAATATAGGAAGATGCCACATAGTGTTTGCATCGTCTAGAAGATACTCTTTGTGACATTTTTCACATGCAGTGTCAATGATAAGTCTTATTCCATGCTTGCTTGTAAGTTTCTAACTTCTCTTGATGTTTTTGGAGGTGGCCTAAAGTTCTTTAGGCTGTATGAGACTAGTCTGGTATTTTTGTCATTGTCTGCAGATCATAATTTCTGTATTTCGGATATTGAGATTTAGATGGTTAATCACCAACCTGTGCGCCTGGAACCCAATCACCACCGAAGACACCATCCGCCTTATGAACTCCATCCACTCAGGATCACCAACCGACCCATGTCCCCACCACATTTTCAACAAAGCAAACTCCATCATCGCACCCCATCTCCGCGATGTCTTCAACTGTTCCTTCAACTCCGCTACCTTCCCGGAAAGCTGGAAACATGCCGAACTCAGCGCCCTTCTGAAGAAACCCACAGCAGACCCCACTGAACTCAAGAACTACCGCCCCATCTCACTCCTCCCATTCCCTGCCAAAGTCATTGAGAAAGCCGTCAATAGTCAGCTCGCCGCCTTCCTTGAATCCAATAAATCCTGGCTTCCGAGCCAAACACAGCACCGAAACCGCCCTCATCGCAGCTACAGACGACATCCGAACGCTACTAGACAACGGAGAAACAGTCGCCCTCATCCTACTCGACCTCTCCGCAGCCTTCGACACAGTCTGTCATAGCACCCTCATACAACGCCTCAGCAACATCGGAATACGAGGGAAAGCTTTGGATTGGATCATCTCGTTCCTCGCCGGAAGAACCCAGAGTGTCCCCCTCCCCCCTTTTAGATCTGAGGCCACCGAAGTCATCTGCGGCGTACCACAAGGATCATCACTCAGTCCCACCCTGTTCAACGTATACATGAGCCCCCTTGCATCAATAGCACGCCAACACAACCTCAACATCATCTCCTATGCAGACGACACTCAGCTGATCCTATCCCTCACCAAAGACCCTTACACCGCCAAAACCAACCTACACGAAGGGATGAAAGACGTAGCCGAATGGATGAAGAACAGCCGCCTAAAACTGAACTCGGACAAAACGGAAGTCCTCATCGTAGGATCATCCCCCTCCGCCTGGGACGACTCTTGGTGGCCACCAGCCCTGGGAACCGCACCCAGACCTACGGACCACGCATGTAACCTTGGCTTCATCCTGGACTCCTCCCTCTCGATGACCAGACAAGCCAACGCAGTCTCATCATCTTGCTTCAACATCCTCCGCATGCTCAGAAAAATCTTCTGTTGGATCCCCACCGAAACAAGAAAGACAGTCACCCACGCACTGGTCACCAGCCGACTAGATTACGGAAACACCCTTTACGCGGGAACCACAGCCAAACTACACGAAAAAATTCCAACGAATCCAAAACGCCTCTGCCAGACTCATATTGGACATTCCTCGGAAAGCTCACATTTCTGGCCACCTCAAAGACCTCCATTGGCTCCCCGTCAACAAGAGAATAACGTTCCGCCTCCTCACCCACGCACACAAAGCCCTCTACAACCAAGGACCCGATTGCCTCAACACGCTACTGTCCTTCTACTCCCCCTCCTGCCAACTACGATCGTCCAGTCAAGCCCTCGCCGCCATTCCACCCATCAATAAATCCACCATGGGGGGAAGATCCTTCTCATACTTAGCGGCCAAAACCTGGAATTCCCTCCCCACCCACCTCCGACTTACACAGAACCACCTCGCCTTCAGAAAGCAACTAAAAACTTGGATATTCGACAAATAAGCACCCCCCTCCCTCAAGCGCCTTGAGACCCTATGGGTGAGTAGTGCGCTATACAAATTTCCGAACTTGAACTTGAACATCCATGGGTTGGTGGCACGAAGGCAGCATAACATTTTGAATTGAAGATGTTTTTAGGGATTTTCATTAAAAAAATGATTTGGGTATCATTTGTATAGTAATTACAGGTGAGGTTGAATGATTTAATCAGGTTTGGTAAGGGGATTAGGTAGATGTTGAATAACAGAGGAGATGATGGAACCCTAGGAACACCACTAGTTCTTAACTTGTTAAAAAATAATAAGTACCAGGGCCCTCATCAGGAGGCCACTGCAGCCTGCACCATTGGTTGCCTCTGCCAACGCTGCCAATGACAGCACCAACACAACTACTAATCATCACACTCTTAAAAGTGTGACAATTTCAGTCCCCAAAGCTATAAAAACATACTGGGTCTCTATATTAGACTGACAGTGCCACAATGTGCAGGCTGTCATAAGTGCCGGTGCTAACAATTAAGTGCCAGTGCCGAGCACCGGAAACCACCGGCTCAAATTAAGCACTGAACACCACAGTGTTGTGTGTGAGGTGGTGATGTGAAATGCAGCAAGTAGACTACACTTTGCTGTTGCTGGTGAAAGTTATAGGGTACTTTTTATTGGTTCTAATTCAAACTTCAGGAAATGTTCAATATCTTCTTTCCAAAATCTGCCTCGTGTAATCTTACCAAAATAATTTGAGATTTTGGAAGAAAAGGGAAGGAAGTTCCTTTGTGGGTGAGACCTATTTGTTGATCATTTTCACTGAACTTTCCTTGTCCGAAGAAAAAGACTCTAGTTCACTCATCTAGCCTGTCAACGTGGCCTATGGATCACTTTGAGCTTAGGCCAGATAAAGATACGTGTGATGTATTGTATCTTTGCATTTTGTAACAGAACCATTACCACACCTTCTTTAGATCATTATAATAAAAAGAGATGCAAGTAGGTAAAGATTATAGGATGCTTTTATTTTTTGTCACTCTGAGGGAATAGCAGTTCACATGTGACCAAAATGTATTTACATTCAGATCTAAGACATTCATACCTTTGTCGATTACAGAATAGCAGTGTCCATTTCTAAGTCTAGTCTAGAAAGCATATGCGCTGTCTCTTCACAACCTTTTGTCTTTAGTTGGAATACAATCTTCCCTTTGCTTACCACTGGTTGGTTTCATTGTCGCTCTCATTTGCTTGCTTTTTATTGGTCATCTGCTGTAGGTTTCCTTCCTCTTTGTTTGTTTTACCCCCCTTGGAGCATGGAGGAATTACTTGTACCCTCCCACTGCTCATGAATTTTTGTAGGGACTACTTTTTTTCTGTGTGTTTATGCACTCTACCAACTGGCTCCTTAGTTTACATTTCCACCCTATGTGTTCCTCCCTCGTTGCCTGCACCCATCTCGCCCCTCTGTCCAGTGGTTGCTGCCTGCACCCGCCATCCAGCCCAGCCTACCATTGCCATGTTGCCCCACCCTCCTCCTGTTGTTATTCCTTGCCCCACCCCTTCCGTTGTCCTTGCTTGTCCCCATCCCCCACCTCCGTCGTTCAAGTTGTTGTTGCTTGCACCTCCGTGGTGCCACCAGCCCCACCCTTCCGCCAACAAAAAATAGCTCTGCCCACGTCATATAACTTTTTTTTTTTTAAATACAAAAAAATAACTTTGAGCCATCCATCTGAACTCCCGCCCTCCCTATGTCGTTTCTTGCTCCATGCATGCCCCTGTAGTATTTGAGGCATTGCACATTTGATTTTTCTTACAATCCTACAATGGATTTAGGCCCAGATCTCTGTACTGGGGTGGATGTATGACATTTTTCTGCATTCTGTCCATCAACTGTTGTTTTTGCATTTGTCACCCCGAGTGGGATGGGTATGCTCAGACGTGAGTCCCATGCTCTCCACACCACTGGAGTCAAGCTATCCTGGCTGATGACGGCTGATAGCCAGAAACCGGTCCTAGGATGCTTGATTCCGTCCAGGGAAGACATGGCTTGGCAGTTCGGGCTGGTCTGTTCCCATGAGGCACAGGTTCAAGGCTGATTTACATATGGCCATGTCTGAACTGGGGTGGTGTGGAGTGCAAAAAAACGAAGGATTTAGGCCCCGATTTCTGTACTGGGGTGGATGTATGACATTGTTCTGCATTCTGTCCATCAAATGTTGTTTTTGCCTCTAGTATTTGAGGCATTGCACATTTGATTTTTCTTACAATCCTATGTCTCTTTTCAGTGCGCGTGAAGGGAATTTGTTTAGCGGGCAATCACTGCGCAGACTGCTTGATGATCACTGATGGAGTATGCACCCAATAACCCGCAAGGCTAACGCTCCCTCAGCAGACTGAAATTGGCATCAGATTGGCAAATCTGAAAAGCCTGGACTTGAATTCATGTGAAAGACAAGAAATGAGAAATCCCAGGGGAGGCCAGATTTCTGTCGCTTTCTAGCAGGACCGAGGCACGTTGCCAGACCATGCACCAGGCAGCAGAACTTTCATCTCTTTCCTCAGTGCAGGCCTCACTTTGTGAACCTATGGGCCGCCGATGCTGCCAACCCTGCCTGTCAGGGCCCTACGCCAGCGATAAATTCACAATTAGCATTAAAAAAAAGTTGAAGGGGTCTGGAAAAAAAGAATATCTAGAAATGACCTTGGGCACTGATTGACTTTAGCAGAATGTAAATGATTTGCTGTAAATCAGGTGACACTCGGGGTCCTGCGTGAATCATGGCTTCTGCCTCGGGCCCACAGAAGACATAAATTGTGTGGGCTCGGGCAGGCCGCTGAAAGGCCCTGCCGGCTCCCAGGCGCAAATGCCCTCTCCTTTTCTGCCTTTCCTCGCAATGGCTGCCCTGACCATGCTTTCGGTAGCGACAGCAAGGGCTGGCTGTCGCCTCACGGGCGTCCCCGCGGCCTCCTCGAGAATCTCTCGTAGATCTATCTTGTTGTGGCCATTTCCTGTTTGAGAGCTGAAGGCTCCTGACAGAGCAGCCTGAGAGGGCTGGGAATGAAACACTCAGAGATGCAGACGAGGGGGAGGGCGCCAGCGCCACTCCATCATCCCATCCACCTCTGCACACACTGTCAACCCACATCTGACATCTGCCCAGCAGAGCAATGCACTGCATTTCATAAAACATTCTCCTGTGTTTGTATTTCGTCTTTTGCTTTTTGTGTGTACAGCTGCCTCGTTTCATTATGTCCAGCGGTGTGGGGGAATATCATTCATCTGTCAATCACTCAATCAATCAGGATTTATAGAGCGCGGCTACTCACCCGATAGGGTATGTAGGCGCTTGCAGGTTCCGGAGTCTTATTCGAACAGCCAGGTCTTGCGGGCCATTCGGAATTCCGGAAGTGAATTGATGGTCCGGAGGTGCATGCGAGGCTGTTCTCAGCCGCGGTCAGTGGTAGGTGTACCTGCCGGGCGGTGACGTGGGGAGGGCGAGGGGCAGGGTGGGGGGTAGTAATCTATGGATTACGGAGCTTTACAGGTAAGTAAGCATATAAATAAATTGAACAAACTTCGTTGCGCGCAGGATGCAGTGCACGCAACTAAATTTATTTTATTTATTTATATGTTTACTTACCTGTAAAGCTCCGTAATCGATAGAATACTACCCCCCACCCTGCTCCTCCCCCTCCCCACGTCACCGCCCTGCAGGTACACCTACCACTGACCGCGGCTGGCTGTTCCAGGTCTTTGCTGCGATGTGGGAGAAGGAGCGTCCTCCACTTCTGCTTCGGCAGAAGCAGGGAGTATGGGCAAGTGAAAGTGAGGCGGAGCTTAGTCTTCTCGACAATTGGTGGAGGCATAGGTTGCTATACACTATATTGAGGTTGATAATATTGACATACAACAATATTATACCCAATACATTGCCTGCAACATCATCATGGTAAGTCCTAACCTGTATATCCACTTACCCAGAGTTACCTATGCAATGCAGGTGGCAGGTCGTTGTGGTGGATGTGATATTGTCATTGGATATGATGGATGCAAGAGGGCTAGAGGTGTACCGTAATTGAATATTCAGGAGACCCCGAAATCTCTGGGACTTGTGTGCGTAACTCTGGCTGCTGAGTAGGGTGGGTTTTAAGGGTAATGCAACATATATGGGCACCTAGGGTGCAACCCCAACGGTGTCTGGTTTCCCTGCAAAGCAGCAAAAGTAATCCCATCACAAGTGGGTGAGGCTGCAGAAACTCTCTTTTCCTTGGTTCCCAAAAATCTTTGTAACACACGTGCTGAAAATATACCTCTCAACCTTTTTTAAGAAGCAGCTATAGGCATGGATACATGTGCAATTAGGGGCCTTTGGAGTATAAGAGCATTCGGTAAAAATACCTTAACAAAATATAACACTATGCCTTATATTTGCAAAAAAGAGGTTTGCAGTGAGCCTTTGTTGTGAATCCTATTGGAGTGCTATTTGGTTCATAATACTCTGTCTCCCTTTGGCTTCTGTCCTGTGCTACTGTTCATGCTGGGAATTGGCGAAGTCCAGATCAGTTTCTTTGTATCATGACCCTCACAGGGGTGTTGCCAGGAGAACAACAACACAGGGGGGAGGAAGAACTGGAGCTAATATTTGGGGGCAAAATTATTTTTACCTCATTGTCCTGTCTCTTTACTAACTCTGGGAAAGCGAAATGAGATGTCTTACACTGTGCTTACATAGGAAGAATAAATGTTATGTTATGTTACGTTATATTATGTTATGTCATGTCATGTCATGTCATGTCACGTCACGTCATGTCACGTCATGTCCTCTTATGTCATGTCATGTTGTGTTATGTTATGTTTTGTTACTTTATGTTATGTTGTGATATGTTACACTATGTTATAGGCTAAGTTATATTATTGCCATTTGTGTGTAACACAGTTTGCCACTGGTGTGGTATTGATGTACTTTTGGTAGTCCGGGTTGACTTTTCAAACAGTTCTAAGGTCTCCGTTGCAGACTAGTGTCTGATTTTACTTGAGAAGTTGTGCTATTAGTAAGGTGAATGTGTATTTTCCCTGTGTTAGGTGAATGTGTGAACTTTAGTCAGTTGTGTGTAAATGTTCATAGTATTTGATGGGTATAATTGGAGGCATGTACTGAAGTGTTTGCATATATTGAAGGATGGTAGACATGACCATTGACTTTCACAGGAATATATGTCAATCAATCGATTTGCATAGTTGGCTAATCATCCGGGAGGGTATCCTGGCACTTGAAGTTGAATATGCTGGTCTTGAGGGCTTTTCGGAATTCGGGTAGAGATGGGGCGGTCGAGAGCGGCAGGGGGAAGCTGTTTCATGTTTTCACTGCAAGGTAGGAGAAGGAGCGCCCTCCGCTAATGCTTCTGTTGATGCAAAGGGTGTGGGTGAGCGCGAGGGAGGCTGAGCGTAGTTGTCTGGCTGGTTGATGGAAGCTTAGGCGGTGGTTGATGTAGGCCGGTCCTATGTTGTTAAGGGCCTTGTATACATGGGTCAGTAGCTTGAATTGGCATCTGTTCTGTATTGGGACCAGCAGAGTTCCTTGAGGTGAGGGGAGATGTGGGTCAGTTAAAGGAGGTTAAGGACAAGTCTGGCTGCAGTGTTCTGAATTGACTGTAGTCTCTGGAGAAGGCATGCAGTGATCCCCAAGTAGAGAGTGTTGCCATAGTCCAATCTGATAGTGATGAGGGTCTGTGCGATGGTGCATCTAGTGTTCATGGGGAGCCACTTGAAGATTTTTCGTACCATTCGCAGAGTGAAGAAGCAGGTCGAGGACACTGCGTTGATCTGGTACTTCATGGTCAGCTTTCTATTGGGGATGATGCCAAGGTTTCTGGCGTGGTCAGATGGGGAGGGTGCTGGACCTAGTTTAATAGGCCACCAGCAGGAAGCATTTCAGGGGATAGTGTCAAAGATCAGTACTTCCATTTTGTCAGTGTTGAGTTTCAGGCAGCTTTCTCTCATCCAGTTGGCAAAATTCGTCATGCACCTGTGGAAGCTGGTCAGGTGGTGCTGGGGTACTTAGAGAGGGTGAGGAGGAGTTGGGTGCCATCTGCATATGATATGATTTCGGCTAGGATGTAATGTGACTGTTGAAGAGGGTGGGGCTGAGGGATGAGCTCCAGGGACAGCGCACATGATTTCCTTGGGTTCAGAGGTGAACAGGTAGGCATACTTTCTGAGTTCTTCCGGTGAGGAATAAGGCAATACATCTGTGAGAATTCCCTTGGATGCTGATCTCATGTAGCCTAGTGATCAGTGCGTGGCCTAATATGGAGTTGAATGCTGCTGAGAGTTTGAGGAGTATTAGGGCTGCTATCTCTCCTTAGTCAAGGATGGCTCGGATGTTGTCTGTGGCTTCGATCAGGGTGGTCTCGGTGCTGTGATCGCTGTGGAATCTGGAATCAGAGGTATCAAGAAGTTGGTTTTGCTCGAGATGTATGGTGAGTTGTTTGTTGATGACTTTCTTCTGCACCTAGGCTGGGAAAGAGAGCAGGAGATGGGCTGGTTAGTTCCTGAGTTTGCTGGGGTCGACTGATGACTTATTGAGTAGGTGACTTGACCTCTGCGTGTTTCTAGTCTTCTGGGAATGAGACTGTGGTTATCGAGCTGTTGAGTACAAAGATGAGTTTGTGGCTGATTTTGTCACTTCCAAGGAGGAACATGTGGCGTGGGCAGGCACTATGTGTGTAAAGCAATCAGTGGTACCTAAGAGTGTTTAGGTGTTGTAACAGTCACTTCATAAGGATAGCCAGCCCAATGCGATTGTGCCAGGGCTGTTTTCCCACTTGCCCAATTCTCAATCTCTAATAATTAAGAACGTTGAAATTGTTTACTTCTGCTTGTTTATGAATTGTCTAGTCCTCTTTAGGGGTTATGAATGCTGTAAATAGAGACTAGGGTGTATGGGTTATTTTAAAAACAGACACCCATTTCAGAAGCAGATGTTTCCATATTTCTGAAGAGTTGAAGCACTGAGGAAGAACTATTGCATGGAATAAAGTTAGCACAATATTTTATTTCGATATGAGGTCACAGGTCAGGTATCACATGACCCTGAAGCACTCTTTCTCTGGCTACCTGAGTGAAGGCTAAGCTCACAACTGTAGCTGCTTTTTAATCCCTTGACCGCAGTACAAATTCCGCCGCGGTGCTGGGGAAGTAATGAGTGGGCGGGGTTCAGACTGCTGGGGGCAGTCCTCCGCACACGCCCACCGTATCCCCTATGTAGCTCCACTTCTGTACAGGTATAGGAGCCACCACTGTCAGTTTTAAAACATATTTTTTTGGGTTTCTCAAGTTGTTCCGGAAAGTGCCTAGGAAACAGGGAGAAAAGAATGCGATTAAGGCAATGGTGTTTAAGAGTCTAAAGGTGAAGGGAATGCGTGGCAGTGCATTGGGGCTACTTTGACTCTGGTTGGCAGCCTACCTCTTTTCTCACTCAGAGCATATATATGGGTGGCGTAACAGGTACAAGTCTCTCTAGAGTGATTACTCATAATCATGAGTAATTGTGTGAGAAGCATAATCCAACATTTATCACTCTTTTCTTAATGCAAAATGCAACCTTGCATCCATAAAGGGTCAGAGGATGCATTTTGTGCTAAGAAAACAGCACTAAAAGCGACAGGAAATGCACAGCAATAGACATCAGTTGTTCTCTCTCTCTCTTAGTTCATTATTCCTGTCTCCTGAGGTAGTATTTTTGCCTCAAATTACTCTTAAATACTCAAGATAGAGTAATCGTGAAATTTCAATAATTCTGCAGCACAAGAGTGATGCGTAATTACTGAAATTACTCCAATTACTCTGGCGTAATTAAAATTTTGCCCACACCTAAACATAAAGACTATTTTTCTGTCTCAGAAGTGTAGTTCCCAAGGATCTTTATATAAGCACTTTCTTCAATAGCTTCATTTAAAAACTGCTAGGCAGATCTGGTCTGCCCATCTCATGCCTATTTTCTCACACACTCTCCTTATGTTGACTCTAGATATAACAACATAGTCCTGGACCCTTGTGGGAGCAAGGGAACTGGGGCACCCATGTCGCTGGATGGGAAGTGAAATACTGCCATAATTCGAGTTTAGTAGATCCCTGAAGCTCCTCGGTCACAGTGCCATTTTACCTGCTGCCCAATTTATGACTATGCCCCTGGTCTTTAGCTGTACCTTTGTTATTTTTTTAACTATTGTCCCAATATTTCATTATAAGAACATGATTTTGTTAAAATATCCCTCTTTATACATTTCTACAGGGAAGATGCATTACACTTTATTACACATTCCATAAAGACTCCTTTCGCCTACCTTATATTATGCCATCTGTGTTCTGTTTTATCATTTTCAGTTAGAAAGTTAGTTTCAGGAGGGGGTGGACCCCCGAGCCTGTCCCACATTCCCCTCTGTCATAGTTGACCAGAGGTTCAGGGAAGGGACGGAGGGCCCTAAGTAAGGCCTTATTAACAGTGTCCGGCACATGTACATCTAGTACCTCAAACAGTCTCTCTTCCATGTGCTGATCGTAAGACATATCTGAACATTCCTCATTTAAGTATTTTGCCATAATGGTGCCAAAAGAATAATTGATGGACAGAATGCAGATCAATGTCATACATTCACCCCAGTACAGAGATCTGGGCCTAAATCTATCGGTTTTTTTGCTCCCCATGCCATTCCAGTTTGAACTCAGCCATATGCAAAGCAGTCTTGACCCTGTGCCCAATGAGAACAGTCCAGCGAGAACTGCCAGGCCAGGTCTTCCCTGGACTGGAAACAGACATCCTAGGACCGGTTTCTGCTGCATACCAGAGAAATTGCTCCGGGTGAGCTGATCCATTGGAGGCAGACGGATGGGGAGGCTTGGCAGCCTCAACAGGTGCGAGAAGGCGATACATACTGAGTGGGACCACAATTCAAGAGTGGAGGGAGCCACCTGAACCCCTAGGGCAGAGCCATTATCCGTTTATATAGCCCTGTAGGGCATAGGGGGAATAGGAGGAACTTCGATGAGCTGAACAACCACAGAGGAACGGTTTGCTGTACACACAAATTCAAACCAGAGTGGGTCAGCAACATGCATGCGGGGCGCTTTGAAATAGACAGAGGACGAGTCCTCCATAATTGAGCAGCATGGTGACTCCAGAATACCCGCCCCCGCTCCATGCTGGCTAAATAAGTAAGCGGGATCCCGATCCCACCTCAAATCCAGAGGGCAGAAACGTCCTAAATGCAATGCATGCAATCAGATACCAGCAATGAACGCATTATGGGTCAATAATTTGAAATCTGCAACTCTATGACAAAAAAATAGAGCAGTACAGAAAAGAACTTATCTAATACTGTGCAGCAGCAAAAAAAGAGGAAGGACTGAGGTTCCCAGGCGTTATATATGGAGTAAGAGGACCTGATTGGTGGAGCATTATAAAGAATGGGCTAAAGGCTCATGGGAAATGTAGTTTATATTTCTGTTTATTGTTTCATTGGCTGTTATGTTTTCAGTAGCAAAAGAAACAGAAGCATAATCCAAAGCCTCCGGCCTGCCATAGAACTAGGGCCCCCTAAAGTGTTGGGGGCTCCCCTGCAGCGCAGGGGCTGCAGGGACCTGTGTTACACTCCAGGCTCAGTGGCGTAGCAAGGTCAGGTGGTACCCGGTGTGAAAAATTTCTTGTCACCCCCGGCTTGACAAAATGGCAAAAATATGTGTTTAAAACACATATTTTTTGCCATTTTGTCACCTTCCTCAGTGATGACACCCCAAGCGGCCCACCCACCGCACCACTCTTCCTACGCCACTGTCCTGGCTAGGACTTTTGTGGGTAGGGAGACATTTTAGTTATAGTGAGCTATCAAATATGCATTCAGGCAAGGATGTCTTCTTTTGCCACAGTTATAGCCACATGTAGGCCAGAGTGTAGCAGAGAATAAAGTGAAGATTATGCACCAATCTGCAGACTTTTTTTTAGATTACAATCATAAAGTCAAAGCCCACCAAATTTCATTACCGTATTTACCTAAGAAAAGTTTAAGAACTGCACAATAAAATGTTTATAATGAATCCTTCCAAAACTAATTCTTACCTGTATACATTTGAATATATTTTGACGTTTGCTATTGCTCAGCGAGTTGATGGTCAGTGGTTCGAGCTGATAACGGATAAGCACATAGACGTAATATATTTGTAATTATCGGCATCTCACATGAGAAAATACAGATTATTGCTTCTTGCATTGTTATACAGATGGCTGACTTCAACTGTTCACGAGCTCTGTACTTGCTGACGTAGGTGCATGCTTTTTTTCATAGGTAAAGAAGAGTGATAGTCTCATGTTCAATAGTTGTGCATTTTCGTAGTGTTCACAAAACAAATATTGTTAAAGGAAACAATTGCAGAGAGGCCAAATAAATACTGTGAAGGATGTCATAGGATGTAAAATGGTCAGAAAATATGACTGCGAAACAACCTGGAAAACATGTTTATTGGTCAATGGTGAACACCTGGTAAAATGTCACTCTAACAGAATTACCAGGAAATCCAGGCAGACAGGGTAACAATTCATTATAACATATTGAAATCGTCCAGTAGCCTCGGGCTGGGTGGTTTTGATTATTAGAGGAATGTTTAGTTGGGGAGGAAAGGGGTAGGTTTCGCATAAGCAACCTTCTTGAGAAAATGCAAGTGTTTCAGGTAGTTGACAAATTGAACACAATTCGTGTTCCAGGTCTGTGTGTCAGCTTGTCAATCACGGCAGAAGTAGTCCCTTGGGAGCATGACGGGAGAGAGGATCCCTCCAGGGGAGCTGCAGTCTTCCGCCCAGGACCGCGCGCACGTTTGGCGGAAGAGCCAGCCACGCGTCCGAATGCTAATTAGCATGTATTCATTTCCAAATATCCAGGCGGATTTCAGGCATCCCGCGGGGGAAACGCGAGCACGGGGACACCCCCTTTAGGCGATTGCAGCCTGGCCTTTTAAAGATGGGTATTAAATCAGCACATGTCAGAAAACACGCGTCAAGACATGGACAGTTTTGCGCAGTTTGAGGATAATTATTTCTTGCAGCTGTGCGGTGTGCCCACCAATCAGGTTCATCCTCTCACCTTTTTGCGCAATAATAACGAATCCGCCCCTTCCCCGGCCTAAACTATGCTTTCCCCTTCAAAAAATCAAGCTTCTGCAATGCAATAGGTCTCGAATTTACGCGAGTTTCAGCAATTGGCGTTGTAAATGACTTGCTGGCAGATGCATCAACGTAGCCTTTTGCTATTCCTAAATAGCGATTTTTAAGGAATCGCTATTTAGGAATAGCAAAAGCCTATGCATGTAGGAATCGCTATTAAAATGCCGATTCCTTAACATTCCTTAATTGCTACTCGCAAATTGCTAGTCGCAATTCAGGAATGCTGTCCCATTCATTCCTATGGGCCTACAGGCCCATAGGAATGTATTGGAGATTGCATGAGCAATTAGCGAGTACTAGTAGGTACTCGCAAATTGCTCATGCAATTTCAAGGGTGCAGGGGTGTCAAAATGACACCCTGTTGCACCCCTGAAATTGATCTATGAACATATGTTGAACACACACATGCCCTAAGGCAGAGGTATTCAAACTTTTCCAGGTTGAGCCCCCCCAGCTGAATTCCCCTAGATGTTGGGCCCCCCCACCACCCAACCGAAACCTCGGGGATCCGGCACACCACATGATCGACTGCAACGCGCACACCACGGGCCATATCCGGCAAACAATGCTCAACACAACAAGAGTGCCTAGCAAACTGCAGGCCTGTGAGTGGGTGTGGCGAAACGACAGAGGCGTACCACACAGCTCTAAACACAATCCTCCATGGCAAAGGAAGTCATCACAACCCTCCCCATCCATCATGTACACCTTGTCATCCACCAACTCCCCCACCATTCATTCCTTCCCTCCATCTGTGCCCCATCCACATTCAAACCCCTTCAACCACTTGCAAACCCATCCACCATCCATCCCTCCATCCATCATCTCACCCATCCATCCCTCCATCCACCCCCTCACCCATCCATCCCGTCACCCCATCCATCCCCTCACCAATCCATCCACTCTTCCACCCATCCATCCACCCACTCATCGATCCAACCACTCACCCCTTCACCCAAGCTATCCTCCCACTCATCCATCCACTCCTCCATTCATTCATCCATCCACTCCTCATTCATCCATCCATCCACTCCTCTATTCATCCATCCACTCTTCCACCCATCCACTCACTCACTCATCCATCCAACCACCCACCCTCTCACCCATCCAGCCATCCCCCCACCCACTCATCCATCCACCCAGTCACTCATCCGTCCACCCACTCAACCCCCCACTCATCCATCCACCCACCCATCCATCCCTCCCGCTCTCCACCCTCCCCCCACTCATGCATGCACTCTCTGACCCATCCATCTCCATGCTCCTCTCCTCACCTATCTATGCACACACCTGCCCATCCACTCTGCCAATCATTCATCCATGTCCTCACTCATCCATTCATCCATCCTCCCCCTTTCTCTCCATTCCCCCCTCACCCAGCCACCCATCCCTCCATCCACCCTTCACCCATCCACCCACTCATCCATCCACTCATCCACTCATGAATCCATCCATTGACCTCTCACTCACCCCTTCACTCCTCCATCCATCCCCCCGTCCATCCACCCTCCTCAATCACCCATCCATTCCCACATCCACCCCTTCACTCATCCATCCATCCATTCATTCACCCCTTCACCCATCAATACATCAATACATCCATCCATCACCTCTTTCATCCATCCACCGACTCGTCCACCATCCACCCCCCATCGATCCATCCACCATTTCACTGATCCATCCATCCCTCCACCCATCCATCTACCCTTCCAACCATACACACATCCATCCATTCCCATCCATCCCTCCACTCATGCATCCATCCTCTCTCCCACCATCCATCCACCCCTTCACCTATCCATCCATCCCCTCACTCATCCATCCACCCCCCACCCATACATCCACCATGTCACCCACACATCCACCATTCCACCCATCACTCCACCCATACATCCACCACTCCACCCATACATCTATTCACCCACATGGCAACATAACGGACGTCTGGTGGCCGTCTCCACCCGACATCCCTCGCTCTCCCTCTAGCTGCCTCTGTCTCCCTCGCTCTCCTTATGTCTCCCTCGCTATGCCTCCCTCGCTCTCCCTCTGTTTCCCTCGCTCTCCCTCTGTCTCCCTCGCTCTCTCTCACTCTGCCTCCCTCGCTCTCGCTCTGTCTACCTCGCTCTCCCTCACTCTGCCTCCCTCGCTCTCCCTCTGTCTGCCTGTCTCCCTCCCTCACTCTCCCTCTGTCTGCCTGTCTCCCTCCCTCGCTCTCCCTCTGTCTGCATGTCTCCCTCCCTCACTCTCCCTCGCTCTCCCTTTCTGCCTCTGTCTCCCTTGGTCTCCCTCTGTCTGCCTCTGTCTCCCTCCCTCGCTCTCCCTCTGTCTGCCTGTCTCCCTCCCTCGCTCTCCCTCTAACTGCCTCTGTCTCCCTCGCTCTCCCTATGTCTCCATCGCTATGCCTCCCTCGCTCTCCCTCTTGTCTCCCTCGCTCTCCCTCTTGTCTCCCTCGCTCTCCCTCTGTCTCCCTCTGTCTCCCTCGCTCTCCCTCTGTCTCCCTCGCTCTCCCTCTGTCTCCCTCGCTCTCTCTCACTCTGTCTCCCTCGCTCTCCGTCGCTCTCCCTCGCTCTCCCTCTCTGCCTCCCTCGCTCTCCCTCTGTCTGTCTCCCTCCCTCGCTCTCCCTCTGTCTCCCTCGCTCTCCCTCTGTCTCCATCGCTCTCCCTCTGTCTCCCTCGCACTCCCTCTGTCTCCCTCGCTCTCCCTCGCTCTCCCTCACTCTGCCTCACTCGCTCTCCCTCTGTCTGCCTGTCTCCCTCCCTCGCTCTCCCTCTGTCTGCATGTCTCCCTCCCTCACTCTCCCTCGCTCTCCCTGTCAGCCTCAGTCTCCCTCTCTCTCCCTCGCGCTGCCTCCCTCGCTCTCGCTCTGTCAGCCTCTGTCTCCCTCCCTCGCTCCCCCTCACTCTGCCTCCCTCGCTCTCCCTCTGTCTGCCTGTCTCCCTCCTCAGCAGCCAATGGCCAACACTTATAGGATATGTAGTGCTCTTCCATTCCAACCTGCTTCACACGCAATGTATCATACTCTATTGCCAATACTTAGCAAATTTTTTTGTGTTGTAATTCTTTGTTGAGAACAAAATCATGTTACATAGCAATTTTGTATGTTTTTTTTACTAAATTATTTTGGAAATACAAATCGAAGCATGATTGTGGCCATTCATGTTAAGGTGCATCTAAAGACAAATACATATCCAGGAGAGTGAAGGCGTGAAAATAAAAAATATCATGGACTTATAAAGCAGCCACTTGTAATGAAACCAGTGTTCAACTGGTAACACGCACAAGCTAACTCTTGAGTTATATACATATACTCCTCCATTCTACCATCGTTTTTAAAGCCACCAAAGTGAACATTTCATATGTTAGTGATTATTATAAAGAATCCTTTGATATGGGTCCAAATGAACTTCTAATTGCAGCTCTGTCTGTCTGTCTCTGTCTCCTTCCTCCCTCCCTCTCATCTCACCATGCCTGTGTGTGCCCGGGCTGACACAGCTTCTGGGCACACACACACTGAGCCAGGCAGCCGCACCCGAGCACTTCACACCTCTTTAAGAGGCCATTCGCATGCTAATGAGCTTTGTTCAGCTCTTAGGCCCCTGCAGCCCCACTCGGACGGAAATCGCCTGCCCTCACAGAGTCTCTACAAAGGGAAGATCGGAGTGGAGCTGCGCCCCCCCTGGGATGGTGCGGCGCCCCCCCAGGGGGGCGCGCCCCACAGTTTGAAGAACCCTGCCCTAAGGGCATGTGTGTGCGCAACATGAAACTTTGAAAAATGCACAAAAGTGCTTTTTTCAAAGTTTTAGCAAATTACCATGAAGTCTAACTTCATGGTAATTTGCTCCCCCTATTTGCGAATTCGCTATTTTTTTTACTTTCATGAATTGCATTTAAGGAATCTCAATTTGGGATTCCTTAAATGCAATTGCAATTTAAGGAATCTCAATTTAGAGATTCCTTAAATTGCGATTTTTGCATTTGGGATGATGCATCCCAAATGCAAAAATACCGGGAGCAAAAGTACAGATTCTGAGAATCTGCCCATTTGCTCCCGGTATTTACTTTGATGCATCTGCCAGAATGCCTTTTATTTATGTTTTGATTTTTAAAACATAAATAAAAGGCATTGTCACAGTGCTTAATTTGTAAAATATTAAGTGCCTGGGCTCTGACCAGGAGGCCACTGCAGCTTGCACCACCCATCGCCCTTGTCATTGCTGCCAAAACAACTACTAACCATCTCTCTCGCATGCAGATGGGACAATTCAGATTATTCCAGGTTCCCAAAGCTAAAGGAATGGCTGGGGAGGCGGGCATTAGCAATTTTTTTAATATATATTGTTTTTCTAAACAACTGTTATACTGCTCATCTCTAAATTACATGAGCAGCTCCACGTTGTGGCAGACTGCCCTAAGTGTGGTGTTGACAATGAGGTGCCGGTGCCTAGCACTGGAAACCAATTAAGTGCCGGTGCTCAGCACCAGAAAGCACCGGCTCAAATTAAGCCCTGTATTGTCATTTACAATGTGAATAGCTTAAACTCTCACAAATGCGGGACCTATTTCATTCCAAATGCTTGATGGCATCGCTAAGTTGCCCCTTCTGTCTCCCATGGCCACTGAAGAGCTCCCCGTTTGCTATGAGTTAAATAAACAAGCCGGTGGTCACAACTACACATGAGAGACCATCTTGCCCTCCTGCAGTAAGAGAAAATCATTAAAGAAAATAATGCCGACAGACTAAAGAAGACATACCATGTAACAACCAAAGTAAAAGGGCTAGTCCTCATGGGAGGTTATAAATGTAGCCAAGGCGGTACTAAGTCGTCTAATAACGAATCAGAAGCTGACATTTACGAAGGACAATCACACAAGCCAATGACAAATATGGGTGGGGAATAGGCAGGGCAAGTACACACTTCAATACAACATGGCTTGCAGAGCAACAGATGCGCTGCCCAGGATTGACCTAATGACAACCATTCCTTTTAAACACAGTCCGGCCAGAGTCCTTACATCGAAAGCCACGTTGGTAGTGTCCGGCCTAAACCGCTTTCTAGAGGTGAAAATACTGGGAAACCTTTCTATTCTCCTGTCAGGAAAGCAACATATTATATGTTGTCAATGCCACTGTGTTACTCAGGTAGAATTGAAGAAACAAAAGAGGCCAGTGACAATAGACAAATCTTTTTTTATTTTTTATTTTGGACTGGTTTTGGCACCAATTTGCATGTTTCAGTCCAGTGAGGTAGTGTGTGTTTGTGTGTCGTGTGCCCTATTGCAAGCAAATAAAATTGTCTCTCCTGCTAATAAATGGTAGGCAATTTGGGTGGAGCCCAGGCCCCTCACAAACCTGGGTCCCTGTACCACTGTAGCACGTTTCCTTTCCAGAAAATAAATGTATAATTTGTAATCTCAATGAAACAAGCCTCCAAGTATTAATGACAGAAGTTATCATCCTGTAACAGTGTTAATTTAGTGTTACCCCAAATGTTGACGACAACACCATCATGAGTAAAAAACACAAAATGTATCATTTGAAAATACTAAACTGCAAAATATAAAATGTGCCCCAGCAGCCACTATTGTGGATGGAGACCCCACCCAGCTCAGGGGCTTTATATATTTGGGAATAATCAGGAACCGATAACTACATTGTGTAACGCAAGGGCAACATTTTGCATTGTTCTATTGACTCTTCTTTAACCTTTATTTACATATACTTACCTTGCGAGGTAAAGGCAACTTCTTGGAAAGGGCTGCTTGAAAAAAGAATATGTGTTAAATGTATGTGTTGTAATGTCATACATTCATTCCTATATTTTTTTCATTACAGTGCCTTGAATTTCTCCCGCTTCATTGGGGTATTGGTGTCGCAGCTGCACCCACGGTGTTGTCCTTCTGTCGGGCACCGCTCAAATTCTGGTGGACCCATGGTTTAAAGAATTAGAGGATTGCCCTAATTTATTATTAAATCCAACTTGGGGTGTGTTTCCTGGACCTGTGATTGGCAATATTCCTTCAGCATGCTTCAGGTGAGTGAAAAGTAGATATAATGTTTTAATGGTACATGATTAGGCACAGCATTGTTTTTGTAATTTATTAATGCAGTAAAGTTTACATCCACTCATTATCACTCGTCAGACACAAATGCACGCTATTTTGCTTGGCACACATCAAAAATACACACAAAATGAGATTCACAATGAGGTCCTCATGTACTCCCACTTTGACACGGTTCCGTGTAAATACATGCCTCTGAAGATTGTGACTCCCCGCTCAGGTTTTTTTTAATTTTGTTTTTAGCAGAAAGATATAATAAGCCACAGTTTCTCCATGTTAGGCTATCGGAGAGGACATCCGTTTGACGGATAGGTGGAACTAACTGAGATGAGCTAAACGGTGCCCTCGCAAGGGGAGGGGCCTATAATACCCATTAATCGAAGGTGATAGGGATCCCATATAAAGGTTGAAATTCAAAGTGACTCACTGGTGTTGTAAAGAGTTGACAATCCACAAAGTTGTGATCTTGGAACGTAGTTTATCATAAGCTTCCAAAACAGTTACAAATCAGGTCATTGGGGTGAACCAGGAGAAGGGTCCAGTCACAGCAGTCATCAGCTGTCATCTGGCAACATTCCAGAACTCTCAGCTGATGACGGGAAGGAGAGGGGGAAAGGGAAAGGAAGAGGGACAAAAGAAGAGAGAACACAACACAGCTTCTTCTTTACAGAAAGGAAAAGGAAAAGAGGCAAAGTTAATCACATACAAAATCATTGAGTTTTGTGGGTAGAACTACAAGTCGTCCATATCTGTTTGTTTGGGGTACGCACACATCATCGATTGTCGAGCGACCATCAGAGTACATGGGGCAGACCGCAGTGTGACTTGGAAATGACCAACATCTTCATCATCCTCCCAGAAGCACACGTGAGTTCGTATCCCATCCTCATCGCCAAATTTGTGAAGATGACAATCCACAAAGTTGTGATCTTGGGACGTAGTTTATTATAAGCTTCCAACACAGATACAAATCAGGTTAGTGGGGTGAAATGAGAGAAGCGTCCGGTCACAGCAGTCATCAGCTTTCATCTGGCAACATTCCAGAACACTCAGCTGAGGGAAACATCCTTTACAACGCAACTTTTACCACGCAGGGCCTTTACGACATAACTATTACAACGCACGTCATTACAACGCATTGCGCTGGGGGGCGCTCTAGGATAGGGAATAGATTTAATTTACTATCTAACACCTTCCCTGCTATCCACGGGGACTGGAGTTGGAATAGTAAATTGAACTATTCACTATCCAGCACCCCTAAGCGCTATGCGTTGTAACAGCATGCGTTGTAAAAACTGCGTCGTAACAGCATGCGTGGTAAAAGCATGCGTTGTAATGTCATACATCCCTCAGCTGATGATGGGATAGAGCGGGGGTGAGGGAAAGAAAGAGGGACAAATTAAGAGAGAACGTAACAGGTGTAACCCTAAAACATCAACCAGAGGCAGCGTGTCTTATTGTGGGCAGTGTTTGCTTTTGTCTCGGGAGCAGCGTCAGATCTGCACAAGGCATTTCCATGGCAAGCATCTCTATCAGTAGGTGATAATCCTGGTGTATCACCTGACAACATTCATCCATTGGTATACCCGCTTGCCACTCAATTGAAACTACACAACTAGTTCAAAATCTACACGCCTACTTGTCTTCAACAATGAAGCAGAGGAAACACTGCTAATAAGTGCAGTGGTTCGCAGTTTGTAGCTGCTAGCCAGCTAAGCTATTGCAGAGGTGCAAGGAGTGAAAAACAGTAAATGTACTGATGACACATTTACAAAATTTTGACACCTTTTCAGTGTGTCATGTCGGTCCCCATTTATTGCCCCAATGTCAAAATTTAGGTCAAAACTCGGAGAACATCTTGCAAGAATAATATATATTTGCACCAGGATGTTTTTACACCTGTTTTACATCTTTTTTTTTACTCGTATCCAATACCAGCTTGTATAAGAGCCTGTACATATTTAGACTCACACAGAGGAAGATAATAAATTGCTGCACCATGGAAATAAATCGACAATTTAAACACACAAGAAAGCAAGCATGAGATTGACCACTGTAAAAGCTGAAAAACGTTGTGGTGACCTTTTTAGAAAAAGAAGCCACACATTCCTTCACTAAGAAAGTGGTGTGTGATGCCATGGTTATGTTACATATGTATGAGAAGTCTTTGGTTGTTGTGAAACCCGTCTTCAACCACTGTTTCTTGCCCATTGTTACAACATTTGGACGTGTCCAGGTATGTAGGACTCTACCGACAATTGGGAACACCCTTCATGAGTTGTCAAATGTACATCTTTAGCAAATTCATTAGATTGAAAAGCCAACCTCTGAAAGTGGGTTCCGAGGATCATGGGTTGCTCACCTTTCAACACAAATGAAACAGACACACACATGAATGTTGAAGAACCTGACCACATAATATAAAAATTAAAGCCTGCACATGAACATATGCACGATTAGTAGACAGTCTTCGGGGAGAAACAGCTAGATCATGACTCAATGGAGGATCATTAATTACACACGCTTAATTCCAGAGATGCTCATTCAAGAGCTTTGTTGTGATACTGGTAGTATTCACGCATGGGAGATTCAGCGCCCTCTCCTAGGACTTGATGTACGGCCTCTAATGCAATCCATGCAATGCCACCTACTGCAATGATCACATGGCTAGAGTTTTTCTGATAGTGTGACATGTTTGTTTCTCTAGAGACTCCATATTAGATATAACAAATGCGAAATCAATAAGGGTTAGCCGCCTCCTAGATGGAAAACCAGCTTCAGGAAACCCTTCTTCTCCAGCAAGCGGACATCATTGTCCTTTGGATTTCATATACCTGCAGCATATTCACTAGGCTCTAGAACTTACCAATGGCCAGGGTATTTGTAGGAACTATACAAATGTTTTCCTGTTTAGCGAGTAAAACGTGTGAAATATGACACAACCACTAATCGGTTTCATAAGCAAATTCTTAAGCAAATAGGTAGTCTTCACACAGGCACAAGCTTATACACCGTTGTGCTTAATGCATTCCTCACTGCTCTTCCCATTACACAAGGATAACCCCATTTTCTATTCTCCCTCATCAAACAGGCCGATTGTTGTTGATGGATACACTTAGGGTCTTTCCTGGTTGTCATTTAGTAATGATTTCTGCTTTAGGCACTGTGTCCTTCTGGCAGCTACTTTCAGATTTTTCCCATTACAGCCTTAGAGTAAATATTTTTATTCAAGAATCCTTTTAAGCACTATTCTCCTCTGTAGTTGGTGGCCACTGGCCAGAGCATCTTTGTGTTCCATTCAGTCTCACTTCTAGAATGACCTGGGAACACGGCATCAATGCTTGAATGACAACTACCCACAGACATGCACAATTCCTGAGGCTTCCACAGCCTGTCCCAGACCTGCCAACTCACGCTGTGCCACCATGTGTCATACAATATCATCTCCCTTCACATGGTCACCTGGTGAGGAGCCGATATCACAATATGGCAGGCAAGGCGAGCTGGAAACCACTGCAAGGAGCTGCTTTTCAAATCGCCTTGAGGGTGTAAACAGCCGAAGTCCATGAACACACTTCAGGACATTAAAAGTATTTGGTGTCTCTGCTCACGATGGTGAAAGTCTGATGGGAATCCAGAAAATATACCTGCTGTGTGTGGTGTACTGTTGTGTAAATAAAGAATGACAGAACTCTTTTTGTTTCTGATGGACTCCATAGACCTGTGACCTAAGCGTTGGAGGTTAATGAAGCGAAGGCAGGCTCAGAGTGTGGAGTTCTTGCTTACATGCTTAAGAACATAGACGTGTATAACTACCCTCCTTGTGTGCGCAGTCATTGGGAGTGCTGATGCTGGTTAAGATGCTACAAAAAACAGAGTTTTCCCTTTTCTTGGTTATAGGTGGTAGGACGGATTGCAGATAAGTAGTCCTACTACCCAGGCGTAATATTAAGCTATAGCTGGAGGTATAATCAAATATAGGACACACCACACAATAACAAATTTACATTTCGTCTCTAATCAGTATGAGTAAGGTTCTTATCTCCCACCCAATTTAAAACACATTACACAGATATGTAGATGGTCAAACGAAGAATAATGATCAGTATGAGTAAGGTTCTTATCTCCCACCCAATTTGAAACACATTACACAGATATGTAGCTGGTCAAACGAAGAATAATGATCAGTATGAGTAAGGTTCTTATCTCCCACCCAATTTGAAACACATTACACAGATATGTAGATGGTCAAACAAAGAATAATGATCAGATCATAGAGGTTCTATTACTGTAAAATGGAGTAATTTATTTATAACAAAGGATAATAATTGACATTTATTGACATTCTGTAAAAATACATTATCACATCCATTTTATTTAAAAAACATCATGAGACACATTTTTTGTTAAGAAAAGGAAAAAGCACAATACTGTCGACACGGCTTTTCGGTGATCAGGTTGAACACCTTCTTCAAGACAATGCTTTCTATGGTTAAAAACAATCTATATTGGACAAGATAAACAAAACATTTTTCTGTTATTAAACATTCTCATTTCCAAAAGAACCTCTCTTTTTTTATGTAAAATGTTAATCACTCTGATCAAATGACTACATCTCTTTATCTAACTCATCAGGTAGAAATACATCATCTACGGTTTCCCTTGTTCAAATCAGAGGTAGCTGTTGTACATTGTTTTTATTAAACATCTTATAGATACACACATATTTTTGATCTTCTAACATTTGTTACCCCATGGTGCTAGCCCGCTTTTTTACCCCCTTAACGAATGACCCTAGGGGTTTAATGTACTAACTTTTATCTCTAAATTCTCTGCTTTATTCGGCTTTACAGACTTTGTACCCAAGGTTTCTTTAACTTAGGGCGCTTCTTTTATGATTAGTACAAAAAATGTAAAGGGAAGTATCTTTAACATGGAGCAACCAAGGTCATTTTAACTTATCAAGGGGTTGAACAGTGTCCTCAAGTTCACTTACTTTTATGGTATTTTCAGCAGGGATTTTTACATATCCAGTATTGTTTTATGTTCTAAAGTCCTTGGTCTTTTTGTATTTGACCGATGACATTAGTCTGTAGTGGGAGCAAAAGAATACTTTTACTAATGTTTGTTCACTCTCTCAATTTATATACGTTAGCAATTTCAGAAACATTACTAACCTTTAGTAGGATAAACTGGTATTATGGTGTTTGTTCTTTGTTGAGCAGCCTGCACCTACTGTGTTGATTGTCAATTTTCTATACAGGTAGTGCTATTTTAACTGTAACACATATACATAAATCAAATGAGTAACTCTCCCTTCTTATTTGTAATATACAGGTGTTTTTAGGTTGTAACTCTTCCCTCTTAATACTTGTTAAATTTCTCTTATTCAGGCTAGGTGTGGTTGGATCATCAATTAACTGTTGAAAAACAACCAAGTTTTGATCAATGTACTTGTTGGAAACTAGGTTCTTTATTTCTGCCACTTTATCTCTGATTTGGTTTTTGTTACCTTAAGATTGCGTGTTGCTGTGGACACCTTCTATGTAAGATGGTTTGCTTTTTCTCCTGGTTAAATCATTTCAGGGGAATCTGTATATGAAAGGTAGGGACAGAAAAACCTATATGGGTCTTTAGTAAAATACTGTTTTCCTTTTTAATGAAGGGATAAATTGTACTTTAACTTAATCTGCTACTTGGGGGAGATACACTTACTTGCAGAGTTTCTGAGCCTGCTTCCACACCGTCCTGGGTTTGGGCTGCAACTGAGAAAGGGCTCGGTTTGGCTGTTGTACTCATACCACAGTTAATTGGATAATCTCCGCTTAATTGTTTTCAGCTTTAATCATTCCCTGCAGGGACACCTTTATTTGTATGTAAGCATTTTGGCCATCTTGTAACGTGCTAATGGTACTTGTTGGTACCTTTCTTTGTTGCCCCGATGAGTTATCTGAATTAATTGTACATTGTTTATCGGTTCCTTGCTATTATCTTGTGCATACATGGTACGTTATTAATTTTCGGGAAAATAACGAAAGGTAGTCATCTATATTACATTTTCGTGTCCCTAACAGGTGATCGAGTTGTAAGGCTCGGACCTGTGGTTGCCAGTCGTTTTGATTAGTCTGGTTCTTTCTTTGATTTATTTTCGGATCGCGTTAGAGTTCAGGATAAGCATGCAATGCTATCTACGCGTACCTTATTGGTCGCTTCTGGTACGGCCATCTTGAAGCGTGCTTAGGTCACATTCAGGATGCAGTACTGTGTACGCGTGCCGCGTTGGCCGATTTCCCACCTGGTTCGGCCATCTTGGAACGGGCTAAGAACAGTTTTCCTATTACTGTTCTTCATTTTAGTGCAAGCCGATCTTTTATTTATTGGCTTGTGCACAAAGTGAATTTTTATATTCACTCGATATTTTTCAATGTAAAAATTACATTACCGATCTAACTTATTGGGGAAAGTTTCACTTAAGTTACTTACAAACCCATGATATCTGCCTTGATTTTAGTTTGCAATCAATTATATAAGCCTAAATATATATGGCACTCTTTATAAGGAACTATGTATTCCGTTCTAAATCTAAAAACTCCTATTTCGGATTGTCTTAATTATCTATCTCTTTTAGTTACTTATCACCCTATTTATTTGGGTTCGGGTATATTCTCTTAATCTTACCTTTCGCATTTAAAGTTCTTTCTAATAAAGACCTTAAATGTTATTGATGATACTGTTTGGTAACCCAAGACATTATTTGTTTCTTATTATAACCTATTGTTGCGCTCAGCCAGTATGCATGGGTTTACATTGTTTGGGCCGACTTTTGTATATTTAATTAGCTATTCTATCTTTTGAAGGGTTAGCTATTCATATTGTCAATTTGCAAAAATTAGGAGGTGGTTGGTTGGTTTCTTCTATTATCAGAGTCAAGTACGCCGGTATACTTATTATCTGAAAGGTCCTCTATTTGTATATTTTGCAGCTCTGGTAGGATTGGGGGCTTACCTGTTAGATAATTCTCTCCCATTTCTCTCTGTTATTGAAGCCGCTTTTAAAGGTCTCAAATTTGGACATATAGAATTGTTCCCTCTTTTTGCGTTTGGTAATAAGATCACCACCTCTCTTATTTAGATTCACTGCTTCTAGAACACACCATCTTATTTCGTCCTCTTTGTGATTTTCAGTGGTCCAATGATCTACCAGGGGAGCGTTCAACCGCTTTGTTTTAACTGCTGATCTATGCTCATCGAGCCTCACTCGGATCTCTCTGGAAGTCTCACCAATATATGCTAGTCCGCATGGGCATTGGATCATATAAACCACATTTTTTGTTCTACAGTTGACAAATTTTTGATGTTTATGGTCGATTCCCTTGTATGTGATTGTCGATCCTTTTAAGATCATATTACAGTTTTTACAGGTACCACAGGGAAAGTTACCTACAATCTTTTTTCCATCTAGCGTACCTGACTTTTTGGTTACCGTATCCGGGTAGGTATGGACTAAGCAATTTCTTATTGTTCTATTGCGTCTAAAAGCAAAGATGGGTTTTGGAAGTGAGTTTGTGTTTCCATTATTCAACAGCTTCCAATTCCTATTAATCACATTTTTTACCTTGTTTGTAACGTTTGTAAAGTTTGTCTCGCAAACAATTGTTTTGCCTCATTAGCTGTTATTTGTTTGCGTTCAAATAGACTCTCCCTGTTGTAGAATTTAGCTCTTTTATAAGCTTTTTTGATAATTTTTTTAGGGTAACCTCTTTCAGTGAGTTTATTTGTTAGGATTTCTGCATGTTTTTCAAATTCTTGTTTGTCCGTACAGTTTCGCTTGACCCTGAGAAATTGGCCAAATGGGATGTTATTGCGTTGGCTAGCTGGATGATTGCTTTGATAATGCAACATAGTGTTGCGATCTGTGGGCTTTCGGACAGTTCTACTTCTAGTTTCCCTTGTACATCTTTCATTTTTATGTCAAAAAAATTGCAGCTTTCATTGCTGTATGAGGACGTAAACTTTAAATTACTGTCACCCAAGTTGATCCATTCGATGAATGCTTTTAAGTTATCCACATTCCCTTTCCATATAAAAAAAACATCATCAATGAAGCGGGACCACCTGTCCACATTTTCGTAGAAAGGGGCCGATTCATTGAAGATGTGTATCTCTTCAAATGCTGCTACGTAGAGACACGCCAGACTGGGGACACAAGTTGTGCCTATACTGGTGCCCTTCGTTTGTTTGAAATAGTCCTCTTTGAATAGGAAAATATTGTTTTTCAGGACCATTTCTACGCAATTTATTATAAATCTCGAATGATCGGATAGCTCTTCTTCGTGGACTGTTAGGAGATTCTAATCATGGTGATAGTGGCGTCTTGTGGAATGTTTGTGTATAGCGCCTCAATGTCTAAGGTCACTAGCCATTCACTTTCCATATTGTAAGGTGTATTCTCTATCTTCTCGATCATATGCATTGTGTCTTTTATGTAGGCTTTTTGGATCACTACTAGGGGTTGGATACATTTATCCATGAATTGACTTAGAGGTTCAGTTAATGATTTTAAACTAGATACTATGGGCCACATGGGGGGGATTTGTTATACTTTTGCGTACCTTTGGGAGCCCATAAAGAGCTGGTATTGTTGGTGTGTCATTGCGCAGGTAGTTATATTCTTCCTGAGAGATGACACCATCCTCAAGTGCATAGTTCAAGAGGTTAATTATTCGTTTTCCTAGGTCCAACCATTCCTCTCTATTACTTACTGCATAGTGTGTTGTATTGCTAAGGAGCTCTTTCATTCTGTTTTCGTAGTCTATTGTGTCCATGCCGACAATGCTGCCACCTTTGTCGCCCGGTTTGATGGTAATATCGCTACACTGTTCTAAGGTGTTTAGTGCCATTTTTTCTTTGTATGTTAAGTTGTTTGTGGTCCATTTGTTTGTAGATAAAATGTCTTCTAGACCTTTTTCTACAACCTTTTCAAATATTTCTACTCCCTTGCCTAACATTGAAGCAGTGGGGGTCCATACTGATTTAGGTTTTAAACCTGATTTTTTTTCTAGCATACGCTTCCCCTTTCCTTCGAAAAAATGTTTTAATCTTATTTTTCTGAACAAACATCTAATGTCTCTTTCGAGGTTGAACTTATCTGGGGGTCCTGATAGAGCAAATCCTAATCCTTTTTCTAGCACTTTAATTTCATCTATGCTGAGATCCCTGTTAGAAAGATTTATGACAGTATCTTTAGAGCCTAGTCCCAGTTCTTTTGGGACCGTGTTTAAATGTAAGGACGTTGTTGCCCTTGATTCTGGGCAAAAAAGCCCCTCCCTCGTCCTCGACCCCTTCCTGTTGGGGTTTGATTCTGTTTTTGTCTCTCTAAAAAAGACAGACTGTCCCTATGTGTGCTATTAGTCGATTCTTTCTCTCTAGGTGCTTGATGTTCTTGTGCTCCCTCGTTTTCTGACTCACTACTAGTATAGGAGGTGTCCGAGAAGGTCACCCCTTTCCTGGGGCCGTTACGTCTATTATTTTGCCAATTTCTTCTATGGATGGGGTCTTCTCTCTGTTTCTCATAGTAATCATTTTGTAAGTAGGGATAGGTTGTTTCAGGATTATATCTCTCAATGTCCTTTTTTTTTAATTTGTTGCTCTTTTTATTAATTAAATAATCTGTATATCCCTTAATGTCTTCCTGGATTTCGTCTAATTTATTTTTGGCATCTTCAAGTGACGTATTCTCACTTAATTTCTTTTCCATCTCATCAAGTTCTCTCTTTTCTATAATTAATGTGTCGGTAGCAGTCTCTATTATTAGTAGTAGCCAGTCTCGACTGCACCGATTGGCTATAAATGTCCATGTTTCTATGAATTTATGATCTTTGGTGAAAAGACTGGGTTCATTCTTCACTTGCAGACCTTTTGGAATAATACCTTTCTTACAGTATTCTACCAAAAACTCTGTGTGAAGTTCTGTTCTAATTACTTTCTTTTTTAGATTCCATAGTTCTTTCCATTTTTTTTCATCACTCTCAGATAACACTATGGTATCGGTGTTTCTGGCAGGACCATTAATTACTTTGTTAAAATGGTCTTCAGAAAAACTAAAGGTTTTAAACAAGTCCATGCTTATTTAGGAGCTCTGTGTTAAATGAACACCTCACTTTTGTTCTGTGAGACTGTGGAAAACTCCCCAGTTAACAAACTGTGCCAATAAATGTATAAAATAAATAGGGAGACACCCTTTATGCTGAAAAGGGAACGGGTATATAGACTACAAAATACAGAGGTTTCCCTTTTCTTGGTTATAGGTGGTAGGACGGACTGCAGATAAGCAGTCCTACTACCAAGGCGTAATATTAAGCTACAGCTGAGGTATAATAAAATATAGGGCGCACCACACAATAACAAGTTTACATTTCGTCTCTAATCAGTATGAGTAAGGTTCTTATCTCCCACCCAATTTGAAACACATTACACAGATATGTAGCTGGTCATACGAAGAATAATGATCAGTATGAGTAAGGTTCTTATCTCCCACCCAATTTGAAACACATTACACAGATATGTAGATTGTCAAACAAAGAATAATGATCAGATCATA